>NC_088202.1:50697678-51014801 GCF_037126465.1 Ornithodoros turicata | reverse complement strand
TGTCTCGATACGAGGAGAGTGTCACACTGTGGTGTTTGCTCTCACCAGGCGACGTGACACAGCCGCCCATGAATAAACCCATGGTGTAATTCGTCACACACTCCTACACCGTTTCAACCACTTGGGAACACTGCAAAGCTCAGGTTACTGGATGTTTCACTTCGAAGTTGCAGCTATGAATGCAGCAGTGACAGTGTTCAGCGCTGTACGTGTGAATCAGCCGATAAAAATAAGTGCCTGCGCCTTTCATTATGCGACGGCGATAAATGAAAAGCGGGACTAGCTTTGTTTGAGAACCGTCTGCAGGACAATGAAGAAGTACGAGAGTGGTTCAGGACGGTAAGGCACCTGCCCTTCCTCCCCGAACATTTCCGTCCCCCGTTCAGCGAGGATTTTATTTCCAATCCACCTCAGCAAGTATCACCTCTTCTGAGCGCTCTGCTGCGGCTCTTCAGATCCTACTTCCACAATTTTGGCTGACATACGTTCCCGTCCGTGACGTACAGGACCACTTTGGCAAATCCGGAGCACGCACCGCGAATGTGGTTGAGGGTTGGCACAATGGACTCCATGACCAACACCCGAACCAGCACCCAAGTCTCGCGGAACTTCTTGTATTTTTCCAGAAGGTGCAGCACGCCGCAAAGTACCAGCTGTGGCTTCTGCTGTGCGACCCTGCAGCGCTGCCCAAGCCACAAACGTCACGAATCCGGGAGAGGAACGCCCAGCATGCCGAAGAGATGGAACTATCTTTTGTGTGCCCCCGTTCAATATAAAGACGTCGCAACGTATCTGAAACGCGTGATAGATGTTGGGGTTTTGCCATGTACATAATGTTACAGTCCGTGAATGAAGCGCTGTTTGTAACTGATGTACCTACTAAAATATAGTATGCACTTTGCTATTATCAATTATGGCCGCGCTGCTCAAGAAACTGTGATCTTTTGCTGTTAAGTCACTGCTATACCTTTGGAAATGCGCAACTATATAGCGAGAGCAGCACACAGATAAGATCATTAAAGACACATTCATGCTTAATTCATTTTATGTATTTTATTTTCAATGTCTGCCACACGTTGTGGACGTGAGGCTGGCAGGTCAAGTTAGCGTTTGAGCAGCTTCCCGTTGTGAAGGGCCATCTTATGCTTGTAAAAGCTTTATTGTGTGTGCGTGTTAGTTGTGCGGTTAGTTTGTACTGGTTCACGTTTCAAGTTCGTCCGGGAAAGAATGAGGTGAAAATGAAAGCCACAATTTGATAAAGTTTTCGCATCGAATTTGGATGCAGACGTCCGCGCGTCCCATGCGAGCGTATGTTTATTGAAAAAAAAAGCGGGAAAAGGTTAGTCATGCATAGGCCGACTTGCTATTCCTTCCATAAAAAGAAAACGAAAAAAAAAAGAAAGAAAGGAAACACACACACAGCAACCGCCTGCGGGTTGTAGTCGTCTTGAACACAGGCAGGTTACTTGTTCACTCCTGTCATTCCTAATCCGGGCTTCTCCTCCCGTCGATCTTCTTACCTCCCATCGCCCCCATGGCGACCCAGATTTTTGGCCGTTACGTCCATCGTGTCATTACATCCATCATGCTGTTACGTCCAACGCGTCGTTACATCCATACCGTGCTATTACATCCAACGAGCTGTTACATCCATCGTGTCGTACATGGGTATGCATGGGTATACATGGGTATGTAAGTGAGTTTGTACAAAGAAATGCAGTAATGTGTGATCACTTAAACCATCGGAATGTACTGCAGGTGATGCGAGGTCAGGCGTTGTGGTAAGGACTAAATCAAGAATGTTTGAAGTGGTAGCAGTAACGCGAGTCGGGTTCAGAACAATTTGGTTAAAATGGAAATCATCACACAGGCGAACAAAAGCGCAAGCATCACTGGATGATGGGACGCCAGGTGGCTCAACATTCCATAAGATACCTGGATAATTGAAGTCACCAAGAAGAAACACTGGTACAGACGGAAATCGCGTCGTGACAATATTTAGTGCGTCATGTAGATTGTCAACAAAGTTATTATCAGACGATGGTGGACGATAACACACGCCGACAATGATTTTGTTATGATATGAACCAACTGAGACCCAAAGCATCTCCAGCGTGGTAGGGACATTAACAACAGCAGATGATAAAGACTCTGATACAGCGGTCAGTACTCCGCCACCAACCCTTAATCCTCTGTCGGCTCTATACACCGCAAACACTTTCTCACAATTAAACAGCTCACAATTTGATATTTTGGTTGAGAGCCATGTTTCAGTAAGGACAACTACGTCGCCCTCAGTGGTGTCGATGAATGAGCTGAGTTCATCACGTTTGTTTATTAAGCTTCTAGTGTTTGTATATACAATAGATAGGCGCGTGCCGTGACACCTTTCAGTGCCCCTGGGGATTTCCTATCGACTCGATCGAAGCTGACGTGAACTGGAGGTAGAAGGCTCTGTTGCCTGGGTTGAAGCATGGCATTCTGTACTTCGCGCAGTTGAGATATTGGACCTCTCAAGCACACTTGAACCATTCTGAATGTACGTATGAATTTCAGAAATGGTGTCACTAACGGGGTCATAACAAAAACATTTCATATTGATATACAACTTATTGTATTTCAGCTTAAAAGGGGCATTGCACGATTTGCCATATTCGATAAACTTCTTCCTAGCAAGTCTGGTATCGGTACTAAAGTCTTCGGACACAGCAATCTTTAAATCCCTCAAATTATGCCTAGCTTGATAAATAGTGTCACGCGTTTTGAACGACGCCAACTTCGCAACAATTGGCCTTGGCCTACAATCAGTGTACGTCCCGATTCTATGACAGCGCTCGACTGAATCACTAGAGACATGGATTCCCAAGTTATCATTTATGAGAGACAGTAGCTTTGTCTCGGATTGGGTCCATGTTTCAGATTTGTCGTCGGGTATGCCGTAAAATACAAGATTATTGCGTCTGGAACGATCCTCGAAATCAGAAAGACGTGCCCTACGCGACTGATTATCTGACTTAAGCTTAGCGATATCGTGTTTCGCCTGTTCCAAAGAAGAAACATTGGCTTCAACTGCCGCTAAACGTCCACAGATATCAGTAATTTTACAGAACATTTCACTCTGAGACCTTTGCACTTCAGCTACGGCGTTCATAAGCTCAGCCTGGCCTTTTTCAATTGCAGAGGATCGATTAGTTAAGTCCTGTAGCATCTGCAACACGGTCTCTAGCTGCTTAGTTTGAATAGGACCTGGGTTTGTTTCGACGTCACCACACTGGAGCAGTAGTTGCAAAATTACATGAGCACATTCAGCAAGCAATTTCACGACGACATGTGGGCACGGCAGCTCTACAAAGAACAAGTCGCTGGTTTTCTTACGAAATAGGGAAGCGTCATTTCTTACCTGCATAAAAAGCAGAAACGGATTAGCTATGTGCCACATTGCAGAGCTGCGGTGCCCGCTGCCACGGTGATGGAAACCGTCGCTTTTATAATCACAGAGCACTGAAGACGCAGATAATGATCTTGTGTGAGCTGGGGCGACTGTCGTAGATTTCGTCTTCAGGAACGCGTTGCCGTCTGTACCGAAAACCGGATCACAATCAAAAGGTAGACGCGAAAGGTCGATGATTGACGGCTGTACGGTGTAATTTCTATTGAAGTTTTATCAAAGGCATGCGGATGCTCGCCTGCCTTTGATAAAACTTCAATAGAAATTAATCTCCGATCACAGCAGGATCGAGAGATATACGAAGCATTCTTGATTGAGGAAAAAGGAGAAAAATGTGTCAGCGCTCCCTCTATCGCCCTCATACAGGAGGAATTTTGTTATCTAAAAAAATAGGTCAGATACATAGGGGAACAGGTGCCTGCTCTGGTATTTAAGAGTGTGTGTGTGTTCAACAGTAAAGTAGTCGTGAGTTGCAGTTCGTCCTGTTTTGTGTGTGCCTTTTGTCTGTGTTTCTGGCCGCGGCGGTGTGAACTTGATGGTTATACGAAACGCTCAAGAACGACGTACGATAATAAATCCATAATGACATCATCAATCCAGAGTTGTAAAAGCAATCATGTTTGTTTTAGAAATCAAAAGTCTGATTTACTTGGTCTATTTATTTAACCTAAATCAGCCTTTCTTTTACCGCGCTTTATGCAACGTTGCAGCTTGCAACGTAAACGATATGACAAGATAGACGGAACAGACGCCGCTGATGTAGCTGACATAGAACTGAAGAGAGGTGTAAGAGACACTGTTAGGGTGCCAAAGCGATTACCAATTAATCCTCTCAACCACAAAGGATGAGCTGCAGCATAACACTATGAACATAGAAGGTTTGTTTTGACAAAATGTCAAAGCTACAGACAGTGCATCGGAGGCACGGCAACGCACTTGAAGGGCCACATTTCCATTATCATGCAATGCAGGCAAAAATGCATTGCAGAAGAAGATTGTGCAATGTTTTCGACACATCATTCTGCTCATGTGGTGTTGTCAATGGTTGTACATCTTAAAGAAACAGACAGGGCCGGCGCCTACGGGGCACAGGGCACCGGCCCTCCTTGAGCCTGCCTAAAGGGGCACAATGCAAAAAGACAGAGTCCAGGCAGCAAGAATGCGGGGGAGGGCGCAAATTTCACCCTTGTGCCCCTGAAGGCACACGTCACGATTTCCGAATTCTGTCTCTGACACACTGCACGCGTGGCCGAACTCGTCCGCCTCGGACGACACGGCGAAAGCGGCGAGCGCCGCATCCCATCGCCGTCGCGGCTGGCGGTTCTTTGGTGAGCTCTTGCTCCTCCACGGCGCTGAGCCCCCATTCTGGATGTACTACGTCGTATGAACTTTGTAGGTCGCTTTCACACTCGTACAAGTCGAAGTTGCCCCGCTGGTAGAGGGTAAGGGCTCGCTGTCGCGTCAGCTGTCGAATTTGCCTACGCGCTAGTCTTCTTCGGCGTTCCCGTAGCTCTCTCAATCGCTCGGTGCTGGACTTTGGGGGCTTTTTGGGTTCCTCTCGAGCCGCCCCTTATTCTGATTGCCGGCGTAGACGGCGTAGATGCTGGAAGTAGACGGCGGCCCTAGTCGCTAGAATCGTCCGAGCCGTTAGTACTGCTGGATTCCAGTCAGGCAGTTTACGTGTCACAATAGACCCTTTTCAAAAGGCAGTTTGGCAACCTAGCAGACGACAGTCGGCCATATCTTTGGGTGCGTTGAGTGGCGGCGCCAGAGTTAAGAGAATCATAGCTCTCTCCACTACACGGCCACGCGCACTTCCGGTGCTCGTAACTCCAGTCAAAATTTCTGGCACCTTCTCAAAACCGGAGCCACGGTGCCAAAGAGACGAGGACGGAAGCGAAGTGACGTAGTTCCGCCAGCTAGCAGACGTGTTTTGGTACATGGATGCCTCGTTTGACCTGCACGAATTTGCAACGACGAACGATGCTCAAAAGAATCGATCAAGAATCAATTGATCTATCGGTTGATCGATCCACTAACGGATAAAGGCGGGATAGTTGGTAAATACCCATTAAGGTTGTTCATTTGGGAATATGCAGTTGGCATGTATTGTTGTCTTCGTGCTTCTCTTTTGGGCTGCGCTACAAGTACGAGTGATCGATCCACGTCGGGAAACTAACCATCGCTGATCACCTGCGCTAGCGGTGGTGTAACAATGCAACGACTCAGCCTTTCGCAAAGTTAATTCAGTGCTACACTTTTAAAAATCACGTGCCTGCAATGTCTGTCAAAACTCTGAAGCGGAAATAGGTGAGAGCGGAAGCGCGGATCCTCGCCAAACAGCCGAGGATTTGGGCTCCTTGTGGGGTTAGACAGAGTCACCCCCTTTGGAGCTCAAGAGTCGCGACTCAACGCACCCTTTGGCACGTCCTACATGTGGTTCTGTGTATGGTAAGCGAGCGCGGAATGGCAAAAGAGAGGTCGAGATTCATTGGTCGAGAGACTTGACGAACATACCAGATGGGTTTTCCCAAAGACGTGTGGACGCCTTTTGTGAACATATGAGTGCATCTGGCACGACTGGCCGCGCTAGCGAGAACAGTTATTATGCGTGTCATATACGGATTCAACTTCCATCCGCGTCGCCTTGTCTACTTGCAGGTACGGTACATCATATTTTTGCATGTGTTATTGTGTTTCTTATGTACATTTCCAGACCAGTCGTGTATTTTGAACGTGGGATCCTACTGTGTTGCATGCTTTCGCGGATGTTTTCTAATATCATACTATGTTCTATGCTTTCGCCTGCGAGGTATTTATAGTTCGTCCATTGAGGATGGCAACTTGAACGCTTCTGACGATAGTTATTTGGAAAACCATGTACCATGAGAACTTTTGCTGCCAAATAGTTTGTACACACGCCTTGTTTCCTTCCGCGTCTCTCACGCCACGCGGGCTGCAGAAGGGCACGCAACAACAGAATGACATTACAAATACAGATGGATGATCCACTCATGAAAAGAGCAATGCTTCGGACGATAAAAGATCACTCGAGACGCGCGGTTCAAACAGAGCCGTGCTGTCCGCGCGCGGGCAACGCTTCCCACTTGCAGCTTAATAATTACGGTCCGGACACATTACTTATTGAGAAACATCGTCTATGCGGCGTCCCGAGCCAGGAATACGTGAATCGTCCTACACAAGAAAAGTGCCACCAGCCATTACTCAGCCATCAATATTAAGAAATCGTGTTGCGTGCTACGGCCGACCTTTTATGAGACCTTTACAATGATTGTTTTGCATTGTGCAGGAGCGGGATGCTGCGTCAGAGACTGTATCTTGTTTTTGTGCTTTGGAGTCTTCTGCACGCAAGCGCCTCCTTATCTGCTCACGAGAGGGACAGAATTGTGGACCTGCACAATGGTTACAGAAGCATGGTGGCTGCGGGAAGAAAGAAGCCTTGGCCTCCCGCTGCTGATATGATGGAAATGGTAGGTAAATAGAACAGTCTTCGCCGATCAACCTCACTTATGAATACAGTGCCCGGAAAGTACCTCCAGCGCGGAATGGTTGTCGGTCGATCACAGTGAACTCTTCGTCGTCGCTGCAAGGACGTGGTCTTTAAATCCGTCGAAGGTCTTCAGCACTGTGGGTGGACACTCGTGTCACGAATCACTGTTGGGGACCACCCATGGGATACAACTGGATGATGTGGAACATAACAACTGAACGCTAGCAAATTGGTGTAGGTTAGTCGCTGGTAACATGACCCTGGGTCTGGGGAAATGTGCACGGGTACCCACGCTGGAGTAGCCACGAACAGACTCAAACCAGCAATCAGCTTTAGTACAATGAGGCACAATGACGATATTTAGGGAAAGAAGAGCGCACTCTTGCCGTTACAGTATGGCTGAATACGATGCCGATATCAGATACACACCAAAGAAAAAGCGGAACAGCAACACCTCCACGTTCACACCCCAACGGTTCCGCTCTTTGTCTTTTGATTTTACTTAGCGTTTAGGTATCTGACGTCGGTATCAACGGCAAGGGAGAAGGGTACATATATAAATCTTTTGCATATAATTTTGTTTTCGTTGTGTTACAGTCTGTAGACGGGGGGGGGGGGGAGTACCCGAAATCCACCATTAATAATCCACCGCTTACCGCTTAAGAATAAACCCTTAAACAATAATCCGCTTAAAAAATACACCGTTAACAATAAATCCCCAAAAGTACACTGCTTAAATCTCCGCTTAAAGATCACCTGTTCATAATCCACCATTAAAAATAAAATTTTTCAAAATCCCCCCGTCATCTAGCACGGAGGCGGATTGATTGGGTTCTGCATTGGGTAAGATCAGGTTATGTTAGGTTAGGTTAGTTTAGACTACTTTGGCCTTGTGAGGTTGTCACTTGCTTGCAGTTCACCTTGCTTTGGGCGGTACGGACATAAGGCTGAGAGCTGGTTTCACCTCACTTCTTAAAGATATTGTTAAGTAGCAGAGAAGCGGGTCACTCAGGTGAACGATCAGGCGAGGAACATGTTTATTCGGACATGGGTATCACGCCCGTGCCTTCGTCGTCGTTACAATATATTTTTAACCGCAGGTTTTGACAATTTATTATTAACAGTGAATAGTTAAGCAGTTCATTCTTATCGTTGATTTATTTAAGCGTATGTCCTGACGTTTTATTTTTAACTATATGGATACTTATGCGTTTATTCTTGAGCGTTCATTTTGAACGGTTTGAAATAGGCTACACCCTTAGACAGTGCTTATTCAGGGGTGCTTCACGGTCATCCTCCCCAGGCGGAGGTTGGCTTCGGGACGGCTCTTACTTGACGTACTCTCCGGCCGACCACAGGGTTATCGTTGTATTTATCTATGCAACTCTTGTTTTACTTTTCCTTTGAGGGGCATGGCATTCGGGGGGGACGGGGGACTTCTAGGCGTCTCGCCAGCACTGCACGTCACACGCCTGTCATAACATTCTACACCATCTTCCCCCGTTATATATGTATATAAGCCACAAAAGGGGCCTGTTGGTACATGACTATGACAACCGTTCCGACGAGAAACAGAGGCAGTCCTTCATCTGGCAGTTGCAATAAACCTTGGTTGAATGTTCGACGTTCACCGTGTTTAGCCCGTCAGTGTATCTGTTTCCCTTCGCTACGTTTGTAATATTTCCCCGTTATATTGAGATGCTTCCTTATCAGTTACTACATTCGAAACCATCCTCTCCCGGGCTCCCGTGGCATAGTGGTAGGGTTATCACTTTCCACGGCAAGACTCGAAGGTGACGCGGGTTCGAATCCTGTCACCGGCTGTGCTGTCTGAGGTTTTCCTTGGGTTTTCCGAAGTCTTTCCAGACGAATGTCGGCACAGTTCCCCTGAAGTCGGCCCAGGACGCGTACTAAGCCCCCTGTCTCCGACTCCTTCATGTTGTCCTCTCTCCATCTGTCCACGTCTGTACGGTACTCATAACCACAATTGCTTCCCGGCGCAAACACAGCGCGCACACACACACACACACAAAGAAAGGAAACTATCGTCTGCCACCTGTACCACACATAACATTCCCACTAAATCAGTGAGCGACTCCTAGATAAGCTTGCCACACTGTCAATTTTCACTGGTGAAATAAACCAGTGCTCTGAACTTATTTTAATGCGTTAGCATTATGAGTGTCAAAATGGAAAAAGCTGTATGTATATATATATGTGTGTCTACAATGTGTGTGTCCGTGTGTGAGATGGTGAAGCTTCACCGAGGCAGTGGTATAAGTGGACATGTATAGGGTAAATGTAAATGGAGTTAAATGATTTGAAATTGAAGTAGCGGAAGGTAATTAACAGCAAGAGGTAAGCGTAATTGAAAGTAATTAGATATAATTAAAGACAATTAAAGCAAGAAAGTTGAGTTTAAAGGTAATTAATGTAACATATATGTAGTTAAGAGGAATATTAAATGAAATTAAAGATTAAAGGTAATCGCAGGTTACCAGTGGAAATTAAATGTGATTAAAGATAATTATAGTCAATTAAAGGGGAATCGAGAGTAATTAAAGCAAGTAAACATAATTAAAAGGAATTCAAGATTACCTCAGGTATCCTGTGGGTACCTTCTGTAATTAAAGGGTAATTATAGGGTAACAAAGTCATTGAGGCTAATTAAAGGTTAATTAAATGGACTTACATAGAGTAATCGAAAGTGTCGAACCGAAAGTCAAGTATAGACCAGAGGTGGACAACCGAAAGTCGAGTATAGACGGGAAGTGGACAGCTGGAAGCTGGATTGACACCGGAAGTGGACACCCAAAAGTCAAGTATTGACTGGAAAAGGCGCTTAATGCTAACGTATTTTTCTCGCCTTTACTTTTAAATCGCCACTGATTTTTTTTGTTTCCTTGCGTTTTACCATAACCTCAGCGTACAATAAGTGTCTCGCGTCAGCAGCAAAACCTTATCTTCTACAAGAAGTCCTGAAAGGGAATATGGATGTATTTTCAGAGCTATAACATCACCCTGGAAGAGCTCGCAGACATCCACATTCGCAACTGCATATTTCAGCCCGGCTGTACAGGATGCCACATAGGCAAGTTTCGTTGACGCCACAGTGTTGTTCTCTTGCCACGCTTAGTGTCCACGAGACAGGGCAGAGGTCATGTGTCATATTGACTGTTTCGTGTTAAAGCTTGCAGGGTACATTCACGCCATTTGATCTGAAGGCGTTGTTCTGTACTTTTGTATTGCGGCTCTCAGATCTTAAGCTGTTCCCTAAGTAAAAAAAGATGAGAAAGCAATTTCTTGGGATGTTTCGAAGCAGTTTTCTTGTGTTTCAAATGTTGAGAGGCATACATTCTTAGAGTACCGTAACTGGTCTACTTTGGGGTTTGGAAAGACTTTTACTGTCCAAAAGTATTACACACAGGATGGAATGACTGAAAAATAGTCATAATTTAAATAATTGATTTAACTGCGTCGTCTTTTAGAATGATTTACATGAGCACAATCTCTCTACAATACGGAATGAAGCTGAGGCACAGGCTAAGATATAATTTACCATTAAACATCACTTTGTAACGCTAAAACTAATACTCTATGACATCCTGTCTCTGCACGTGAGAGGAGATAAACAGGAGAAAGGTCAGGTGACCAGCCAAGAAAGGAGGCATGGCTGGCGGGCGTGGCTAAGTGTATATGGCTTCGTTGGCCTAATCTGTTTTTGTCTCCTGTGCTGAGACCACGCCGGAAATAGTTTTTTTCCTCATTTAAAGACCAACCAATGAGCGCACGACCTGAACAAACTCGGGACTGTGTGCTAGGCTGTTGATGAACGATTGTTGCGTTGGATGTTCGGGTCACGAATATGAAGAAATCGGGCAACGGCCTTCATGTTGAACGGCCAAGCGTAGAACAGTTTACCGTGTATTCACACGAGCGTGTTTTCTGACGGCGCAGCGACTGAAGGAGCGAGAGGGGTAAATGATAAGGCGCTGAGGCTACGCCCTTTTGAAATGCCTACACAGATAGTGTTCCAATGTGCTGTCAGCGCAGATGTTAGGGAAGCCGGGGATAACGTTCGCGCTGCGGCTGAACGTTGCAGCATTAATTTTATGTGCACGGCGCTTGGTACAGAATGGACGAAAGAAAGCGAAAATTGGTGGCTCTTGCTTTTCTCGTTGACGATAGTGAACGCTGACACGAAAATAAGCGGTTAAAGAAGCTATGGACGAATGAATGGGTGCTGAGGAAAGAGGTACGGTCTGCAAAATAGCCTTCTACGGGAGCTACGACACGAGGACCCATTTGTCTACCGCAAGGTTTTCAGGATCGATGCGGCCACTTTTAAATACATTCTGCTCCGCATAGCAAAGCGCAGAAGGAGAGTATAGAGGCGCTTAAACATGCCTCTAAATGCATAAAACGTTCGTAAATAAGAGTGAGCGGGAAAGAGTGTAGGAGAGAGTACTGCGAAAGCTGTGCGTCGTCGTTTTTTACCGTGACTCCGCAGCAGTCTGACGGTGTTGAGTGTGGTGTAAAGCAGAGACGGCAATGGCGTAAAGGTCGCACCTTTCCAACACAGTAGAAACAGCTTCACCGCATAGCAGGTTCTGCGCCAATCATTGCCGTGAATGATAGAGCTCTCACTTCTGATTGAAGGACAGAGTGGGGCTACACCTTTTTGTGTCAGTTGTGTGTGTGTGGTGGTTCTTCTGCCGCACGTTCCGCTAAAGCAAGAAACCTTGTCCTCTTTCTGTAGAAGGGAGGTCTTGCTCAACGGCCCATCTAATACTTTGCTCTCCCCGACGAACTCATGCACCTCAACGCATCTCCACCCTTCATCCTCTATCCTCCATCCGTCTTGCTTTTTTTTTTCGGCTAGCTTGGCTAGCTTTGGTAGCTTCCAATTCCTGCGTTTGATTGGCCCCATTGTCTTAGACGTTGGACAGGCCATGTTTTTCTGTCTACTACTCATTCCCAGCAAAACCTTCATCGCGTATACTGGTGGCATAGCGAGGCAGAGTTCACACACACTCAAACAACCCTTATGATCTTTCCTGTTTCTTTTTTGTTGTTGTTGTTGTTGTTGGTGGTGGTGGTGGGGTACGTTACCGTCCCATACATACATATAAAATTATGGAACAAAACGAAATTCACGAATTGGCACTTTTTGCATATCGCGTTATATAGGAAGCTCCCCTAGTGAATAATTATGAAATATGTCATGACAAAGCGAGACGCTATCACGTAAGTGTTCAATTTTTAGCACTATAGCTTTATCCAGGGGAAAGGACGTTACTCTAAAGCGCTGTGGCAGTTCTCAAACTGTGTGGCGGCGATGAATGGGAAACACGTAAGAATAGTGAAACCGCGGAAAACTGGCTCCCTTTATTACAACTGATCGTTCTCGTTGATGCTTGTCAGAACACAATGTATGCACACAGTGGCCCCCGCGAATGCACTGCATGACGTGATGATGACCCCGGGGTAGCTACCATGTAGGGTTGTGTAATGACAGCCCTAAAATATTATACCATTACATGATTAATTTATGATGCCAGACAACTATGAATATGCGTGACCCCAGAGTGTCCGGCTTGGGGAATAAATTTTGCCCCCCTTTGTCTTACCCGGCGTGCGGCATACTGCCGACACATTTCTCGTTTTTAAACGAAACTGCTAGTGTCCTGATCCGATACCTTTTGGTTTGGAACGCGAACCCTGCCAACTCGTTATTATTAATTAGCAGCAACTGATACAACGACTGCGCCGTGAATATGCGGACCCAAGAAGTGTTTTGATGTACACATCTACCGTTCCTTCGACATCCGGGTGTCTCTTTTCCATTTCAAGAGCGATATTTTCCCACATGGCATGTTTCCTCGGTACATTTCGGTTTTGCTCATCGGCAAGCTTCCACAAGATCGGGTTTGCTCTACCTGGTGTAGTAGATAAAAAATAATAGAGCTTGTAACATTGGCAACAGAGGGTGGCTTTTCTTTTTCGCTCCGTCTTCCTTCTGCGCGTCAGTCGTCAGATTCTGTGCCGCGCGAACAAACTATCCGTGTGGTTCTTTCTGACGGACGGAGCTGCTGAGCGCAGTGATGTTGCACAAGGCTCTTTGATATCTCGCCAAAAATACAATAAAAACGTGCGCGCTTCATAGATTCTGCTGCGCGATAAGCTCCGCCCGCGACCGAATGGTTGGATGATTGCGTGAGTATGTTGATACCTCCTCCTCCTCCTTCAGTCACTGCGCAGTCAGAAAAGGCGCTTGTGTGAATACACGGTATTGAAGGGCGCCGGTGCCGATCACGGCTCGGAACGCGACAACATAAACATTGTGCTGCGTTCGCCACTCGGAAAAAAGAGGAAGCGAGAAGGATGCTCCGTCCCTTGACGTCCTTTCATAGCGCATACAAATGAATGTTGCGAGAATCAAGTGTACGTACATTCTATTATAGTGGGTACAATGTCAACTACACATAAAGCGCACTCGCTTTCAAGCATTTCAATAGACCGCGTTGTGTTTATGGCCTCTGTTCCATCTAGTCATGGTTTACATGGCAAATTTACACAAGCGGGTTGCTGTTGCTTGTTGTTAAAATTTTTCATACATTATTTTTTTTCGACCCTGTTACCCCTACCCAAATTGGGGTTACCGTTACACGCTACGGCAGTTTGTCTTTACGTAGGAGTGAGGGTAAAGATTGGAGAAACCACGTGACCAAGTGTCTATATCCACTCACAAGGCAGCAATAAGAGGGTATTCGTAGTCCGGCATGGGTCCACAAAACAAACCACGTGTGTTTCACGTTGAAATCTTATCGCCTTAATTGGGATAGGGACCAATGAGCTCGGCGGCTCCACTGATAATAGGAGAGAGAGGGATACTGGTGAACTGCGCAGAGAGCTGACCAACTTGCATAGCGTACTCTATATTATGCTACTGTTGTTGACATTTGCTTCAGCGAGAGTTTCCTCTACTGCAGAGTATAGTAGCTCTTGCAACAGTCGCTATATGAAACCAGTTTTGTAAATTACACTGGGATCCATTAAAACCATAGGCCCTGCTGCACCTTTGGCCATGTTATCCCAATGTCCTTCCAACATATTCACTCATGTTGCGATTGTGAATATCTATGTCACAATATAACTAATTTCCCCGCATATGCATTACCAAGGCACGCAGTACAGTCGAGCTGTTAATTTCGTGGCCTTAAAGGGACGGTCTCGTACAGCCGGGCGATTCCGAAACACAGCCAAAACTATCTTTACGAGTACTGTACACGTGCAACTGTCAAAGTTTCCTTCAGAATAACGAAGCCGTTTTCGAGGAATTTGTCGAAACGTGCCGCAGTAGCAGACTACGAAACCTGCGTTCGCTCTCACGCAACGTCGACCTGCGGGTACGTCGCCGTTGTCATAGCAATTTCAACCTGCAGAATGACCTTGGGTTCAGTTATCCCCTTTGCCCTCGAAATGGGGACACTCAGACATATATCTCCGCGAGCGGAAAATGTAGCCCGTGCATTGACTGTGAGGAGGAGGAGGAGGAGGAGTGTCGTTGGGAGGAACCCGAGAGGTCTGCCTGCCTGATTAGGCGGCATGTTTCTCGGGAAGGGAAAGATGGTGGAGAGGAGGAAAGGGTGAAGTGGAAGACCGAGCGGAATCCGCTCGGGGGGAGGATAGCTGCGTCCATGGGCCGACTTCAGGGGAACTGTGCCGGCATACGCCTATTACACATCTGAGGGAAACCCAGGAAAAACCCCAGACGGCACAGCCGGCCCGCGGATT
Organism: Ornithodoros turicata; assembly: GCF_037126465.1. NCBI lineage: Eukaryota > Metazoa > Arthropoda > Arachnida > Ixodida > Argasidae > Ornithodoros > Ornithodoros turicata. The sequence goes on along the minus strand of NC_088202.1, from coordinate 51,000,045 downwards.
CGAACCGCGGACCTCCCAGTCTCCAAGCGCACGCGTTACCGCTGCGCCACCGGAGCTGGTATTGACTGTGGGTCTCCGATAATGTGGCGCATAATCGGATACTTGGAAGCGAAGTCACTAAGTCTTTCCGCGAGTATTTCAAGTGTTTTTTTAAATAATCACGCACTCCTTCTCCATGACGTCGTCAGCGACACTTCATTTCGAAACATGGTCAGTCTCATTTCGAAAAACGGGGAGTGTAATGGAAGCGCACGTAATATATTTTTGGTAGGAGCTGTAATGCGACCGCGTGCGCCGATGACCGGCGACTTCAGTTTTGTGATTTTGGGTGGGGTTGTTCTGCGACATTTAACTTGTCTCTGAGGATTAAGATAGTTGTTCTAAACAACCATGTGGGCCACTTAGAATGTGCGTTTTTCGCCTGAGAACTGAAAGAAAATGTACGAGAGTTGCCGCGGTCCCCAGTCACTTCTGAATGTTCTGAAGCAGACGATTTCTGTATCCTATCACGGACTTTCCCGCAGGGCGACGTAGCCGTTCTTATTGTTGCCAACACAGGTCGCGGCATGCTCTGCAATCTTTATCAATTTGATTCGGTTATTTAACAACCGTGACGTGCTTTGTCGGGTAAATTTGCAGTATTCCATTTTCAACAAAGGACAGTAGAATGGTACACTTTATCAGAGGAGCAGGGGGTACGAGACCGTCCCTTTAAAGGAACTGTAAAATGAAATATTACCACAATATTTCCAGGTACCATCATGTAGATTGTAGAACATAGCTGTGTGATCGCACATAAAAGTCACCTCTCAGTTCTTCATACTTTTCGCACTAATTAATGTTGAACACTTTTGGAAACTGAGAGGCGGCGACCCTCACCGTCCGCAAAGAACAAAGTCGGAGTCGACCCCAGATTGGAGGACAGACATCACGTGTTATTGAAGTACAACGTATCGTATTTGAGACAGGGGCTAATTACAATTAGACTCTTTTTTTTTAAAGAACAACAGCAATTCTGAGAATTCGCTCTAAACTCTTAATGGTTGTAAGCACAGGGGTGGCATCCAATGTATTGCTCCGCAGACGAAAGCGTGCTGGGTGAACGCAATGCATCCTGGACAGGTCCTGGTCGCACATCACAGCAAACGTCAAGGCACACGTGACCTTAAAGGGGCACAAAACAGGTCGACGAACATTCTCCATTTATTATGCCCAATGAAAGAATGTAGCTCATGATATCCAAATATGAAATTCTTTTGCTTCCACCGAGCGTCTTTAACACGAAACAATGCCATTCAAAGAGCATAATCCGCGCGAGCCTCTCCTTATCCTTGGAACCGAGTCACGTCACTATATTCCAGCGTATAGCACCGCCGAATTCTATGCACTGGAGGTGGGGGAGATTTCGTTCTCGTAGCCAATGACGGACCCCACAGAGACAAGCTGCAACTCGCGAGGGAACCGGTTACGGGAACATCCCGGTGACCTCGCGGAGCAATACAGCACAGAAAACATAGTGCGCACGTGAAATAGAATATTGAGGGTTTTTGGTACAGTTTGAACTGGCTACCTTAGATTGGACAAGCGGAAATACATTTAGAGTTGACCTCACTTCTCGATATTACAACAAAATTAATGTATAAGCGTCCCGCATTCTAAATGGTTGAAGATGCGCGACGTCAAAATGACGTGCCGCTATTGTCGCCAGGACATCGCAGGGCGGGGCATGATAGCGAAAGAGTGCAGTGAATATTCAGTCGGTTTGGAGCCATTATTTACTTTTTTGCGACAACATTTGTTTGAAAACGTTCACCGTCGGCAAAGTATCACAATGTATTTTAAAAAAGTGCGCCTCGTATACCTGTTTATTGCCCCTTTAAAGATGGCGGCGCACGCGATCGGCGGCCAAACCGTTTGTAAACAATGCGGTTGTTGTTTCTGGACGACGTTTTGGATGTTTTTCGATCACGGTAATTATTTTTATCCGATAATCTCGCAATAAACGCGCAGTTTTACACACATAGCCTCGTATTGTTGACAACTTCCAAAGATGTGATGACGACCGCGCGTTAAGACTTACCGAGCCGATGTGATGTACTTAAACTAAGGTGAAATGGGCTACCATGTTGCAGAAGAAGCACCACATAGTTTACGCTGGCAAAATACGGTCATCTCTCGGTGTTATGACGGCGAAAATATGTCGGTAAGCGGCAAAACGACATCTAAACAAAGTCACATGACCTCAAAATGACGTTCTCTATGACGTGCGACCAGGACAAGATGGCAGTTTTGCCAAAAGCACCCGCTTGAGGGTAGTTACAACAATGGCGGGTTTGTGTCACCCCTGTGGTTGTAACGTCCGAGTTCCGTGCCTGCGAGATGGTCCGCGTCATCTGTTGGCCTTCTTCTCTCTCCGCGTCTTTTTGACGTCTGCTCCCTGTATCGCTGCTGTTTGCAAAACCTGGCACCCAGGTGATTTAAACGAATGTATGGTTTGCGTTCTTGTGTTCCGGAATGCACAAACCGCACACCTTCGCAATGAAATGACTGCGCCCGCGAGAAACGCACTATCTCGTTCTGATGTACCGTCTAGTTGCTTGCGTTCTCAATAGATGGCGCGCGAGTCGCCTCAGGGTTGGGGCGCTTCTATAGTCTGATAGCTTGTTTTGCGCAGCAATCTTTGAAATTCGGTTGCTGAAAAAATGATCAATATACAGCAGAACGATTACGTATGTGAAGCGTCCATATTACATCTTTCAGAAAACCAGAGAGTTTCTACAGGTTTGCCAATCACTTTACAGTTCCTTTAATATTTCTCGAGTTTGGACTTGGCAGGATAAGGGCAGTCGTCGGTGCCTTTGCTACACCCCGTTAGAGCCAAGCCCTTCCTCGATGAACTTGGCATCGATGTTCCAAGTTTGTAGTCAAGAGTTCGTAAACGCATGTGAACGAAGGATTGGTGTTGGGATGCAATCGATGTGCAGTGATTGAAAGGCTTGCCAATGTATGCTGAATGTGTGCAAAACTAGATAGGGGATACAATATGTGTGCTAATCGAACTACTTCTACTTCGCGAAGCTGCTTCGCAGCAATTTCTAATGCCGTAATTTTCTGTTACACTTAAACAATCACTGCAGAACATGTGCCTTAGCCCGAACGTAGCTGTTACCGTTACGTGTCCAATATCGAGCTCGTCATTTGTATCACCTGGTGCCACTATGACCCAACATACGTAATTTGAATGAACTGCTACAGCAGCGGTCAGATCATCAACAAATTTGTCAATGAATCTCCTCAGGGGGCTCGCGTTCGTTATTCGCTCGTGTCTCATGCCATGAAATCGAAATTCACTATGGAGCATGAGACAATTGCTGTTCTGGGGCTGGAACACATCATCACTATGAAGGTGTACCCGTCACGGACTATGACGTCACGCCAACCCTTTACTAGTATCTCAGACTTCCCTGAGACACACAATACGAGTATTTTCTAGAAGTATGGAACTGACACGAAGCACAGCATGGCATGACTGCTTTTGATGCAAGGGAGAGCTAATAATTATTTTCGATTCGACGCTAGCAGCCTCAGTGCTGGCAACCGACAAGAATAAGACTAGTTCAAATGACGTTCAATACACGAATGAGTCATTGAACACACTGTGTTCAAACTGGACTGATTTGTTGCGTTTATTGTGGAAAGCAGCACTCGAGAATCGTCCAGGCCAGAACCTGTATGCTCAAACTGGAGAAGCCGATTGGGTGAATGCTATAGGATCGTGGTACCACACAGAGCCAGGTCTGACATCCAAAGGACGCATCAACGGCAGTTTGGAACTGGAACCTAACACACTAGTGCAGGTACGTTGGTCACATGATAACGAGTTTTAGTGGATCAGAATGTACTCTCGACGATAGTTCAGAAAACTATGACAAATCGCCTTATTTATTTGAAGTGCATCACTCAGATCACGTTGGCGATCTCTAATGTGATGGCTTTCCTTATATTGTGGTTTTTGGTAGTGCGCTTCCGGTCCAGAGCTGCGTTTACATGAATGCGACAAAAGCGTATGGTATTGAGTTATCGCAACAAATCCTCTCCACGTCAGCAAATCCACCTGTCGGGATAGGAGCGAGGAGGTGTGATAACACGATTGGATGCGTTTCTGTGGCATTCATGTAACCGGGGCTAAGGACTTTGTCAAAGAGATGCCCTGTGCACGACATTTGAACTGCCCTCAAGCAGTCGCTGTGGCAAAATCACCATTATTGTTGTCACACGTATATTGGCCGACTGTGGCTTTAGTTGATCGAAACGTGGAACAGCGATAACCAGGAGCACCAGATAACACCAGAACAGCCCTGGGTGGTTTTTTTTTTATAAATAGGATTTCGAAAACGTGATAAGCCAATCGCCTCATTCCTTTAAAATGGTGACATCACGTTCCTGATCTTTGATTCGGCAACTTCCTTTATTCAATCATTTTTGTAGAGGGCTTCCAGTCCACTAAACCTGGTCAGTTTTTATCGGAAAACATTGCGACATGTATTGTATGTGAAACAGACAGTTGTGGCGTATCACATGCAAGATCAGTCTGGCCACTGAGACACTCCGATGTGAGAAACAACAATGTTTCACGCGCAGATGGTTTGGAGCCAGACGTATTCACTGGGATGCTCCTGGCAAAATTGCGCGAAGACACTTGGCACGAACATATACCTATGCAACTACTACCCATAGTAAGTTTGCCATTCTTCCTCATTCATTCTGTATACGCTGCGACCGTTTGTCTCTGAGCAAGGGAGAGGGAGAAACCACGTGTCGAGTTGTTTGTCCACTCACACGACAGCAATAAAAGGGTATTCGTAGACAAGCTTGGGTTCACGAAGAAACCCCGTGAGCCTTAACTTTAAGATGTTACCCTCTTATTTGTGAGAGGGATCGACCAATGAGGTCGATCCACTATATGCAGTATAGTGGACAGGCAATATGGGAGAGAGGAAAACTGGGGAACTACACAGACCTACGCTTTGATAGCGTATACATAAGTTGTTTATAGTCGCGTTCCTGACCCTCTCACGCAAAATAACTACATCACTAGGACATCAGTGCCGTGTATGCCAAAGGGAGTCCGGCCTTTAATGGGACCTGCCTATACCTGAGGCTCCACCCACTTTTTGAGGTATCTAGCCAATCACAGGTCGAAATACAGTTGTATATTGTTACATCCATCCAGTACTTATATCTCACCTTTATTTGCTGGATGACACCATTTTGGAGGAACTCGATGGATTTGGATTGAAACGGATATCACTGATGACAGACCAAGACGACGGATGTTGCGCCTACTTTTATCAACGATATCTGCACGGGGAGAGCCATGTTGGGAAGACTCTGAATTGCAGAAATGGTTGCTGGCAGAAGTGATTGGCCAGGAGAGCGGTACAACCGATTCTCCGTAGCAGACGACTGCCGGCATGAACTTTTAAATCACGTCACGTAAGTAGATTGAATGAAACAACAACAACAACTTTATTTTGAGATTGAATTTTTATTTGAGATTGAATTGATTTGATTGAATCAAAAATGCGCAAAGATGTATGTATAAATCAAATTCAACGATATGATGCAAAGTCTTACGTATCAGGGGCGTCTTTCTCGCTATTATCTCGGGATCACGGTCTTAACTAGGCCTAACGCTAGCGAAGAAACATGTGATTTTTGCGTAAATAATGATGGTGGAGCGAAAGTTGAAGCTGATTTTGCAGATGCGTACATGAGGATATATACTCACAGTATGGAATTAAAGTAGTCTGTCAAAATTTTTTGTCACGAAATCTCTGCTTCGGGGTTCCAAGCACCATCCTCCATCTTGGAGAAAATTTGGTGTCATGGCAGCTCCCATGGAAAACGGTAACCAATGGAATGCGTCTAAGTTTGATTGACAGGTCGAGCCTCTTTTTTAGGCTCCTCCTAATGGGCAGACTCCCTTTGGCATACACGGCACTGTAGGACATCAGAGCCATTTATAGGGAGAGTTTGGCCATTCTGTGATCTTTTGCCGCCTCGTGGGTGGAGCCTATTTTGACGTCAGAGTCGTCGTTGCGCCGCCCAAAAAAGCCTGAATCCAAGCAGAATCCGCTTATCAGTCATCTGGTGCGCGCCATATTGATGCTGTCCGTCAGCTTTGTTGTCGCAATGAATGCAATCTACAGGAATAGCAGGCTTATGACCCACAGCCGCCTGTGATAAGGGGGGCTTTGTTGCCAAACTGAAAGAGTTCAAGGACGAAAGGCTTTCGAAGGACAATGTACGCATGTGTCTTCCCGCCTTGCATCGCAAACAACGATCAGCATCAATATGGCGTCGGCGACCGGCTGACAACGGGACAACAATAGAGCACGGCGAGGGAGGTGGCTTAGCCGTGACGTCGCATGACGCGCTTCAAGTTAGGCTCCTCCTAATGGCCAAACTCTCCCTATAAACGGCTCCGTAGGACATGGATACAGAGCGACACCTGGAGGCCTTAGGCGCCTTCAACGGAACACGCGATAAGGAAGGCACGTGGAGAGAAAACGGAAGGATTAGCTTTTGTAGACTCCTTAAGAGGCCATACTAGTCGGGGAGCAACTCCGATTCACGATTTTTCCGATTCTAGATGACGCCACGCTTGCCGACCTTATCACGCCGTTCGCCTCCGAAATGATCCCCATTGTGCATGGTTGACGTCGCGAGTTTAAGGCGGCACGCACCCTCTGCGTTGTTTGTCGAGAGGTAAAGTGTCGGACTTTGACACGAAAGGTCCGCAGTTCGATTCGAGACATTCACGTCTTTTTGCTTGTCTCGTATTGCTATATGAGTACTTTGTTATTTTTATTTTGTTGTTATATATTTATGCTACAATTATTGTTTTCACAAGTCACTGGCGTCTGTACTGACTGAATATGGAATTTTTAGTTGCTCTTCATATTGTTTTACTAGTGCATACTTACTGTATGCCGACGTACAAGTGTGATCGGATAGTACGGATGGCAATATGGGCAGTAGACACACAGATGGTATTATAAACGAATGTTGTCAGCAGTGAGTCTGAGCACAAGACGATTGCCAATTAAGAAATCAGGAAATGGCCAAGGAAAGGTAACTTCATATGCTATCAAAGCTCGCCCGAGATGTCGGTATCTCGGAGGCTCACAACTGGATGTACCAGCGGCTGTAAATTAGGCTATAAACATTGCCTGCACACAGCGCTTACAATGCCAGTCTGGAAAATCTAGTGCTCGAAACAGTATTCCCCCCCTTTTTTTTTGCACTTGCTTACATGCAATTTACCTTGATGATAACTCTATCATTCATGCAAAAATGACATTTTGGTATTTATATTTCTGGTAAGTAAGCATTATCAAATATCTGAATTCATTTACAATGCGTTGGTGCGGAATACTTTTCAAAATTTCCGTCGTAGAACAGACTTATTATTACCCGGAAACTTCAGTAGCATATTTGAAAGACTTCTTTCTCCCCATGTTCTCCCTTCTTATTCTTTCACATTACACCAGCTCAGAAAAATGATGTCAGTCGACAACCCCCAGCGACAGGGGACTCCCTTTCTTTTCGGATTGGTGTGCCAGTTTGCAAAACCGTACAAAGGAGGTGAAGGGCGATAAAGGCTTCGGGTCGACACACAGGAAACCAACCAAGGAAGATATGGAAAGGTCGGGCGGCAAGCCTCGCAGCGGGAGTCGCGATATTCCCAACACAGGCTTTTTTTCCTGGACGCCGAGAGGAACAATTCGACAAAAAATAAAAGGGCACAGAGTAGAAAAATAATAACAATGGTCACCTGACAACATAACAGGTTCTTGTTTGAGTGTTGCAAAAAAGTGCAGTTCGGCCTCCTTATCATGTGGGTCAGGAGAATATATGCCTTCTTTTCTTTTTTTTAGAAGAACTTCTGAAGCGTAAATTTGTACTCCAGATTTCGTTGTGTTGGTTGCTGAGGTCTATGTTAATTCAATCCCAACTTGAAAACGTGGAATTCGGTCGTGGAAAAGCTAAAGATTTGGACACCATGTCAGCCAAATTTATGCGTATTTTAGGAAAATCGCTATTCTTGTAGGGCAACACAGATGCAATTACAAAATTGGGGTTTCCAGGGATGAATATGAGCGCTAGTTGCCAAATGAAGGAATGATCACGGAGAAGTCGTTTCACATAATCAAAGCTCGCTCGAGATGCCGGATTTTCCTCCCCGGAAAAAATGTCGCTAGGAAGAACCGTCCCCAGGAAAAAATGTCCCCCGGAGAAATCGTCTCCACAAGAACGAAAGCCGTTTGATCGAACGCGACACACACGAAACCAGCCAAGGTCGAACGGCGGGATCCAGGACAATGGACCATTTCCGACAACGCGTATGCGCATGCCCAGCCCTTGGGTCCGCCTTCTTTGAGTGGAAAACATCGCTATGGACCCACCTGCGGAGAACTGTCATGTTCATTGTGGGGAGATAATCGGTTTCAAGGTTACGCGGACGTTTGAGGTCTGGTAACGAGTACAATGCGCTTTCACTCTTTCCGCATTCTTCTTCCAGTCTTCTCTTGCTACTTTCCCACGCAACGTACCAGTCCGAAAAGCGCGTCACCATTATTGGGGGGAAAGACAGGACGTTCGACATTCCATCGCCAGGGGCGACGCGAATATGGAAATGGTCCATTGCTCACCGGACAATTACTCACTGGACAATTGCTCACCACAGAACCGCTGAAGCCGGACAATTGCTCACCGCCTCTTTCACCGCACTTATATGTAACTTTATTTTGCAGTTTTATGTGATGTGATTTTATTTATCGTTTATGGTGCTCATAGAGTTGACTTTTTATTTGTTAGCTGAACTTGGGTGTACCTCGAAATAAAGTGATCGAAATCCCCATTTCAAAACAAACTACTGTAAATAAATGTTATCTGGCTATACAATGCAGAGTTGCGCGCGGGAAACTGCCAACAGCGAACTTAGACTAACCTGGACATAGCGGTGCAAACACTGAACTTGGACAAAATAATAAACCACCGTAATAACCACCGTACTGTTCTGTCGTCTCCGCCCTACTAAGCCTAACGGGCGCTAAAATGTGTCTTTCGTTCGCTAAGCCGACTCGGACAGATATAGAAGATTCGTTAATTTTAGTGGTTAAATAATGATGTGATTTTAAATCTTCCCCGTCTCGTGGCTTGGAAGATCCTGGTGACGCAGGCATGAGCGTACCGAGAGGGGGACAAGGTCACTTTGTAAAATTGCGCACTCTTTATTAATAAGTCATGATTATTTTCTCAGAGTCATCATAATATGAACCTGTGAACACGCGCACAGTCCGCAGCGTCCGTCTCCAGGGAAGGAGGTGACGTGGTTGCAGGCTTTGCCCTCCAGGAAGCACCTTGCTGCCCCCCCCCTTGGGAAATAATCATCTAGGAACGCCCCATGGACGCAGATCCTGACAAAGATGCTTCAGGTGTGCCTTCAAGTGGACAACCTCTCGCCTCACCCTCTTCACTGGTGGATTCCTAGATCTATTTGAAGCGACTTACACAGCTAAAAAAGAAGTTCAGCTAACGTAAAAAAGTCAAGCGCCAGAAACACAAAATAAAATCACAATATAAGTTAGGTCAAAGAGGCGGTGAGCAATTGTCCGCCCTCAGCAGTTTTTGGTGAGCAATTGTCCGGTGAGCAGTTGTCCGGTGAGCAACTGTCCGGTGAGCAACTGTCCGGTGAGCAATTGTCCGCGCCCCCGAACGGCGGGGCCTCGCAGCGGGAGTCGCGATATTTCCAACAGAGGCTGTTCCTTTTTTCCCCTGGACATCAAGAGGAACGATGCGACAAATAATAAAAGGACATAGATTTTAAAAAAAAGTTAGAACGGTCTATTGACAACATAACATGTTGTGCCAGTGTAGGAAACAATGTAGTTCGACCTCCTTATATTTCACGTGAAAAAATGAATTTGTGCTTTTTTCTTTTTTTTTTTGAGAACTCTGAAGCGTAAATTAAATTATACATTGTTAAAATTTGTCCACGTTCGACGCGAATAAATCATTCAAAAATATCATTTATGTTGTCAAAAATGTTGATTATTTGACATCAATTATTATTTGGTAAAGTGTTGAGGGACTCGGGGTGAAAGGCATGTATGCCATGTTTAGTCTTTTTTTTAAATTCCGTGTTAGCATCGCGAAGCAACTGTGGCTATGAGCGGCGTACAGACGTGGACAGATGGAGAGAGGACAGCAGGAAGGAGTGGGGGACAGTGGGGTTAGCATGCGTCCTGGACCGACTTTAGGGGGAACTGTGCCCACATTCGTCTCAAAAGTCTTTGGAAACCCCAGGGAAAACTTCAGACAGCACAGCCGGTGAGAAGATTCGAACCCGTGTCGCCTCCCAGTCTCGGCGTGGGAAGCGATCATCCTAACCACTATGCCACGAGAGCTGGTCCGTGTTTAGTCACTATCTGTTAGGGAGGAAAAACCTATCAAGTTGTCGGATCGCCTTCTGGATGCGAAAAAGTGGATTAGGATGAGGAATGTGTTTATGGGCAAGCGGATTACACAGAGCGAAATATTCCTTAAGATAACGGCATTTAGAACCGAAGCTTTCTTTTGTTGTTTTATTCTTTTTTGTACACTCCAAGCGAACCAATAAAAAAATCGATCAGACGACCGCTGCCGTTTCGATCAAACGGTGTTCGTGCAAATGGCCTTCGACCAAATGGCCCGCGTACGATCAAACGGCTTTCGACCAAACGACATTCGATCAAATGTCCCGGAAAAAAAAAAAAAAAAAAGGAGAAGAAGGAAGTTCCTAAAACTCCTTGAACTCCGCCTTTATGTGAACAAGATAAAATGAAAGGAACTTGACGCGAAGGTCTCGGAGCACAAATTCCGCCTCATAACGCGCTGATTCTTGCCCGGAAACTTCAGTACTATATTTTCAGACACTCCCTGGTTTTCACAAGGTACTTCACATTACACCGAACCTTTCGTTCAGTGTTGTGTCATTAGTTCAGCGGATAATCCTCAGTGACCCTGAGATTTTCCTTATCTTCGTCAGTAGGCCTCCCTTTGTCCGCGGTGCAAAGACAGACGGGTAAAGGTTTTGGATCCAGGACAATTGCTCACCGGACAATTGCTCACCGGACAGTTGCTCACCGGACAATTGCTCACCGGACAATTGCTCACCGCACTTTTCTTATTTCGCGTTCTTATGTGATGTCATTTTATTTCTCGTTTATGGCGCTCATATACTTGACTTTTTTTATGTTCACTGAACTTTGGTGTACCTCCGACCTAAATCCCCGTTGCAAAATAAACTACTGTAAATAAATGTTATCTGACTATAAAATACACAGTCTCGCGCGGGAAACTGCCAACAGCGAACTTAGACTAACCTAATAATAAACTAACCAACATGCTGTTCAGTCGTGTCCGCCTTGCTAAGCCTAACGGCGCTAAAATTTGGCGTTCGCTAAACCGACTTGGACAGACAGAAAATTCGTGAATTTTAGCGCTTAAATAGTGATGTGTTTTTAAATCTCCCGCGGCTTGTGTCTTGGTGACGCAGGCATGGGTGTACCGAGAGAGGGACACGGTCACTTGTGAAAACTGTGCACTGTTTCTTTTTTTCTCACATGTCATAATAATGTGAACCTGTAAACACCCGCACAGTCCGCAGCGTCCGTCCCCAAGGAAGGAGGTGAGGTCGTTGCACGCTTTGCCCCACTGGAAGCACTTTGCTGTCCCCCCTTGGAAAAAAATCCTATATGAGCGCCCCATGCACGCAGGTTCTGACAAACACGCTTCATGCGTGCCTGCAAGTGGACGACCTCTCGCCTCACCCTCTTCACTGGTGGATTTCCTAAATCTATTTGAAGCAACTTAGACAACTAAAAAAGAAGTTCAGCTATAGCATAAAAAAATCAAGCGTTATAAACGCGAAATAAGATCTCAATATAAGTGTGGTGAAAGAGGCGGTGAGTAATATTGTCCGGCCTCAACGGTTCTGTGGTGAGCAATTGTCCGGCCTCAGCAGTTTTTTGGTGAGCAATTGTCCGGTGAGCAACTGTCCGGTGTGCAACTGTCCGGTGAGCAATTGTCCAGTGAGCAATTGTCCGCGCCCCAAAGGTTTTGGATCATCCCACGCGCAAGCAGCGTCGAAAGTTGGAAAATCCAGGGAACCGGTATAGAAAATTTGGGTGTACCTCCAAATAAAGTTATCGAAATCCCCGTTGAAAAATAAACTATTGTAAATAAGTGTTATCCGGCTATTAAATGCACAGTTGTGCGCGGGAAACTGCCAAAGCGCACTTAGACTAACCTGAACATGAAAATGCAAACACCGAACTTGTACTAACCTAGTAATAAACTAACCGACGTGCTGTTCCGTCGTGTCCGCCCTGCTAAGCATAAGTCGCTAAAATATGGCTTTCGTTCGCTAACTTGGACAGACACCGAAATTGCGTGAATTTGTGTGGTAAATAGTGGTGTCGGATTTTTAAACACGGCATATCATCGATCAACGAGCAATCTAGCATTGTCGTTGATTTTCCTTGTTTCGAGAACGTGAATTTGGGTTCCGGAAAAGATGGTTCCTCATTGCGTGGGCGGAAATAATCGTGCAGCGGTCGCTTGATCGTTTTTTCTTATTGGTTCATCTGTTAGTTCACAAAAAAAAATCAAAGTAAAAATAAATAAATGAATGAAAGAAAGAGAAGAACAAAGAAAGCTGCAGTTGTAAATGCCGTTATCCTAAGTTCCCCAACCCCTTTTTCAAGTAATAATTGATGTGAAATAATAAACATTTTAAAAAAATAAATCAGTCAAATAAATAATTGACATCTTTGGATGATACTCACTGGGTGGTGCTCCTATATCACATATCGTATTTTCTGCTATTGTAGGTCAGGCACATACTTTGCAGTTGTTCTCTCATACTTTGGATGTGGATGAGCAGTATCTTCAGCAGAAGCGGAGCTGTACGGGCCATAAGGCAATGAATAAATGGGTGTATAGCTTTCATTGTACATAAACATCGACACAGAAAAGATGCAGGGGACAACTGTAAAACCCATGTCTGGCCAACTGTAGAAAAATACTAGCATCCAGAGGACGATATCACTAGCGAACTAGTGCAGCAAATTATATCGATTTTGTGTTGCCCATTGAATGGGATTTCAAATCAGGAGAGCGAATGGTAACACTTGGTCGGCTGTGATGTGCTCCATCCGCTAGCTGTAACTACGCCCTGTATTTTTGGCAGCGCAGGTGCTTGCGGGACCATTTTTTCCGTCCACACAACCCGGGACCTTTTTTTTTTCTTATACCCCGCGAATTTCGAGATCGTGGATTTCGCAACCGGGAATATCGAGGTCCTCCCGAAAACTTCAGAAGTTTGGAACTGACTGAGGCGTGCACTCTTAGCGAAAAGAAAAGGAAACGGCGAAGTATTATTATGAGAGGCGACGGTAGAATTTCTAACATTTTTTCAGCATTACGAACATTACAACACAGTCCTGTTGAACGCTACTGTAACGAATGACTGTAAATCCCGGCTTGCACTAACCGGAAATACGAGATATTCTCGTTAGCCTTATGAGACAGTTTAAACAGTTGACTGAGTCCGCACAAACTCCAACCGGCAAAATGGGCAAATTGACGTGAAGCTAATAAACTCGTCTCGCTCTTCTATACGGGCACCGTGCGCAGAGAGAGAGAGAAAAGGAGAGGGTTGTCGGTCTCGGTGTCCTTTCTGTTTATATTACACAAGCACGACTATGCATAATGTAAAAAACCGAGACTAGGAAGCACGAAAAGACAGACACAACACGAAGTCTCAAACACAGCTGAAAATTTTACTTCACATACAAGAAATATATACAAACAGAGGGAAGGGAAGAACCAGTTGAGGACAAAATAGGAGGTTAGTTCGGGAGAACAAGAAGAGCCTTTCGTGTTCCCTAGTCTCGGGGTTTTACATTATGCATCATCATCACCAGCTCGCTTGCTTCCTAGCCATTTTTCATTGTCACGATTATGCAAACTTCGGGGATAATCCCTTTACGAGCAGCTAAGCAACCTTTTGTACTGGTCTCCAAGGCCATGCTCAAAGTCAGTGGGCCATGAAAGTAACGAGAAGAGTGAAAGAGGATGCAGGACCCAGCATGCCATCCACACCCCATACGAGCTAGAACTGTGATGCGCGTGCACACTGCTTGGTCGGCGGATGGATACGGTCAGCGCGGTTTCTTCTTTGCGTCACCAGATGGCGCCACAGAGTGACATGCTTTCCGTCGGTCGTATGAGTACTCACATTTCATGCTTTTTTTTTATAAAAACGAAATGCGGTAGACATATAAATTTGATGTTTATCGATTCCTGAAATATTTCGAGAGAATGTAAATGCAAAGTTTTTTTTTTCGAAATAGCTATAGAAGTTTAATAAAAACCTGTTCAAAGAGGGAGGAGAAAAATTGTGTATTTTTTTCACATTCGTGACGTCGCCGTAAAATACATACGACATGTATCAGAAATGTAGTAACGTTATATGATTCATCTGGTCTTCCTCTTTATAGTGAAACCACCCGCATTAAGATCTGCGTGGTGGTTACCGAGAAAAAGCATGAAATATATTCCATAGGAAATACATTGGGACGGAGAGCTGGTATGCCCTCTTAAAGGGAGACTTCGCAAGGATTCGAAAAAAGAAATAGCTGAGCATCATACCGAACACGAACCACCCCCTCAATACCGCGAATACAACATTTGCATTCATTTTGTGCGTGTAAATCGTAAATGATGACAATAGCAAACCGAAACCGAAATGCGAAGAGCAGACAACAGAGCTCCGTACTACGGCTGTTCGTCCGGAGGAGGATTCTCTGACGTCACCCAGCATTGTCGTCTGCTACCAAGCCTGCATTCTTTCTCCCTTGCCGGATGCAGGATGATAGTAGCTGTGTGTTGCAATACACTGCTATCATCATTTCAACGCGCTCTCTTCGCAATAATTCGTTTGAGTAATATCTGCGGAGTTTTCGACCGAGATATTTTGTACGCATGTTCCTGACATCCCAAAGATTACAGGTATACTACTACCTTTGTGGTTATTATGTAGCGGAGTCCCACTTTAAAGGAGCATGGAAAGCACTTGGAACGTATCTTTTTACTGCGTCATATGAGCATACCACCTTCAGGAACCGTCACGCAAAATATTTGATTTGGGAAGTGCGTGAATTTACTGAGAAAATCGCTTTTGCAAGAGCGCGCGCAACGGCGACGACCTCTACCAGCAGCTCCTCGCGTCTCGTGACGTCAGGTTGGCAGAGGACTCTTCATTGTCCATGGAGAATAATCTGCTAGCGAGATCGACCGATCGAGATGCGGGAAGGGCGTCGTTCTGCAAAAAAAAAAAAAAAAAAAAGGAACGAAAAAAGGCGCGCTGACTCAGTATTGGGAAGGCACATGACGTTGCAGACTGGCAGCTGTGGGGAGGAGGTTTTCTGACCCGTGAGATCGAAAGCTCTCGTGTGCTCCAGGATTAACCGTTACACTCGCAGTTTTTGTGCGAATGTGGTTCCAGGGCTCGTAATCATAATTTCTAGTTCTCCCGACGTATTTGTTCTCGAGTCTTTCCATGCTCTTTTAAGTCTGCAAGCCTTGCAATACGTCTGTCTCTTATGTCTCACTTTATTACTGGTTGGCGAAGCATGAACGTGAGCATGAACGTGAGCATGACCGTGAGCATGAACGTGAGCGTGAACGTGAGCGTGAACGTGCCAGCTGTCAAGTGGGATAATATTTGTTCTATTTAGGTTCTTTTATTTGTGCACGGGATACGTGACGCAAATATGTATTCGTCTGCGAGCAGATCCTTGCCTGACATTCGATCTCGAGTTGTGAGTAAGTGATGCCACACGCGCACATGCCTATAAAGAATCGGTTTCAATAGACGCCTGAACAACATTATACTATGGTGTTCAGGCCCCGGCATTTGGGCCAGAGTGCTCAGCATGCAACTTCCGTGTTTCGTTCTTGTTCCGATTTTAGCGCTTTTAGTTGCGAATTTATCGTGCAATGCATATATTGATATCACGCGTTCTCCTCGTGACGTCTGTATGAATAGAGTTACGCTATCCAATAGACCTCTCCCTGTTTACAAACAAATGACGTCAGATGGTACAACAGCGCCGACAACTTGGTGGACGAACTACCACAGCAAAAAATCGATAAGTCACAAGAAATAATACTAATAATTGGGAGTTTACGTCGCCAGACAACTGAGATCATGAGCGATGCCACAGCGGTTGGCCTGTGGTTTGCCCACCTGTGGGTTCTTTAGCGTGCGATGAAAGCTCACCACACGGCACCCCGTATTTAACATCCCTTGCGGAAGACGGCGTGTCTATGCATCTTGTACCCTGCCACCAAGTTGCTGGTGTCCTCGGCCGGGGTCGAGCCCGCAATCCCGGGATCAGAAGGCGAACACGCTACCGATTGAGCCACCGAGGCCGGTGTCACACGAAAGCCACGTTTAAATGTGACTTCTCATACTGTAAGATTTTAATGTAGATAATTCCTTACATATTATTAGTTGTATAGCTTTGTTCTGCTCCATTCTACCGGTTGCCCTATGTTTTGGGGAGCCTTTCTAAATATGGCTACCAGTCTCTTCCATCTTCGGGAGCCTGAGGGCAGGAGTTTCTCTAGGAGTGCACGTGGTGTCTCTATACAAAGCAAGCGCGAACTAAGTGGTAATAACAAACCCCATTCCGCACAAGATTACGACATTGACTTTCGCAACGCTTGGGATGAAGCCTTCTTTTATTTCCCCGGTGTGCTGGGAACGCGAATCAAGGCACGAAAGTGACTAAAAACGTGACTGTACCACTAATACAGAGAAGCCACCCGCGACCTTCGTCAATGAATACGGCTTTGTGAAACCACGGTGTTCTCCTTCCGCGCTGTTTCGGTTTCGCTATGTCTACCAACGTCATCATTACGTCACGGTGACGTTTCTTCGGTAGAGGTCTATTGCAAGCACAACGCCGTCAATCTTTCTCTGCTGCCGAAAGCTACAGTTCGCTCGATATCGCTTTTAACAGCTAAAGCTGGTCTGCTGTTTCACCGTTGATGATCGTTTTCATTATCGTATTTTACCGACCGCATACATACAGGGTGTTTGCTCTAACGTGTCCAGAAATTATATTTAAAGCGAGCGATAAAAGAAAAGCAAGTGGTACTTTTCTGCTACTTGAGTAAGAAACAGGTACTGCTTCATTAGTAGCACCCGTTTCCTAGTCAAGTAGCTGAAAAGTAGCGCAAGTTTCTCTTTTATCGCTCGCTTTAAATAAAATTTCTGAACACGTTAGAGCAAACAACCTGCAGACAGCTGGCATGGCGAGCAAAAAGGAACAGGCGAATAGTGACTCTCGGCCTACGGATCCCAAGGATACGGGATTGAACACTGCCTAGGATGCCAGCATCTTATCGGTGGGGGTCATGGTGTCGGACCGAAAAAATCATGTGTCCGGTTTCGGTTCAGTTCCGGAGCGCAGAAATGACGGTCCGAACTGGTTCCGAACAGTTTATTCGGATTCATAACGGTTCAATGCATTGCAGAAAATAATTTGTTCCAACATTCTGGATACAAGCTTTCTACGAACACATTAAGTCAACATCCTTTGACATCAAGCGATTTATTTGAGTTATGCATGATGAGTTTATGACAACGCAAGCGCGTACGCGCGTTGTTGAACGCAAGCAGAAATAAGAAAATGTTAGTAAAATAATGAGTACATCTTTCATTAGTACAGTATCTACTTTTCATGGTGCCCAGATCGCCATTGGCTCACAGTAGACGAATCAGGGTAAAAAAAAAAATGAGAAAGAGAGAAACAGAGAAACTAAGTTTTCTATAGGGAGCTTTCACGTGCGTCACGCGCGCGGAGACTCCTGGGAAGGTTGGAGCCGGTGCGCCATATTGTTGTACTGCCTCCGTTGTGTGGGTGCGGTGGAATTGCGTGGTCGGGAATAGCTATGGTGTTCTGTGCAATATTTGGGTGTTCCACCCGGTCCCACACAAAACAGCAGAAACTTGAGCGAAACGTGAAGGACCTACGGTTTTTCAAAATACCGACAGTAAGGCATAGGGAGTGTGAGAAGACGCGGGAGCTTTCAACTAAGCGAAGAGCGTTGTGGGTCTCCAGGATGCGGAGAAAAGACCTGGATAGTGAAAATCTCGACAAATACAAAGTGTGTTCTCGACATTTTATCAGGTGAGCGAATATTCTTTTGTGGGATGTAATAGA
Organism: Ornithodoros turicata; assembly: GCF_037126465.1. Lineage (NCBI taxonomy): Eukaryota > Metazoa > Arthropoda > Arachnida > Ixodida > Argasidae > Ornithodoros > Ornithodoros turicata. The sequence continues at coordinate 50,981,698 of NC_088202.1, read as the reverse complement.
ACATAACGCAGCACTACGTAACGCGTGTTTCTTTTTTGTGCAGTGGCTCTCCTGCACAATTGTTTGATGACTGCAATCCCGATTGGGCTCCAAGTCTGCACCTCGGATACGGCTCGTCGACATCTGAAAAACATGGAGCGCGTTATAGTCGTCTATGCACCCGAAAGAAGGCTAGTCAGAGTATGTTCATGCTTGTCCCAGGCGAACGCCGTCTGTTAGAAGATCGCATTCCATGCCAAACTGGGCCCGGTAGAAACCGCTTCAAGGTTGCAGGTGTGTTTATTATTCCAATGCTTCTTTTAAGGTGCCAGCGTATGTGACGTACTGCTACATCCATCTGAGCAGCTGTCACAGGAACAACCAGGTACTTCAAATTGATCTGTTGGGATTGGAGTTCCACAGTGGTGTGATATGTCAGATTGTTCCATGGAGAAACTTTGCTTCTCCAAGTTTTTTAACATTAGCTGCTTGCCATTCAGGGGGCCAGGAAACAATTCAACATGCTGATAATGCTGAATCACTAGGTAAGATACTTTTTACAATATCAAAATTTGCAAGTAATTCATGCTGTCGGCATCACGTAACCAACTTTCTCTGCTGAAGAAGGCAGCAGTGACGCACAGATGGGACGTGACATGCAAATGGAACCAAGGACACCAACGTCTGATTCACTCGATGTACCTGCAGTTGTTGAAGTTCCCGCAGGTATGGGTGAGGTCATAAGGCCCGGTTTCACCAACGCTGGTGAACGATGGACCGAGATCAAGCGTTGCTAAAACTTGAAGTTAACGCTCAATTCTTTTTTACAAACGTTAGTTGGTGACGCGATGAATGTTTCAGTAACAATAACTCTCTGTACAGAAGCAGAGCTAAGCATTAAATTCAAGTTAAGGAACCGTTGATCTCGGTTCAAGTGTTAATCGGCATTGGTGAAACCGGGCCAAGGTAAGGGATGGACGAGCCCTGGTCGTCATGTCAGAAGTGTGGAACGAAACCCGGATGACAGAACACTTGTGCTGTGTGTCCATCGTCCAACTGTCTTTCCTGCCTTCGCTAACACCTGAACATAGGCGTTAGAGAAGCGACTGGATAACACTTGATGAAAAATTAACTTCACTATGTTTTAGTTATGCATCACAGGAATATATTTTGATTCACATATGCCATGTTTTGCAGGATATGGAATTTGCACATAAACCTGCTCCTTTTTTCTTTTTCTTTCTTAGGCACTGTTACCCATGATGACCTGCAGGCTGAGATCCGCAGGTTGAATGCAGAATTGTACAAGTGCAGGAGCGCCCTTTCAAAACACAAATTTTCGTTCACCAGTCTGGAAGGGGATGATGCGAGAGTTCTCTTCTACACCGGGCTGCCTAGTTTTAAAACTTTGGCAGCTGTCTTTCAGATTGTCGAGGCACATGTGCCACACAAAGAACTAAATGTGCTGTCAAAATTTGAGGAGTTGGTGATGTGCCTCATGCGGTTGAGGCTTAACCTTCCTCTCCAGGACCTTGGATATCGGTTTGGAGTATCCCTGTCTACTGCGTCACGAATTGTGGAAAAATGGTTAAACGTCCTGTGTGACAGGCTAAGCCCTCTAATCAGGTGGCCAAGCAAGGAACAGAACATGAAAACCATGCCAATGGCGTTCAGAGAGAACTTCGGATGTGAGGTCCGAGCCATTCTTGACTGTTTTGAAGTCTTCCCGGACCGACCGAGTTCCTTAGATGTAAGGGCTGGGACCTGGTCCCAGTACAAGAATCACAATACTGCAAAATTTCTCATTGCTATTTGTCCACTAGGTAGTGTCATCTTCCTATCACAGTCCTATGGTGGTCGTACCAGCGACAAGACCATAACAGAGCACAGTGGACTATTGTCGAAGCTTGAGAAGGATGACGTTGTCCTGGCCGACAGAGGCTTCCTGATTGCCGAAAGTGTCGGCATGTGCTGTGCAAAGCTGAACGTTCCAGCTTTCACCAGGGGCAAACAGCAGCTCAGCTGCGCTGAAGTAGAAGCGACCCGCCAGTTGGCAAATGTGAGAATTCATGTTGAAAGAGTAATTGGAATGGTTCGTAATAAGTTTACAATATTGAGGGGCCCTGTCTCAGTGGAAGCACTGTCTACAAACAATGGCAGGGCAACTCCACAAATAGATAAAATCGCAACAGTATGTTGTGCCCTCGTAAACCTGTGCAACTCAGTTGTCCCTAGCGAGTGAGCACGGTTCGTATTGCAGCCCTCAGATAGAGCTTATTAGTGTTATACTTTTGTATGGTGAATTAACATTAATACATTAATATTTTGTGAGCATGCATTCTCATATCATTGTGTGTAACATTCTCATATCATATGGTATGTCGTACCAATAAACAGTATAGTGCCTTTTATTGCAAACATTGAACATTCTATACTTCTACCATCAACAGAACAGCCACATTTTCACGTCATATGTGGGTGTGAGACACTTGAAATGACACTGTCGCTTGAAGGCGGTGGCAAGTTTTCATTTTCACGAGTGAACCATTTTGCTACTAGCTCTGGCAGCAGTGCATGATGAAAGAACGTTTTAGCTTCCTCCAATGCCTGGGAGATGAATGTAGCAGAAGGCAGTATCCGCTGAATACTGATCTCCCTAGCATTCCAAAGGACAAAGTCCCCATATTTAGCTCCATGCACAAAGATCTGACCCTGGACCTGAAAGTAATACGCATGGTCGGGCACAAGTAGCAGTTCACCCTCATGTTCATACACACTTGGCGGTGTCCTGGTAAGCAAGTCACGTAAGGTAGAATCTCTCACGGTGTAGGGGCACTTGACCTCAACTGTGCCAAGCCCACAGCAGTCACATTCGACAACCAAATCGGCTGTTGCTCCAAAAAATGGGTGGGACTTCGAAAGTAAGAGCCCTGTCTCCTTAAATCTCACATTGATATGTACCTCAGATGCAACTGCTTTGTATCTAGTCAGTGCATTTGCCTCGTTCTTTCTGCCATACCGGACTTCTTTACTTGAGAACTGTGAGTCCTTGGGGTAGCATATTTTTCGAATAAGGCTACGAGATGGATTTGTGATACTTGTGCGGCAAACGGATTTCAAGTTTGAAGCGGTTACTCTCCCTGTGCGGTACATGTACCACTGTGGTGCTTGAGCTTGCTTTCTCGTGGCCTTTTCAACAGCTGCCACTGCTGCATCGTCAATGTGTAGCCTATCTGCCAAGTCACTGCAATTTTTTAACAGGGTGTCCCAATCAATGTTCATGGCTTGAGGGTCATGTAATTCAGTCAACACTGCAGCATTACTTCTGACTACTGACGGCACATAAAGGTCACTGTAGCGGGGAAGTGTACCGGCACACACAGGTCGTAGTCCTGCACTAATTAGTTTGTCGAAGAGCATATTCCATTCCTCTTCCGTTGGCTTGGGAACTTGCCCTCCTTGTCGGAACTTGTCCGGATCTGGCAACGACCCATCCAGCTTGCGTTTTCGGCTCTGCGGAGAGGAGAAATCCATCTCCGCAATGGGTGCTGGCACAATCTTCCGTGTATGTGCAGGCAACCAAGAGTTGCTCCCATCCGTGCATGATGTGTTCTTTAGCATGTTTATCCCAATTTCAATGTAAAACAGGATGGCTGCAGTATGGGAACACACTTCTCCCCTTCCTGCCATGCAGGTACAATGGCCAAAGACGATTTCGCCATCTTTCCTTGAATACACCCACGCCGTCAAAGGTGGTGATGAGAGTGTTTGTGAGTGGTTCACCTGAAACATGAAAATTGCGAGGTTACACTTCACATGACGTTTACTTACTCCGGTCGAATTAATGGACAGGAAATCATAAGTAAATATGCACAGTGAACGTAAATTAGCCAGTGAAACAATAAACCGTTGGGCAGGACTCACCTTCGCCATGATCACAACGCCGTTCTGCACATGCTTCACCAGCGGTTCTTTTACCCATCCACTCGTTACGTAATTATAAGCATCGAGGGATTTGTGTGCCTTCAGTTGCTTCCGAGTAAGGTAGCTAGTCTTGCTCACCAAATAATCATGAATATCCATGATAGTAATATCAGGCCAGACGTCGGAGCCCTTTTGACACTCTCCTTCTTCAAGCATGAAGGGATCGACTCCACAAACGTTCACTTTATACTGGTACCGCCACAAATCATCTCCCGTGAGTGTCGAAGAATATGCACGAGGCTGAATAACCTTCGGGGGCGCCATACAGTATACCTGTGTAAACACAGGCCGCGTTCACAGAGACACGATGTACGTAGAGTCCGGCAGCGCACGTAACACAAGGCACACGTGGAACAACAATATGGCGCCGGGTGCTCTGTCGTCTGCTAGTGACGTCACGTGCAAGCCTCCTATAGTCAGTGACAACATAACTCGACTATCCTTGACTCTGCTGACCAAAAGCGAGGGAGGCTCTGCCCCCAAATGGCGCGCCAATAGGAGGACTCGGGAGGCGGAGCGCTGCGGCCTCTGCTCTTGCCTAATAGATGGCGCATCGGTAGCGCTCGGCTCGGGATATGTGAGCAGGTGGGTCAAAGTCGCCATCTTGCCATGTATTTCGGCCTATTCCCCGCGTAAAACAACGGGGATCGCCATCTTGTGGGACGGTTGTTGCCAACATCGCAAAATCTGCCACCTAGATTTGTACCGAAGTAGAAATTATCTGCAAACAATGTGCACCGAGCATGCTATTTCTCAAAATAGCCACTTCAATCCGTATCCAATCCAGCGTGAGTTATGGCTGCCGTCGCTCCTCAATGGATGTGTGGATGTGTTCACGGTATTTCCAATCACTGCTGACGTACGATCCTGTGCGTTCTGTGCAGTTGTGTCTGCGGACTGTGATGTTCGTTAAATATTGTGATGCTCGCCAGCCAGCTGAGGCTGCTTTGGATGATGTAGATGAAGAAGGTGCCCAGCGTAACTCTACGACGCATCTCTCTACGACGACATTGTGCGAAGAAGTGACTACATTTGTACATTCATGCCCGTCGTCCTGCGTATGTTGGCAAAACACTTCTTCGTTAGTGCGCAGATTATGTTTTGTGATTGCCAATGAACGGCAGTACTTGAAGTAGGCGGCTTCGTTTTCGCTTTCGCAAGTGAAGAATGTTTTCTGTCACAAGTGCTTTGTGAAACAATTTTCTTCTGCAACGACCCTGAAAGCTATGTTGCGAAGATTTGCCAATGAAAATTGTTTCAAACGCTATTCGTAACTACAAATATTTTTGCGACTGAGTTGTGGAATAATAACACACAGTCTTTGATAATGATAGACTGGATTTATTCGCAAATATATATTAGGTAATCGGTTGTATTTGATAAAGCAAGTTGCATAACCACTTCGTATTCCTCGCAAGTACTCCATGAAGCAATTTTAACCACCATGTAACTTTTCTCTTAAAAGTCTGGTTTGGAAGTGGAACCGCTTTCATGCACCTCTTTTTGCAACCGTATCGTTCACGTCATCCCCTTCCACACTCAAAGAAAGGGTGTGTGTGACGGTGTGTGTTTAGCTGTATCGTAAAAGACCTTTCCCACCATCCAGTCTGATGACATTCCTATTCACACGTAGCATATACCTTTCAGTTCTCCACATATGCAAGCATATTGGCGTAACATGAAAAGAGATTGATTGGTGATTCACATGAATTAACAGAAAGCCTGATTGACTAGATATAACATGAAAAACGGTTAAAACTTGGCCTGGTTGGTGATCACGGGAAGAAAGTTGCAGAATGCCATATTCATATAGTTTACTCTATACCACGAAAGTGTGATAAGGTATATATCGGGGGAATCATCAAGGTGCATAAACAGAGCGAGTGTTTTGGCTGGTTGATAAAGCACTGGGTTTTTTTCAGTTCTTTTTAATTGAAAGGTGCATGAACACTCGTTTAAAAGAACATTCAACTAATACCTCTAATAGATACGGTGCATTGGGGGACCACTTATTGACATGTGGATGTGACAATGAAAAAATGGCTAGGAAGCAAGCGAGCTGGTGAAGGTGATGCATAATGTAAAAACCCCGAGACTAGAGAACACGAAGGGACAGATACAAACGTGACTTCGTGTTTGACTTGTGTTCGTTTGACTTGACTTCATGTTTGACGTGTGTGACTTGTGTGAAAAGACATCGTGTTTGTGTCTGTCCGTTCGTGTTCCCTAGTCTCTGGGTTTTTACATTATGTGTGGGATGTCAAGCAGAATTCCAAAAAACAAAAATTTGTTCAGGTTTAAAAAACAAAGTAGCCTTCTCTTTTGAGAGGTGCATGAGATAAAAAAAAGCAGGTAGTAACTGCGTCAGTAACCCCTGTATTTATCTTTGTGGTGTAAACAGGAAGTCCAACATGAGGGGGAGAGGTGGTCTCATGTATTTAAGGCTTCGTTTCACAAAATAAAAATTCTTTGGTTGGCAGTTCAGTGCGGTGTCCTCATCGTTTTTGTGTTCCGTTCTCGTCTTTTCCTGCGCAGGGGGTTTTATCGTTTTTAACTATATTAGACGTAAGATGTGAAACAGTGATTACGTTCACAAATCATATGCACAAATGAAGTTTACTTTGTTGTAGATCACTGATTATAGATTTCTTAACAAAATTTGTTTGCTTCGCTTTCACATGAGTTGAGGCATTCATACAATTAAGAAATCTGTGCAGCTGTAAAAGATAAGTAAATGGTTCGTATCACACGTTACTAATATCTGCAAAATTCATATTCACCCACCCATATGCGTGTTGCTTTTTCCACACAAACTCTTCCTACTTGATAGAAGTGAAATGTGGAACACCGTCATTGCGTACACAAAATGTGTGCACACATAGTGGCATTACTGTGCTGGACGTAACTACTTATTGCCTTGAAGTAAAATTTGTTTATGTATGGACATGTACAACATATCTGGCATGAGCTCTGTCATGTACCATGCTCGTTACCTGTGCCTGACTGGCACGTCGTTCCGAGGAACTTTGAAATCACGCGCACTGTGCCTTCAGTAAAATATCTCACTTGTGCACTTCCAAAGCGTTGTCTCTATACGAAAATCTAAAATGCACAGATGACAAGTGGTTGCAAAGCAACATATGCGCTTTGCCTGTATGTATGCTCATCACAGTGAAGAAGATTTTCTCCAATAAGGAGGGATAAGCTATATTGAGACTGCTTTCCATAATCAGAAGTATGCTGTTCCCACTGTGATCAACCATCATACCAATATACGCTTACTGTAGACTACTCGTTTTGGTGCAGGAAGAGGGTGAGAGTTCGTCACTGCTGTACCTTAGAACTGAGCCGCTTGAGTAATCACGATTGAGGAAAAGAGGAAGCATCATGTCAATGATATGTAACGTTTTGGTAGATGTCTTGTTTTTCTTTTTTTGCTATGCCTTCTCTCTGGTCCATGGAGGCTTCACATCAGGATTATGCCATCGAAGTGTGGTCACATTTCGTGGTCTTTGGACGTCTGCATTTATCAATTAGGTTTTAATCTTAGCAGTATTGTAATGCGGAGTGTTGAACGTTCCATCCTCCCCCTCCTTTGCAAGTGTATCAAAAAAATTTCAGACAGACTTTGGCTCAACATGTAGTTCCAGATGTGCCTGCATATGATAGATATGTAGCACGCCAAAACCCGCAACCACGAAACCGAAACTATCATTCTAGCTTGTGCATGCGTTACAATGCGAGCGTTACAACAATCGCTAAGAATGTCCAAGGCAACATGGGTTAGTTATTACTAACTTTTACCTGTTTACTGCATCATTTTTCAAGAAATTCGTTTGTTTAAGCAAATATGACAAAGAGACAACAGCGGCGTTTTTTGCCGCCGTAACTGGCGAACTTCGGGTTTCCGGGTCTGGCAACTGCGTTCCACAAGATGGCAGCCTCCGCTGTTTGACGCTGATTTTACGGCAGCTTGACCCACCTGTATGTGAGCCGCTGTCGTCTCCTTCTTCCGGTACAGCTACGACCTTGAAGCCTCTGCTCTCGCGTAAGAGATGGCGCAACATTGGCGCTCTGTAAGGGCACGTGTGGTCACCATAACTTTGAGCCTCGACCTTGAGACTGGCCGGTAACCTAAATTCCGATGACGCTTCGATAGCAAACCATAGTGCGTAGTTTTGACGATTATGCTTTATGGGTATGTCATTACATTACCAAATTTGTGGCCAGTTCGACGCTTCGCTCCGCTCTTTTGCGTAAACATTGTCTCAGCTCATGAAAAATGAAAGATATATTTGTTCTACTCCTCGCACTGGAAATAAAGCATTTAAAATAAGTGTACTGTGTGTTTCTTTTTTCTTTTTGTAAGTAGTTACGTAAGTATGTAAAAAGGACAGAAATGTTGCTGCTTGTTCTACTCCTCGCACTGAAATAAATAATTTAAAATAATTGAACCTCTGTACGCAATAAGGGGATAAGTCGAAAAATCCCAAAATGAGAAAAGGGGCCTGATATGATTGTCCGTCCCATTGACACACATGCATTTCCCGTTTTTTTACCATGCTGTAGTGGGCCAACAAATCGCAATAAGGTCCTAAGTTTTCATTGGCAGGTGTATACTGGTATGTAGATGTCATTGCAACAAAAATAGTAAAAAGAGGATAAGGCGACTTATCCCCTTACTGCATACAGAGGTTAAATTGTACTGTGTGTTTCTTTTCACGTTTTTTTTTTCTTTTTGTAAGTAGTTATGCAAGTGTACTGCGTAGTTTTGACGATTATGCTTCATGAATGTGTCATTATTACATTACTAAATTTTTTGGCCTGTTCGACGTCTGGCTCCGCTCTTATGCGTGAACATTGCCTCAGCTCATGGAAAAGGAAAGAAATGTTGCTGCTTTTGTTCTACTCCTCGCACTGAAATAAATCATTTAAAATAATTGTACTGTGTGTCTCTTTTTTTTTGTAAGTAGTTACGCAAGTATGTAAAAGGGAAAAAAATGGTGCTGCTTGTTCTACTCCTCACACTGAACTAAATCCTTTGAAATAATTATGCGCTGTTTCTTTTTTCCTTTTTTGTAAGTAGTTACCGAAGAAAATAATTGTACTGTGTGTGTGTGTATTTCGTTTTTGTAAGTAGAGAAGTACGTAAAAAGGAAACAAATATTGCTGATTGCTCTACTTTTTGCACTGAAATAAATCATTTGAAATAATTGTACTGTGTGTCTTTTTCGTTTTGTAAGTAGTTACGGAAGAAACTGTTTCGTTTTTGTAAGGGATTCCGGGATCGAACGTCGTTTGGTCGAAAGCTGTCGCGGAACATTTGGACGAAAGCCATTTAATCGAACTCCGGTTGACCGAAACGGCAGCGGTCATGAAACAGAACACACAGACAACGTGACCAGATTAAGAAGCAATTCCCCGAGGCCCTGATACCTTCTGCATATTTCCTGCAGATATGTTGGAAAAACGCAGCGAACCACATGTCTCACGTTAGCGCGGGCGTAGGAAAAAATTGTCCCAGCTTGCGGAGCATTTTACCAAATGAAATGCTTGGGCGTACTTTTAACAATACGCTGAGACAGTATCAGCCACGAGGACATGAGAGTGGAGCTAAGCGTCTAATTTTACTTTCAAAGCTCCTGCAAACGCAGTTTCAGCAAATGCAAATAAATAGCGAAAAAAAAAAAAAAAGGCTCATCATCGGATCGCCTTCTGGATGCGAAAAAGTGGATTGGGATGAGGAATGTGTTTATGGGCGAGCGGATGACACAGAGTGAAATATTCCATGGGATAACAGCATTTGGAACTGAAGATTTCTTTTGTTGTTTTCTTCTTTTTTGTTCCATCAACGCTCCAAGCGAACGAATAAAAGAATCGACCGAACGACTGCTGCCGTCTCGATCAAACGGTGTTTGATCAAATGCCTTCGACCAAATGTCCCGCGTTCGATCAAACAGCTTTCGACCAAACGACGTTCGATCAAATGTCCCGGTACCCTTACGAAAAGGAAACACACACACACACACACACAGTACAATTATTTTCTTCCGTAACTACTTAGAAGAAGGGGAAAAAAGAAACAGGGTATAATTATTTCGAAGGATTTAGTTCAGTGTGAGGAGTAGAACAAGCAGCAACATTTCTTGCCTTTTTACATAGTTCCGTAACTACTTACAAAAAGAAAGAAAAAGACACACAAACAGTACAATTGTAAATGATTCATTTCAGTGCGAGGAGTAGAACAAGCAGCGACATTTCTTTCCTTTTTACATACTTGCGTAACTACTTACAAAAAGAAAAAAAAAAGAAACACACAGTACAATTATTTTAAATGATTTATTTCAATGCGAGGAGTAGAACAAAAGCAGCAACATTTCTTTCCTTTTTCATGAGCTGAGGCAATGTTCACGCATAAGAGCGGAGCGAAACGTCCAACTGGCCAAAAAAATTTGGTAATGTAATGACATATCCATGAAGCATAATCGTCAAAACTACGCAGTATACTTGCGTAACTACTTACAAAAAAAAAAGAAAGACACACAAACAGTACAATTGTAAATTATTTATTTCAGTGCGAGGAGTAGAACAAGCAGCAACATTTCTTTCCCTTTTACATATACTTGCGTAACTACTTACAAAAAAAAAAGAGACACACAGTACAATTATTTTAAATGATTTATTTCAGTGCGAGGAGTAGAACAAAACCAGCAACATTTCTTTTCTTTTCCATGAGCTGAGGCAATGTTCACGCATAAGAGCGGAGCGAAACGTCGAACTGGCCAAAAAAATTAGTAATGTAATAATGACACATTCATGAAGCATAATCGTCAAAACTACGCAGTATACTTGCGTAACTACTTACAAAAAGAAAAAAAAAACGTGAAAAGCAACACACAGTACAATTGAACCTCTGTATGCAATAAGGGGATAAGTCGCCTTATCCTCTTTTTACTATTTTTGTTGCAATGACATCTACATACCAGTATGCACCTGCCAATGAAAACTTAGGACCTTATTGCGATTTGTTGGCCCGCTACAGCATGGTAAAAAAACGGGAAATGCATGTGTGTCAATGGGACGGACAATCATATCAGGCCCCTTTTCTCATTTTGGGATTTTTCGACTTACCCCCTTATTGCGTACAGAGGTTCAATTATTTTAAATTATTTATTTCAGTGCGAGGAGTAGAACAAGCAGCAATATTTCTGTCCTTTTTGCATACTTGCGTAACTACTTACAAAAAGAAAAAAAGAAACACACAGTACAATTATTTTAATGATTTATTTCAGTGCGAGGAGTAGAACAAATATTTCTTTCATTTTTCATGAGCTGAGACAATGTTTACGCAAAAGAGCGGAGCGAAGCGTCGAACTGGCCACAAATTTGGTAATGTAATGACATATCCATGAAGCATAATCGTCAAAACTACGCACTATGGTTTGCTATCGCCGCGTCATCGGAATTTAGGTTACCGGCCAGTCTCAAGATCGAGGTTCAAAGTTATGGTGACCACACGTGCCCTTACCGAGCGCCAATGTTGCGCCATCTCTTAAGCCCGAATCCCATAACAAGCGACACGCGGCAGATACACGCGATAAGCGACAAAATCGACGTCACTGCCGCCACACGAGCGTCAAAAAAGCTTTGTCGCGGCTCAATATTTCTGCATCTACTCCCAGTAGATATTTGTAGCATGTCGCTGAGTTCGTTGCCTGTTGTTTGACAAAACCAGCTAGATTTGGCGGCGTGAAACAAGAACTGAACGCGTGGGCAAGGGAGAGGGTGGAGAGGGCAACCAACAAAACTAGCAGACGAAGAAGTGGGCGGGGCGTTGGGTACTTCAACCGCAGCGCCACTGCGTTACGGCGAATATTACATAGCAACTTCATTACAATTTCTCCTCGTTTTGACGAATGAAATACTATTTTTGGTATATTTATGGCAATTTACAACTTAGCTCGAATAAAATAAGCATTGCTTCTCCAAAAACATCATTTGTCGGTGACGAAATGTCGCTGCTCAAATGGACCAGGAAGGAGCGCCATGACCAGACGCGACAGCGACAAATTCTGCAGCGCGTCGCGTGTCGCTTGTTATGGGGTCCGCGCTTTACGCGAGAGCAGAGGCTTCGAGGTCGTAGCTGTACCGGAAGAAGCAGACGACAGCGGCTCACATATCCCGAGCCGAGCGCTACCGATGCGCCATCTATTAGGCAAGAGCAGAGGCCGCAGCGCTCCGCCTCCCGAGTCCTCCTATTGGCGCGCCATTTGGGGGTGGAGCCTCCCTCGCTGGTAGCCAATCGTAGGAGCATTCCATGGATGAGTGGGCGGTCCCAATTGTAGGAGTTAAGTTGTCACTCACTATAGTACAAAGTTAGGAACACGACTCACAGCTGTGGCCTGACCCATACACAAGGACACAACGCGCATGACCAAAAGGATTACGAGCATTGCGTACCAAATTCGCGTTTAGATGGAATTTTGAATAACATTTGCAGCATGGCAGTTTTATCCCTCAACTCCTTCACGCCTTTCATATCATCCTTGTCCGAGACTCTCACGAAAAAAACAAAAAAAGAAGTCTCTAGACCGTTTTCCGAACCGGTTCTGAACAGTACTTTTCATTAGTTCCGGTTCCCGTTCACCACCAAGATGGTAAAAAAAATGCGTTTCGGGCTGGTTACCGTTGACAAAAAAAAAAAAAAAAAAAAAAGAAAACGAGAAAAAAGGAAGAAGAGGAAGAAAAAGCGGCGACGACGTTGTAATGAAACTTGTGTCTCGCAAGCACGTGTATGGTGTGTTCGTGGCTTATAGGGGGTGAAATATGCACCACACAGAAGGTATGTGTGGTGCTCGCGCGGCGGTGTTGCTGCAACATGCCAGTTGTGAGTATATGCGATGTGATTCTGTAAGTTGTGGCACCATTTGTTTCCACAGGGGACTTGTGTGTTGAGGAAATGCGCTATTTCTTTTCTTTATGGGCTATGTACGCCCCAAGGGCTGTTGCGGAGGGCCTATTTCTTCTTGCATGATAACCGTGGGGGCACAGAGTGCGTGTATGAATCGAACCCACATAACACGTCACACAGCTGGCATATTAGTGATGTAACCGTACAGTAAGCAATCACCACTATATTCAATGGTGCTATAAACATTGCACGTGCACAGAGTTGTTGTTGTTTTGGAAGATCATACGCTCTGGAGTTGACAGAACCCCACGCGAAAATCGCACACTGCGTTAATCTAAATCAGGAATAAGAGCATGGGGTAAGGAGTAATGTGACGGGTTACGGCTTTCGGAGGCTGACCAATGTTTTTGAAGGAAACTGTGTGTTGGAATCGGTGGAACCCTGCGCATATGTGATTAGCTGACTTAGCATAGGATGATTAATTTGTTGCGTTGCAATTTGTGTTAGACACGCTATTCGCGTACTTCGTAGTGGAAGATCGCTGTTCTATATAACGAACGAAATATTAGAGAAAACCGGTCTGATCCCGGTAGTTTTAGGGGAGGTGGGGCAAGACGAGATTGAAATTTGCAATTGAATATGGAATTTTTATTTTTAGAGTTTCTCAACAACAACAACAAAAAAAAAAGTAAAGGAAACGAGCCATAGGCACATTCTCAGAGGCTTAGTGCTTCTGATCTCTAAAATCAGAACGGACGTAGCCGGCTGTACAATAAACACACAACGAGAAATTCAAAAATGCAGATTATCTGCCCCAACCCTCGGGGCAAGACGAGACGTCGCGCGAGGCAAGACGAGACACGCCGTGGTAATGAACCATAGAAATTAGTTTTTGCAATCCAAGCACCTACACAGCCCCCTTGAGCCCACCGCCCACATATGATGTGCGATAAAATCACACAGAACCCAGCGCTATATTTTCGTTCACCGTCCTTTGCAAACAAGGCACCGCCAGTCTGGTGTGTCGCTGGTCGTTCGCTTTTGAGTGCGCTTCTGCTTTGCTGGAAACATCCTAAGGAAAGAGGAAAATTTGCTGGAGAATCCTATACAGTAAGCAAAAAAGGGAATCTCTGAGGAACAAGCATAAAGCCAACTGATAGTTGAGTTATCAGTTTCTAAATTACATCAAATTTAAATTGCATTAGATTTAAACTACATTAAGTTGTCGCGTCTTGCCCCGTGCATACCGTCCGATGCATAAATATTTTTAGTTAAACACCGGATAACCAAGAGTGCCCATATTTTGCATATATCTACATGAATGAATAAAGAAATAGGATGTATACTTACATTGACAGAATAAGCCTGCAACACGCTGCTGCACAGCTGACCAGAAAAGGACTACAGAAAATCGCTCCTTTTTTGCTGGTGTTTACATTCCAGGCAGGGGTAACGGAATTTTTTTTTTCTCTTCAACGCAAACACCAATCCGGATAATTCTCATTTGCAATAAAGCGGATATGCAGAGCCACCCATGAGTAACGTTCCAAGCGCATGGAGCAACGCGTCTCTGAGACAGGTGGCGCCAAGCAAAAAATGTCGCATCTTGCCCCACCTTACCATATCAATGTTACTAAAAAACAACTTTTCGGTACTGGGTAACAAAAGCACACGCTCATTTCTAAGTATGTTCATTTGCCGTTCGGGTAAAAGGCACATCGGCCTAACTCTGTAATGAGTGAGGAACATTTTCGTAATTTATGACGAAGTTCAGTACACCCCCAAAGTACGCCTATATGATGATATTTTGGCAGCGGTAACGTGTTGGGTCAGAAGGTCTTCATACCTGGAGAGCCTTGCAGTGCATGCCCGAAGAATACCTGTTGTTCCACACTGTGTGCTGGAACACTCCACAAGCATGGAAGCCCTGGTCTTTGCAGTAAGTGATTTAAATGCATTCACAGCTTGCGCATACAATCATGTTTCCTTGAGATTTGACAAACCTACGCAGCGATTGATGACGCCGCTTGCCTCGCCATTGTAGTAAATTTGACAGGACGAGAAGTCGTGTGAATTAGTGGATACTGAGGAGGCAAAACTGCGCTCAGTGCATTCAGCGGTTGGAGCTGAGTGCGCGTGTTCTCGTGATGCATTTGTAAGGTATAAATCGCTAGCAGTCTACGTGAACCACGGTTCAGAGCGTCCCTTTAAAGAACTCATCAATGCGTTTCAAATTTAGATAGTATAGCTGGACGTTTCAAAACCTGGTAGTGGTAAAACATGAGGCAATTATGTTTGGACTGTTATCTTTAGAAAGCTTTTAGCAAGCATTTTTGCCAAGTTGCCAAGTGCTACAAGGATAGTTTTCAGCTGACTCATTAATATGAGCAGAAAGAAATGATTTTGCGACTAAATTTTCTATTAATATTGTCAACTGCGTGCATAAGTACTTGGAAGGAAAGTACCGAAAAAAAAAAGTACCTAAAGTACAGTACAGAGCACACAAGTTCGAATGTATTGCAAGTAAAGCACGAGTATGATAAATATAATTAAAGTAGCACTTGAGTACTTGATACTGCCAAGTGGTGATGGTGACGAGACTGGCTTGCCGTTGTTTGCCTAACTTGTGTGGATAGCGTCACGACTGTATCCAGGACGAGCTGAGGTGGTATGATATGTAACGTAGTCAAAGTTACCAGTAGTTTATTGGTACCACTTAAACCGTTCAGTGCGGGCTCCAGACTGTGTTATCTCCATTTTTCTTTCTTCCCCCTCACCTCGGTGTACTCCTTTCTCTTTCGCCCCCCTGGCGAGTACGCGGCAACACACTCCCGCTACGATGCCGGCGCCAAGGAAGACAACGTCTCGGTGTATATATGTACCATCTGTGAAAACAGATGACTGCTTTATATACAATACAATGACTATTTACATGTGGTGAAAGAAGCGAGCACTGTAGGTTTGGACGAAGTCCGCAATAAGTCCTAGATTCATTTTAAGTTTCTCAACGTGAACGAAATCTGTTCCTCTGCGATCACCGTATTCCATCTCGTACAAAACCGGAGACACTTTTGACAGAATGCAATGTGGCCCATCATAGAGAGTAGTCTTCTTGATTCCCGTTGGTGGAGTCCACGGACTGAAACCGAAACGAATGTCGGTTCGCTTACGATTCAGTGTCAGAACTCCGAAAGCGGTTTCGGTTACGAGCTTCGCTTTAATATTTGCGGTTACCGGTAACCAAACAGTTGAACTTGTATGTTTTCGGGTTTCCCTAGGATGTACCTGAAGGCTGCGTGGATGTCGCAAAATGAGCTACAATGTGCAAACGGGTAAAAATGAACATATTTATCTGTTGCGCTCGTAAACGGTGGTGCAGTGCCATCAGCCAGGTCGAAGAAAGAGTGAACATTTTCTTTTGCACTTTTGCCGTTCGCGACATTCGCCCTAACATAATTTGTTGCAGTCTCTACTATCTCGTGCACATTCAGTCAAGCTTCTTTCTGAAGCTTTTTGCTGGCTCCGTTTTACTTTGTGAATAACCAGACATTCATTACGCTCGTGCTGTAACAGGCTAAAAGGCAAGAAAAACTGCATGCGTTGGGCAAACGCATGTGGAACGCTTCGTACCTTAAATGATCACACAATAATACAGTTCATAACTCATCAGGGATGTACGCGGAATGCATGCCATACGATGCGTGTGCCGATTATGGATCCAAGCGCATAAGATGGTGTGTTGTCTACATAACTTCCAAATGAAAAACAGATGACGAAGAGATCTACTTTAGGAGAAGCACGTGGCTACACCACTAATCAGAGTTGTAAAGCCATACAAATATCCCATCCAGAGTTGTTCGTGTTCAGGCTTGAACCGATTCCTATGAACCGGTAACCGAGATAAAAAATGTTGGGTTCAGGTTACGGTTTCGGTTAATTGCCGATGGTGAATTGCGGTTACGTTCCCGTTACGGTTCTCGAAAACATTTGAGTTCCAAGCGGTTTTCGGTTCGGTTCCGGTTTCAATCTCTGTCCTCAACAGCAGAAGTTGGTACAGCTTGGGACAAAAGTTTACGGAACACCGTGGTGTCGCATTCCTCCAATGGAGCGACAACCTAGCAGCAAAAAGGAGTGGGCATACATACTGAGAGATGGATAGAATTGCCCGCCACCCGTTTCCTATTCGATCGCCTCGTGATAGCTAGCAGGGAAGCGCTCCGATGAAGAAATACGCAAGTGGCGTGTTCCATGAACTTGTGTCCCAAGCTGTACTTAGCGAATAGCACGTCGTGTCGGCGCCTGTCGAATAGGGCTTCTGTTTCTCCCGAGCCAGCTTAATGTGCTTTGAGACCAGCTTCCGTGCCTCTCCCAGAATGGTCGGACTGCGACCGCGTAGTCTGATACTTGCTCCAAATCAACCAACTGCTTCAGCGTGTGGACGACATGCCCGCGTGATGACGATCGAAAGTTAATATGTAGGCTGGTCACTGCTAGGATTGCTAAGAAGTCCGAAAAATAAGCTTTGTACTTGGGAAACTTTTTACTTTCCGTGAAAGTGCCTCTGGGATGTAGGACATCATCCAGCGTACAATTCTTACAGTGTACAAGGTATTTTTCCCGCACCGAAGCATATGCACTACAATGAAGCAGGATGTGTTCGATGTCTGCCGTTTGCTGACAGTGTCTGCAATTTGTGTTGTCCAGGGGGCCAATCTTGTATAATTGTGACTTTGTGATTTCCTGTTCGCAACCTGAAAAGTAGGTTTCGCGTATTGCGGGAAAGTCTTTTCAACGGAGATCTTGTCGAAATTTTGCAGGATGTCCTGTATCCCAGGGTGCTGCGTATTTTCTGTCGCTATCTCCCGGGTTGGCAAACTGGGGATACTTTTGTGTTGCGCAGCAGATGTTAGTTGGTCCGCCCTTTCGATGCCACTGATGCTGTAGTACGTGTAAAGGCATTAATTGCGGGGGTTATCTCTATCGACTGACTTATGATGGCCACGTGATGTTCTGATACAGTGTGCTAGAATACTATTGAACGTGGGATTCATCACCATTTGGAGAGCGCTACGCGAGTTCGTGAGCATGACAGCCTTGGTGATTCTCTTGACATGCACCGCAGCTCCTGCATGAAACATTGGCAGAAGAGCTTCAAGTACTTTCCATGACTGCATGCTCGATCGCCACCAGTCCGGTCTCTCCGCTCTTTCAACCTATGTTATAGCACATGTGATGGATGAACGTACTCTTTTATCAAATGTTTTACATTGCGAGTATGAGTTAAACCGCTTTGTACTGCTGGTTGGATTACATATCGCGGCGGTCACGTGACGCGCGTTTTCAGCAGACGCTGTAAAATGTCACACGCGTCCAGATTTCGAACGACAGTTCCCTCGCATATTAAGATACGCGCGTGAAATTTCAGTACGTGATAGAGGAATAACTTTTCTATCGTCTGACGTCAAGACCGCGTTTGTGGACCACTTGACAGGCAAGATTGTGTGGATGTTACATGAAACTGCGCGCCGTTCACAATAAGCGTAGCACGTCAATTGCGGTCGATGAGGCCAGAGCCAGGGGCATTTCCATTCTGCGTACCAAATTTCACATGCGTACAGCAAGAAGTGAGCGAGAAATGGCATTTCAAAATATTGGGTAATTCTGTGATACGGTGCGTCTCGAACGTTTGGATTACGCTCTAGGGGGTCACGTACGTGACGCGCAATTTCTGACCACGCGATTGCGCGTGAGTCTGCCCTTAGGCCGCGTACCCACTGGCGGTAGAGATGTTCGCAACCGCCTGCCGCTTGCCGCGCGTTTGCATGCCGCCCCAACACAGGGGTGGCATCCAATGCATTGCTCCGTAGACGAAAGCGTGCTGGGCGAACGAAATGCATCCTGGACAGGTCCTGGTCGCACGTCACAGCAAACGTCAAGGCACACGTGACCTTAAAGATGGCGGCGCCCGCGAACGGCGGCCAAACCGTTTGTAAACAATGCGGTTGTTGTTTCTGGACGACGTTTTGGATGTTTTTCGATCACGGTAATTAGTTTTATCCGATAATCTCGCAATAAAACGCGCAGTTTTACACATAAAGCCTCGTATTGTTGACAACTTCCAAAGATGTGATGACGACCGCGCGTTAAGACTTACCGAGCCGATGCGATGTACTTAAACTAAGGTGAAATGGGCTACCATGTTGCGGAAGAAGCACCACATAGTTTACGCTGGCAAAATACGGTCATCTGTTGGTGTTATGACGGCGAAAATATGTCGGTAAGCGGCAAAACGACATGTAAACAAAGTCACATGACCTCAAAATGACGTTTTCTATGACGTGCGACCAGGACAAGGTGGCAGTTTTGCCAAAAGCACCCGCTTGAAGGTAGTTACAACAATGGCGGGTTTGTGTCACCCCTGTGCGCCCCAGCGATACTGCCTCCGCCCGCGTGGCTCTCCACAGCGAGAGCTTCTGAGACCGTGTTTGACAAGATGGCGAACGACAGCGAAGTCGAGCTATAGGCCAGTTGCAAAATGTGGTCGGCAACACTGTGGGGGCCTCGGGAATTCGAGCAACACTGTGCAGATGCCGCCATTGTGGATGAGTGGTGTACTCGAGCCGCTTCACTCACAACCCAACGCAGTGGTGCGAGCAGTTTTGGTGTCGCGATGGTGTGTCCACTACCTTTGCGACCTTTGCAGAATGCTGTTTTCCCAATAACGGGATGGAGCAGGGACCTTTCCGTCATACCGACGTTGTCCCACAAAAGCATCCGAGACTTCTATGTCCGCAGATCGGGCACCGAGAGGAGTTTTGACCGTGGATACAACTTTCACGTGGAATCGTACGTCGACCTCAGTTCACTGAAGATGAAGGCACCTCCATTCAATCCGTCGATTGGAGGAAGGTGAAAGAGGGTGGTGCAGTGGTTCCAAAAGTTGCGAGACCTAGGGAGCGGCTTGTGCACCCTAAAGACGAGCACGAACAAGAAAATACAAAGCAAATGCTTGCAACTCACTAGCTCTCGATTGACCCTGAAAATCAGTTTGCAAAGGCCCTTCTAATGACACCTGCACATGAGCACACAAAAACGAGATTTGGCTCGGCATCAGTCCTATCACCCCTGAGCTACCAGCAGTCAATTTTACCACAAAATTTTGATGCACTAGTGTCTGGTGTCTTTCCTGCTTGCCAAACCACAACGGCCATCCCACCCATTAAATTTTTTGAAACTGCCACAGCTTGGGACCCTCCACTTTGCCTCAGGGAAAGCCTTGTTGTGCAGGTAACTTTAATATTTCATAGCTTCAAGCAAATTGGCACATGAAGCATTAATTTCTCCAGAATACTTGCATGTTTCACAATTATTTATTACAAACATTGCATGGTGTCTGTGTTACAGAAGCTACTGAAAACACGTGAAGCAGCAGGGGCTCTTGAAAAAGGCACCCGGCAACAGTCTAAAAGCTCGATGTGGCACCACGAGAGGATGCACCGTGTGACATCTTCGCAGTTTGGTGTTGTCTTGAAGCGCAGAGAGTGGACCCTGAAAGGGCTCCAAAACTTCACAAGTCAGAAGGACCTCTCCAGAGTACCTGCAATCAATTAATGATTCATTTGTTTATAATTTGGCTTTTTATTTTTGCTTACTTAGAAATAATGTACATAACCTCAAAATACTCTCATAATTTGCTCACTGCGCTGATAAAATGACAACCTGCAACTGACACCCATCTGAATTTGTACATGTTTTGCAGGTATGGAATCTCTAACGAACCGCTAGCCGCACAACGGTATGGAGAAGTGCTACACAAGATGGGCCACAATGCTGTGGTCAGTGGTTGTGGACTCCTCGTTAACCCCCGCTTTCCATGGCTTGGGGCATCACCAGACCGTGTCATATACGATCCAGTTGAGGGCTCCTATGGTGTGGTTGGGATTAAGTGTCCATATTCGCTACGTGAGCACCAGGGTTGTGACCTCGCAGAGCTAGACTTTTGCTGCCGTGTGAATGACAGTGTGCCAGAACTGAAGCGAGACCACCAATACTACTTTCAGTTGGCTGGACAGATGGGTGTCTCAGGCATGAGTTGGGGTGACTTTGTTGTTTATGGAATAGACTTTATTCTTATAGAAAGGGTGAGGTTTAATCCCAGCGAGTGGGAAGGCATACGAGAAGTGCTCGACAATTTTTATTTCAAAACTTTGCTGCCATACTTGGAAGGCACTACACGGGCCTCTTCTACGTCATAACTGCAATGGATGAGGGGTACTACCGCTTAAAGGTCAGCTACGCCGATTTCCCGATGTGTTGAAACGGTTGTGATATTCAGAACGAGCACATCCAACTGCCCCCGAAACGCACCTTCGTTTCTCAATTTTGTCTTCCTATTACGAAAATTAATTCATCAAAGAAACCAAAACAAGCCATGGGCGCAGCCATTTTTGTGACGTAGATGGGATAAACCTGCTCCATCTACGTAGATAGATAATCGTGCGTCTGATTGGATGAAAGCTGAGGCTTTCTTTGACTTCCCTGGTGTCTTCTCCCGTTTGCGAGGAAATCCAGTTATGGCCACCGGCTACGATGAGCGTTTCGTCCGAGGTAATCCCGAGAACTATTGAATGACGGAAACAACAACCGCGAACTCACCTCAACATCATTTTCGGCGTGAAATTGTGATTCTGTGCTCGAGAACTTCGCAGTTCAACCGTTCAGCTGCCATTCCCGTCAACCCGTTTGCTGCTTTTACTACAAGTGCAGGAATGGGAGCGATTGAGCAACAACGTGAGACTTGGTGATCGTTTGAGCATATACCTGCAGAGGACTGGTCTTCAAAGAAAGACGGCAGCATTTCCGCCCATGCACATCGTAGCGATTTCCAGGCTTGTTACACGAGATACATATATTGTGCAGCATCATAGCGCGACTGCAATGAACGACGTAGGAATGTATCGTGACCACTCGAACTGCATTCGTTGAACCATTCGTCGGTTATATGAAAGTGCTCATTAGAGTTGCCCCGCACAAAAAGTGTTGGATGTAGCTTTGTAGTGTGTTGGCCGAGAGCCCTTATACGTATTTTTTGCATGTTTACTTGAGTGTGCGCATTGTTCTATACCACATTATAGAACCATATATATACCATATTTCATTCATAATAGTTTCGCAAATAAACACGTACGGGTCGATCTCATATTGCTTTTGAGTTAGGCATAGTGTCTTCAGATCAGGGTATGTGTATCCTGTTTGCTGGGCCGAACAGGTGTTATTAAGGGTAGTGCAACATTTCCCACTTCTTGAACCATGCTAACATTGCCAGAATAAGGAACATTACACTGTGCTGTGTATTCCACACTCAGTTGTCTCGCGACGTAAACCCCCAATTATTATATTGGGTGCTCCACATGTTCAACCAGTCAGCACTTCCCATATCCTATTTTTTTAAAACATGTGCTTAAAATTGCACAACTGCCACTCAAGTAACTTTGCCACCAAATTAGTCAGTTTCAAAAGGTATATCACAAATTTAATAACCTTGGTGGAAATGGTTGATGGTGTCCTCTGCCTTGTACGGTGCACTTCATAGCAAAATACACAATAGTCCAAATGTTTTCCTTGTCCACAAATGCCCTGTCAAAGCTGAAAGACTCTTATCAAAATGGGGAAGCGGGCTTGCTTGTCCAGAGAAACAAATATGAAACTGCAGTGCTCAACGTAAATAACTGCATGCTCAGCAAATAAGGCTGGTGATGCCGAAGACCTAATATTTCTAGGTTAAAAGGAACAAAGGAGAAAAAACCACTGCAGCGTATTAATGTTGTTTCAAAAGTATAACACCACAAAATTTGTGAGAGTCAGTTGGTGTATTTAGTTATGTTGGTCACCTCCTGCACCAATTTTTAATAAGATTCAAATGCGTTGCTACCAACCAGGATCTAAGCCTGACCTATGATCTAATAATAATAATATCTACCTATGACCTATATGGACCTTCACCGCTAGTTTGGTCTAGGTTTCACACGTGGCTTCTAGTGAAATTCGAAGCTGCTCTGTAGAGCTGACAGGAGACTTGCAGAGTAGAGAATTTATTTATATTTTCCAAAGAACATGTAAAAAACAATGTGCTGTATCAACTGCATTCAAAGAAATACAAATATACTTTGTTTTAGCTATGTGCATATTAGCAGATTACAGGTGACCGATGACACAAAATGGGCGTCAAGGGTGAGGACACAAGAATACTACCACTGCAGGCACTGTCCTGAAATTCTAAGTTACCATTTGTCAGAAAGCAATGACCACGCACAGCCTAAGGATCATATTGAGCTCCTTCCATTATTCTTTTTATTGACAGCATGTTGGCTGCCATCCAGTCCATGAAAGTGACCCTTATCGTTGAAAGAACGGTTCAACAGCAAGCGAGCTGGTGATAGTGTCCATGATGGCGAGACCTGAAGAGGAGATACAAGAAGGGACATAAACACGCTATGTTGAGACATTGTATATGTCCCTTCCTATCCCTCGTCTCAGGGGCTTTCGCTATGGACCTTCATGATGTTTCCTTCGGCAAACTTTACGTATTTTTATGTAGAATTCTGAAGGTACAGCCAGGCGCTGTTAGCAAATCACACAGTACTTTTCTTGAATCAAGAATCCATAGAAGGTATACAGTCATCTTCAGCATTGCACACATCTATGGGACATGTTAATCACTTTGGAATGTCACAGACATGTCATGGAGGCCGGCACATGATTAGTGGTGTTGAACCGAACTATTTGTCATAGTTTAGGCATAAAAAGCAGTTTTGTCACCTGCATGTTGAGACAGATGCATCTCTACATACTTTGCCATGACACAAATATATGAAGCAACAAATGTACCCTCTACTTTATTATGGTTATTAGTCAACACTGCCAAGAATGTGGGAACACAGTCTTGTACCACCTACACTCTTCAAAATGACCTTCACACACGACACACTGTAGGTCAACGAGACTCCAGAATGATGTCATCACCCTCCCCATTAGCTGAAAACATTTTTCTACAACCTTGCATAAGGGGAAGTTAGTACAAGAAACGCACATATTCCTTTTTTGAGCAAATCAGTATTCAGAGCGTTACCATACTGTGGTAGGCCTGCAGTGCATTACGTGGTACAGCACACACTGTAAAAAATTTCACCGTAGAACATGTCCTCCATTCTAATGACAGTCTTCTCCAGTTTTTCAAACTGCCATTTCCCATAGTGCTTTATGGTATGACACAGTATTTCTAAATCTTTACTGTAGTTTACTGGTTGTAGCAGAAAAAAGACACCACTGTTTCCGATCACAGGACGCAAGCCATAAGTGCTATACGGAAACAGTACATGCTGCTCTCTAGCAGTTGTTCGTGTTTGGACATGGTATGGTGCATGCAGGCTAAATTCCATGGTTAAAATATCTAAACGTGAGCAACTGTTAGATTACATGATGTAGAATGCTCTATAGTACAGTTAAACCTCCAAAGTCGGACACCTCCCTACCTCGGACTACTCCCCATGATTTCATTGCACGGGCAGGCTCCCATTGAAACTACATGGGGACGAAATTCCCTATGTCGGACACCTCCCTATCTTGGAAGTAAGATAGGGTTTTCCCTGCAAAGTCGGACAAAACCCTGGCCAAATTACCTCAATAACGGCCCATCTTTGCACTAAAAAGACCCAAAATGAGCCAGTGGCCTTGACTTTTTCCCCCTTTTTTTCCCCTATACTGGTCTCAGCATTTTGTTGCTTTAGTTTTTAGAGTCCAAAAACAAGTGCTGTCAGTCACCATTGTAATTCTTTATGTGAACACTTGTCTTCAGTTTGTCTAGAGCCTTTGAACGAGCACTGTACCAAAGCTATGAGAAGTGGGCTGACGCTTCAGAGACAAGTCCTTGCTGCTCGAAAAGCTCCAGAGGTAACGCCATTGAGTAGAATCTGAACGGAATTGAATATACTAAAATCAGTAATAATTATCAGTGAAGAGTGGGTAGAGGTACCACTAAGGACCTTAAATTGAAGAAGGGGGACATTTCTCACAGCTCTGATCTCTTCCATTTTTTGTTGCCGTCATATTCTGTAACTCGGACACCTCTATAAGTAGGAGACGCTTCGGCTGCACCGCGGGTGTCCAACATAGGAAGGTTTCACTGTATTTATGTTCCGTGTCATGTGACCACAAACAATATATGCTTTTGCTCATGCTGCACAGCACGGGCGAATTGAGCTGCATGTGAGGATAATAACATGAAACCCGAGACGCGGAGGAAAAGGCATGACTTTACGGTCTCTGTGTCAGTTGTTTCATGTTGTAATTGCGTACCAGCTGGCCTGTACCTGAGAATAGGTTTGATGCATTGTACACGCACCATAGACATGCAGTATGTGGTGTGTTGTGATAGTAATGCCACTGCCAATTGAAGAATAATGCTCCAGGTGGATTGTTTCGGTACAATCTTGAACAATGCATACCAAGGGGGTAGGGCAAGGGGTAGGGCATCTGCGTGACAGGTTTACCTGGAAGTAAGAATGTAAATGTTAGCTGAAGTCATTGAATAATTAACATTATCAATATACTGCTGCAGATGATACAAACAATAGCACACAAGATGCTCCGATATGTTCTGCAGGAATGTCTCTGTACTCACAATATTAGTACAGCAGCTACAGAAAGGCATAAAACAAGTTTTTGTATACATGATACCACTTGAATGCAACACAAGCTTCTGCTGCACTGCCAGAACACCACGGCGGACAGATTTACCTTACTTCACTTGAGAAAAAGTATGTACTGTTGCACACATGATGCTGTTTGAATGTCTCGAAAAGCAATTTATGACCGAAGGACATCAACTGGAGGATTTCGATTTATCTTAGTCGAAACTGAGAAAAAGTATGTACTGTTGCACACATGAAACTGCTTGAACTGCCCTTGAGCGCTCTGGAAGAACACCTTATTTGTGACCAAAATACAGCAGCTGACCCAACATTGAATTTATACCTTACTCAAAATACACAAGATGTGCTGCCGTGCATATGATCCGATGATACTGCTTAAATGTACTCTGAAAGCGCTGGCACCTCAGGTATGGTTGCTCTAAGCTAGCGAGCAACAGCAAGTGTGTACGAACACAAGAAGTCGAGCAGAAGTGATGGAATGCACTCGATTAATCAGAAAATGAAATATCTCAGTACCAGGTGTCACTGTTCCGTCAACAAAAACAGATGAACTTTCAAGGGGCGTCTGGTTTGCACTGGTGACAGCCTTAAGTCAGCTTGAAACCCAGACGGTGATAGTTGAGACGTGGAGTGCAAGCTTTTCGGTAGTGCCAGAATGCCTGCGAAACCATTTAACAAATAAGGCGATTCCAAATCTGTACTGAGAATACACCCGCTGGGGCGTAATCTCTAAAGGATGAAGCAGTAACTGACAGATAGCGTATTTTTCTCTTCTACGTGATGCAATTTGCACCGCATGACTGACTTGTCTAACATTACGCGTCTTACCTTTATCTGCTGCCTAGTCCTGCCCCTGCAATCTCCTGCTGCAGATAAGGTTGGCACAGCATCTCGGACGAGACATCTTCGGCTTCTTGTGAAACAAGTTGCGCATTGCTTCCGTTACATTCGTATGAGCCAGATGAACAGATCAAACCGCTGCTTTCGAAGGTGGCACCCAGTCGGAGTTGTAACCGATTGTTGCAGTCAATAGATTTCTCTTTCGCCTTTCGGAAAATTGTGGTTTGAAACATTGGAACTGCATGCTGAAGTGTTCTTGCAGACGGGAGCAAAACGCTCACGCATTCTCCGCACGCGGCACAGAACACGAATCACACCAGGAAGTCTGTACGGGCCTAGCAAATGCTTTGCAGTCGAAGGAAGCAAAACTCACGTTCCTCGTGGGTTCAGTGAAGTCCAGAAATATACTGGCTCCCTAATAGCGAACTGTTTATCACTTCCCAAATGTGAATATGCGCAGCAGACGGCTCGGCAGAAGAAACTGGCCGGCTTGGCGGAAGAAACTAAGCCAAAAGTCATGCCAAGCCGGAGCGCGGGCAGACCACGAATGTGTCGTCGACACAGGGTTTGCGGGCCACAAGACGGGATGTCAGTGAAACTAAAAATTCACTTTTTCGGAAAACCGCGAGGAGTTTGGAATAACTATTTTGCATACATAATCAGTGTTCCCTTATGAACACATCGTGTGAGTACCATTCCATTCTGTAACACTCGAAAATCGGCGTAGCTGAGCTTTAAGACTCTTGATGAGTAGAAATGTCAATAAATGTTTTTGCTGCTGTTTAGCTGTTCACACGTTTCCTTCATCAGTTAACTGATCACGTTTGTTCCGCACACTTCACTTCTGGTCAATTCTAACATAGTGCTATGCCCACTTACAAAAGAAGTACTTACCAACACAGCCGTTTAGTCTCCACAACACACATCCTCTAGAAGAGGTGCCTGAAAATTGGTAAGGATGGTACATATCGTTCACATCTGATTTGCCAGTGGCACCAGGGAAATTCGAATTGGGCGGTCAAATACATGGTATCCCTTGATTCGTTGAATTCTTGTCTCCACATGTATTCGCAGTGCAGCAATGTTTTGTGTTTCCTGCACCTCTTCTTGGGTGAACTGGTCACGCACAAGGAAAGGTGGAATGTTCAGTGCCACGCCTTTGCTGTGTAGCACGTCAGCTATCCTAAAGCCTTTGTCTGCCATTATAGAATCACCCACATCGAACGGCAGCCTCAAAAAGCCACTTTTCAGCACACACTCCCTGTCTGACGTACTTCCTGTGAGCAGTTCAGAAACAAAAGTGACCGTTCCATTTGGAGAAATGCCAACAAGCCCCTTGAATGTGTGTGCAGATTTGTAGTGAGAGTAGAGTCCTGACTGCGTGACAAATGATGTGGGTACGTCACATTTAATTTCTGTGGCGTCCAAAATGACACGTGTTGATGGGTACATGTCCTGAAAGGCAAGTGGCATGCTCTCGTCCACTGCCTGTCGTGAGAGCCAAAGTGGCAACTGCCCCAGTTGCAAGTAGATAAAATCAACCCATGTCGAAAACATTCTTGAAACAGTGCTGACAGACACACCAAATAGGCGCCCAAGGTGCCGGTGAAACACACCAAGCCTAAGCTTCACGAGCACAAGAAACAGTCTGTTCTCCACGCTGACCTTTTGAGGTCTGCCAGCCTGTTCACTGTTTAGAAGGCTGCTTGCACCTTCATTTCTCCTTACATTCTTCCCATTTTCCCCTGGGTCAAGAAACTCCAGTAGAGACAGAAAGTGGTTATAACTTGGAAGGCCTGTGTAAAACTGAATGTCTTCATCATTTTCTTTGAACTGTTCAATCCCAAAAGGACTCACTTCTTCACGCTGTAGCAGGCGAGCTGACAACGAAGCACATTAATTTCACTTGTCTGATTCTTCAATTTGAGTTCAAGGTGGTCGAGCTCCACTTTCCTTGCCATCTCCGATGCCTTAGCCGCTGCAAGCTCTTGCTCTAGCTGGGCTATTTTTTCCGTGCATGCACATTCTTTGACTGACTCTGTCACAGCAACAGTTGGCAGTTCTTCCAACGTGCCTGGGAATGACCCAATAGGTTCATCCTCTTTGTTGCTTTCCGTTGCCCCATGCTCCTCGCTTGGCTCCTGAGTCTCTGCAGTGCATTGCCTCTCAACTCCTTCAACAACCTCCTGCGTACTGGCCATGTCGCGCAATCTCCTTTTTGATGCTGCATGGGTGGCGATGTCCTTTGGCGAGGTGGCTTTCTTGCGGGCTTGGTTTCACCAAACGAAAACACAGACGGCACAGCAAACTGCTGTAGATGCCGGTGACCATTTGCCACATTTGCTAGGAAATCTGTTTCCAGGAAGTGGTGGGAGCAGACCTTAGTTGCATCTGAGACAGCAAAAAATGGCCCTTCATCACGCTTGATCGCAACAATCCACTTCTTGCGCAGGTCTGCGTCCTTGGGGAAACAGTGGTAGGATACCTGCATGTAAGAGAACTTAATCGTAGGTTTACATTTATTGATAGTTATGTCAATTAGGTAAATAAAGCAACCGTTCGTAATCATAAGTTAACTAGTAACCTAGACCACTACCATGCACATCCCTGCACTAACGCCGGCACACAGCAGCGCATCATACACATTACGATGGTTCAAGTTCATCATATACAGTCATTGCCATGCATACATCTCGTCTACTATGCCTGTAACTCGTGTAGGAGGTAACACGTACTACTTCGAGGCTGCAAGACATCTACTGCGAATGCTTTAGGCTGCACGAAAGCAAGAATGCATTTCTTACCTTGCATCCGGCTTTGTCGACGCGGCCGTGCTGTGTGCACAGCGACACACAGCAGTTCACGGGCATCGTGACAGACTTATAAAAGCCACATGTAGTAGAAGCAAGTCGAAGGTTTTAACATCGATAAGCGCGGGACGAGTCCACGAAGCAACTATAGCGTCTCTCAAACGTTACCGCGCTATAAGACTCATCAACAATGGCAGCTCTGAGAAGCTTCAGTTGGACTCCTCCAGATGGCGCTGCTCGGAAGGCAAATTTGCAAAGCGCCTATTGTTTGTAGTGAACGTTTCTGTTCTTACAACATCGCAGACGCAAGAAACCCAGGCTTTGGGTTCACTCGCTGTGGCGATAGCGCATTCTTTCCTTGTTAATAATGTTTAGCTTTCAACTTCCTGACACTAGTCAATACACTACACTTTACTTACCTGTACTCCCAAATTTTACTTCAGTGTAGGCCCAAAAAGTCATTTTAATGCGACGCTTTATAATGATATTTTATTTCCTTCATAAAAATTCGCCGGTTGAAAAACGTGAGCATCACTGCGACATTCCAGTCAACGACGCCGTCAATGCTCTCCGTGCGGGTGTCCGGAGAAAAACAAGAACGCACGCAACTTACGTTTACTTCCTGATTGGCCGAGCATGTGCGGATGCCACTAAAAATCGTTCACTGCGCGATCTCCAAAAAGCGGTAAGCGGAGATGGCTTTTCCCGCCCAGCGGCAAGAGTTTACCGCGCCGCGTTCGCATTTCCGCGCAGATTCTCCGCATGTGGGTACGCGGTCTTACATGGAGACTGCGGAAGGAAAATCGGTTGCAGGCTTCTGGGGGGGGGGGGGGGGGTCATTTTTGCGAGAACTGACGTGTTTCGAACGCAGCTACGGAATATCTCGACTGAAAATGGCGCAGACGTCACAAAACCGATTTTTGAATCGTGAGGAGCGGCGGCTCTGAGCCGCCGCTGGAAGAACGTGTTGCAAGTAACACTGGGCGGCCGTCCTGCATCACTGGGTATGCATCAGCTTGATTTGTGCTTGTCTGCATTCAACGCCTTGTAGTTTTCCCGTTATTTTCTCTCTTTTTTTTGTGCCATAATGAGAGATAAGGGAGGATGTGCGAGGAGTTTCATCAAAACTTGCGGCAACAAGTCGGTTTCTACTGTGTTGCTTATTTACACTCCCGAGAGATAAAAAGCGCGTCACCGTGTGTGGAAGGCAGCGCTCCGGAAGATTTGAGTCAGTGGAATAACTCGGCACAGAGCAAAATATGTTCACACCATTTCGAATCTGAAATGTTCAACATCAGAGCACGTCTGATGCACCAGCTATTTGTCTTCCAAAGAAAAGTGTTGCAGAGCCATGCTCTTCCAACGCTCTTCCCGTGTGCTCCTATGCTAACTCAATGGGGCGCGTGCGCAAAAAGAAGACTCAAAGAGGTATGAATATACAACGTGGTGTAGGTACTACCGCCTTTGAGAATCGATACAAGTTTAATAGAACCAAAAAGACATAGATTGTAGATGAGGCTCTGAAGATGGACTCGTTGTCAGACGCGGCGAACGCTCGTGCAACACTGATGTTGATGCCCACGTCCAACGGTGGCTCCGAAGAAGCTTCGTGGCACTCGTCCGAGTCAAACGAAATGGATACATGTTCGTAACAGCCTGAACACATGACGGAACACTGCTCCTACACCCCCATGACCAGCCGCGAGCACGCGTACTTCTGCTGCTTCTATTGCATCTACATACCCTGTGACGTCATGCGTGGTCTTCGCGCGGGCGCTCTGGAAAGGAAAGTTCTGACCACCTCCTGCTCCGACTGTGGTTCCGGTTTAGATTAGCTGATATTTCTGCATGATACTACGCGGAAGAGGGAAACCATTCCCATATCCGTTATTTGAGCGCCCAATATGTACCAAAAGCCTCTTTTATTATTTTCTTAAAGAACGTTCCGAAGTCTCCCTTGAACAGCCGATGCTGTAAAGGTTGCACTGGCTGGAGCGTGCATGTTGCACGGCCGCTCAAATCCAACGTGCGTCGCGGTTCATCGGTCTTTCTGTTCGCTCTTCGTTCGCTTCTAGGCTGAACCCACACTGGTATACTGCACTGCGCTGCACGAAAACGACCACCTGAATTCGGTGTTAGTTCAGTACATCGGAAGAACTCTACGAAAGCGATACGATAAAGGAAGCTGAGCAATGTGACGTCCTCCTCTTTACAAGAAGAAACAGGGCGATTGGCTTATCAAGTTTTCGGAAGCGTTATCGTAAACTCCTTCCGCCCTACTAAAACTCGCTATTACAGTGCGCCCCAAACGTATTGCAATGGGTTTCTTAACGATTGTGTACTACTCGAATTGCTAAAAGCTGTTCGACGTTACTGCGTTGACGGTACACCGTCTAATACCCATGTCACACGGGCAGCGCTATCAGCGGTTAAGGCTACCGCGGTTACACGTGACCGCCGTTCGCCGCAGTCACACGGCCGACCGCACGGAGGTTACGCCGCTAACCGCCGTTATTGGAAACTTGAGCTAGGCAACTTCGGTTTCGGGAGGCAACATGGAGGAAATAAACTAAGGAGAGGGCTAGCACAGAGCAGAGCCGTATATTAAAAGGGAGTCTGGCCATTGGGAGGAGTCACAAAAAGAGGCTCGACTTGTCAATCACAGTTTCGCTCCACTGATTGGTTTGCTCTTTATCAAGGGGGTCGCCATGACACCTCACTGCCACCCAAAATGGCGACGAAAACAAACACAGTGAAGCGGGGATTTCGTGACAAAAAATTTTCACATACTAACCTGATTTTACGCTGCAAATGTGCATCCTAATATAAATTTCCCGGAAATCAGTTTCAACTTATGCTCATCCATCGATATCTAACTGAAAATAATACGTTTTTTCGCCGGTGTTAGGCCTAGTGAACACGGCGATCACAACGAAATCATAACAAAAACGGCGCTGTGCTGTACAATCTTATATTTAACAGCTGGATTTCATGGATCTAAACATTATTGCCTCTTATATTCCAACTATTCATGTAGATTTGTTTAAAAATCATACCGACAACAGAACGTGTCCCAGCAGGTGGTTCTACCGGTAGCGGTACAACGACGGAAGCAGACGACAATTCCCGACGTGCCTTACGCTCCCTAGGTGGAGCTTATCAAATTTGCACCAACAATTCAGTACTTTTGCAGATTGCGAGTGGTATCCATTTCAATCCCATCCAATCCACTTGCCACCCAAAATGGCGCTGCCCATGTTGGATAGGGGGGAAAATAGTGAGGATAGGCTGATTGATAGCGCCCCATATTTCAAGACTTCATTGGTCGGAAAGCTGAAAAAGTGGGTGGAGCTTCAGGTATAGGCATGACCCATTAATGGCCAGACTCCCTTTTAATATACGGCTCTGGCACAGAGGGCCATGGGACTCCTCTAGCGGTTGCTCCTGGTAATACCACGCATATCTAGACACGGGGGTCGCATCCAATGTATTGCTCCGTAGACGAAAGCGTGCTGGGCGAACGCAACGCATCCTGACAAGGTCCCGGTCGCATGTCACAGCAAACGTCAAGGCACACGTGACCTTAAAGATGGCGGCGCCCGTGATCAGCGGTTGTTGTTTCCGCGTGACGTTTTGGATGTCTTTCGATCACGGCAGTTTTTATCCGATAATCTCGCAGTAAAACGCGTAGTTTTACACAGAAGGCCTCGTACTGTTGACGACTTCGAAATATGTAATGATGACCGTGCGTTAAGACTCGGCCGATGCGATGTACTGAACTATGGAGAAATGGGCTACCATGTTGCGGGAGAAGCACCGCTAGTTTACGCTGGCAAAATACGTTCATCTCCTGGCGCTACGACGACGAAAATATGTCTGTAAGCGGTAAAAATACATGACCTGAAAATGACGTTTTCTATGACGTGTGACCAGGACAAGATGGCAGTTTTGCCAAAAGCACCCGCTTGAGGGTAGTTACAACAATGGCGGGTTTGTGTCACCCCTGTGCAACTATATATAGATGCCCAGTGACGTGATCCCCACATGTTTCGGTGTTATGGCGGTCTGCGCGGAGGCTTGGTAGCAAACCTCATCTTCAGCAAAGCTCCTACCTTCAAGGAGTCCATTTGCACAATAATTTGAAGGTTATGAGGTGTTTCAACATTTGCCGCCTGATAAATCACAGAAAAAGGTCAGCAAAACAGAAAAAAAAAAAAAAAAAAAAAACGGTAGTGTCACGATGATGTACGTACGTCTTCTAGCTATTTAGTGATTCATTGCTTCCACACAGAGCTTATCTGTTTTGTGTTTCAAGGGGTATGATAACTTCTAACTCCAAAGATATGTTATGAAAGCGGAAGCAAGTTATTTGGCCGCAAGTTATTCGGCTCGTTTCTGTATGCAGGTGAGATACGCCGCGGCCATGGAGGACGCCGTGTTTTATGACGTATTGCGGTGACGCTTATGAGTCATGTACGTGTGTGGGCAACTAACCAAAATGCCATGCGCGGGCAGAGGACGTCCGCTTGCATTGGGAGAAGCGCTTAGGGCATCTCCTTAGTTTCTTTCCTCCATGGGAGGTAACCACGGTTTCGCGATTCCGATTTCCCGACGTCAACACGCGTGTAATGACATTTCCCGCAAATAATCACGTGCGTACCGTGAATTTAATGATTGTTCAGTCTTTTAATTACCGCTATATCCCTATCTTTTCATGATATACAGAGTAATCAAAATATACCTGGCGCTTGTGTCACAATCACGTGGTCATTGCTAACATGTCACAAACTGCCGTGTGACAACGACAAACTGTGGTTCACGATAACCGCGGTTTGGTTGGGTAGCGACGGTTAAGCGTAACCGCGACAAGGGTCACAAGGGTATTGCAATGATTCGCTGTGAGCGGACGTAACACACAAGCGCAACAGTAAACAGAGAGTCTGAACCAACCTTACGGCAAACCCGGAAGCTTGCATGGCTCAACTTTGCATATTGTGCATAGGCTCTACGTGTATACGAGGTTCATACAACACAACCTAATCAGGCTACTTTTTGTTTCAGGAATGTTATAGAATTTTGCTCAGTGGCGGCATGTGTGGCAGCAGGAGAAGCACACCGACGATTGATATTCTGACAGCAGAAGTCTGGGACATCGAAGGGAAAATTCGCTGCTGATACAGACCCCTTACCGCGTTCTAAGTATCAAGAGTTGACAGTCAAGTTGACAAAATAAGCTCACAAACTCTCTAACAAACTCTCACAAAGGATAACTTGTGCAGCGGTTTCCTTCCGACCAACAATGTGGAAAGCATGTTAGAGGCTATGCCTTTCTCATCGCGCACTGGTGAAAGCTACGACAAATAGGTGTCGTGCCTATATTGACATTAAATATCAAAGAAGAGTGTGTAATAAAAATATTGTTCCTGTCAGTCTAGGACGACCAATGCATACGCTCTTTGTAACTCAAACGTTGCCTTGCAGAACGCATTGCTTCCAGACTAGCACAACGTAGAGGGGAGGTATGGTGGGATTAGAGCACGTTTCTGTAAGTCTGCATGTGTCTGGTCGTAGTCCCATAAGCCCACCCGACAGGAGTCCATAAGCTACGAGTAGGCAGCTTTTGAATGACTTCATCGTCCAACCGTACTAGTACAGATAGGTACAGATACAACAAGAAGTCATAAGAATCTTGTATTGATCATATTATATGGGCATCGCAGTCTCCAACGCATGCAACCAAAAAACAGGAAAATACCATCAGGACGGCCAGGCATAATCATGCGAACTCGTGTTCCACTTTATGCTGTACCACCTACCAGTATCAATTCGACGTATTACTTTGTAGATGTGGGTTAAAAAATAAACATTTGTGCTCCGGGCTCATGGGGCTTCCTGCTGAACAGCTAAAAGCTGCAGTGAAGAGCTCCAAGTTCTGCATTGGTACGTTGCAGCTGTCTTCATGCATACTGCTTGACCCGCTACACCGGAGATAGCAGGTGACGATAAGCATTAGCTGTATCTCATTGTACTTGGGCACGCCTGTTAGTCTTCCATCTCGTTCCTGTTTTTTACTAGAATCGTAAGCCTCCTTTACGAGCTGGACAGAAATAGCATCATATACCGTCGTGTCATTGGGAGAGCCTTCGCTGATGGCGTTTCGCAGACATGCTGTGACACTTGTGAGGTTCTTCTGATTTTCGGTCGTCATTTGTAAGACTACATTCGTGAATATGTCAGTAACGAGCGCAGTTAGTAGAAAAGATCCGATTGCACCAAAGCGTATTGCCTTGGAAAGCGTTGTACCATAGAAAGGGATCTCCATAGCAAAAGGAGAAACGTGTATAACTGCTTCTTTAGGTTCATACAGGCCGTAGTCCTTCGAGCGAAGCAGGTAGAGAGGTTCAGCGGCGGGGTGCTGTCTCTTTGCGGCGACAGCTTTGAGAAGGTTCTTGGTGAAGAGGTTCTCCATGTCCGGAAACGTTGCATAGCGTTCGTTCAGAGCTGAATTTGATATTGCGCGGTTAAACCCGCCAAATATTCCGCCAGCTCTTTTGCTCTCTAGGTACGTTTGATAGTTGAATTCTAATTTCCCGATTCTTTTCTCAATAACGGTGGAGACGGTTTTATACATTCTATTGATACGCTGCTGGGTGTCCACAGGAATGGCTTCTGTGAAATATGGCATTGTGAGAGCGTATCCCATGTACTTTTCAACGTGAACTAGACAACAGTACATGGCTGCATCCGAGTTCTGCGCCTTTGACTTGTATGTCAAGACGGCCATTTCTGGGAGAAACAATGGACCGAGTTCGAAGATCACGCCCCACGAGAGGAACTCAATCATCGTGTCTTCTGTTAGTTTTCTTGTTTCTTCATTGTATGCAACAAAATATCCCAATGATGCCAATGAGATTGCGATATCCTTATCTTTTGGAATACCTACAACTTCTTCAAAGAGCATCCGCCATCGGTTCTGCTTAAATGCACTGCTCACACCTTGGAAGTCATGTTCGCTGAATACTTTGCTTGTGCTATCATTCAAACCTGTTGAAAGTATTTCCAGTAGTATATCTTCGGTCGCTTTAAACTTGTTGTAGACTTCTACAGTTGGCTTCGGCATTCCCATCAGCTGGTAAGACATTCTAAAGTATTCATAATAGCGATTCATGCGGACGAGATCTTGCCGTATACCCTCCCAAACTGGAACGAATGATCCTGGAATGATGTTCACAACTGTTGTTCCATTTGGCATGCTACCTATTTCAAACTGTAATAACGGACTAGCATTCCAGTGGACGCAAGCATAAGACATTACTCGAAGTAAATCACCCCCTCTTGGTCTGCTGGGCCACGTGATATTCCCGTTCCGAAGCATCTCCATGAACTCTAGCAATTCAGACCGGTTTTTTTGCGCAAGCTCGATGCAACTTTGATAAAACTTGGCTGCCTTCTGAACAGCAGATTGTCCGGTCTGAGGCACTCTCCTGTATTGTGCTTTCGTAGCAATCGCTGACATGTGGTCTAGGTGGTGTTGATGGGACACAGACTTCTCGTGCGTCCGGTCCCAGCCGTTGCAGACGA
Organism: Ornithodoros turicata; assembly: GCF_037126465.1. Lineage (NCBI taxonomy): Eukaryota > Metazoa > Arthropoda > Arachnida > Ixodida > Argasidae > Ornithodoros > Ornithodoros turicata. The sequence continues at coordinate 50,944,883 of NC_088202.1, read as the reverse complement.
ATCGATAGAAATTATTGCAGGGGTCTTGCGTGACATCCAGAGAAGCATTCAACAGTCTTCCGTACTCCACGCATTCAAAGCTACTGCAGTACTTGTAAACCACTGCTCCACTGCTTCTGGGCGATGCTTTCTTGGATACGATAAAGATAATTATGACAATCGCCGTCATCACTGTAACGATTGTTCCCGCAGTCATGAGTCGTTTCTTCCCTTCCTCGGGATCCCCAGTGACCGCCGGCGAACCCTGTGGACAAAAATATCGTGTCATTGTGTAGGTTGAACGAGAGGATCCCCTGTTCGCTTTTAAAGGCAATGGACCTTTTTCACAATGGCCTATGCGCATGCGTATGACATTGAGGCGCCGGAGAGGATTATCTCCGTCTTCACTAGATGGCGCACTATAGGGACAGAAGTGGCGACCAGTGGGGAGACCACACGAATGGCGCGACCTTGTCGGTACCGGTATTGGTCCTTTGTGCTATCTACATGGATTTGTTCTGACGCGCACCGAGCATGATTAGTTGGAGAGCCACTAGGATACGACGCATATGTGAAAAAGGTCCTTTGCTCAGTGAATAGCTCGTAGCACCTATTATTTAAAGGAGCAATGATGTGACATGTAACATAGCTCGAAATCTTGCCTCGTCTATCAAGCTGTCCACCAGGAGTCACTACGCAAAATATTTTCGCTCGGCGGTAAGTTAAGGGCTGTTTACACTCCAACTGCAAACAGTGTAGCTCGTGGAGTGTCGCTCGGCGCAATCTGGCGCTTACGGCATGCTACAATGGTTGATCGTCGATGCCGGACTATAAACAGCCCTTTATAGCTGTGCAATCGAATTTACAAAAAAAAAAAGGTCGGAAAAAGAAGCCGCTGACGGCCGGCATGATCCTCGCGTAACGGGGAGGCGTAGCCTTTTATCCTTCATTTTTTCTTATCAGCTCACGCGCCGCTGATACATGAGCTTGACCTTTGTAGCGTACGTCACCGGTGACGAGAGTGGAGTAGCGTCACGGCGCCCTCTCGGTTTTGCGATGCGCTCTTTTCACGAGGAGGATTTTTTAAAGGTGTGCAGAACAGAGCCCTCGCGCTCGCTTTGTAGGTCACCTGCGCTCATCGTTTCTTCTCAGGATCTTATTTAATTCGTTGGAGAACACTCTCACTAAAAAGAAAAAAAGAAGAAGACAAAAACAATTTTTGGGTCACCTCAGTGCTCTTGCGGTCGCACTTCTTCCCTGGAATCGGACAACTTGCGTGTCTCTTCGCGCGTGTCTCTTGCTGATGGCAATGACACCTTTGGAAAGCTGGTTTCTTTGGCTAGGGCGCTGTTGCCTCCGTTTTTAGATGGATGTCTCGGCAAAGGTACAACAGAGACTTTATTACCGAGACTAGGGTAATGTTCACGATAACTGCTGTTGTTCGTGAAGAGATTTCGTGAGAGAGTTCGTGAAGAAGTCAGCACTGTCTAGTTTTGTGCGCCGTGTCGTTTTATGATTTGCCGAGGTCGGCACAACGCGATATTTTTTATATATGACATAGATAATTTACAATGGCTTATTTCAGACCAGCGAATACAGTAAATGAATGTGGTGGTCCCTTATGAAACTGGGGCGGATGAGGGAATGTTTAATACCTATAGGAGCGCGCGCGCATCCCTTGCATATAGAGAGAACAGGGTAGAATCCTCGCGTGGGCGATAGTTTACAAAAAAGGTCTATCTGCTGCAGATATAATTTCCGTGGGACTTGAAGTGAAACGCGGTAGCAATGACCAAACTGTAAGTGGAAAGGCGAACCTACCCAGGTGAAAATCTGAACTGGAATCTGAAGTGGTTTAAAGTGGAACAAACTGCTTCCGGTTTAGAGTGAAGTGGTTCCACTTGATTGTCAGGTGGTTTCCAACTGGCTTTACCCAGTCTCCAGTTGAACTGGATCTGCCTGCCATCTGGTTCCACTTGACTGCCAAATGGTTTCCAACTGGTATCATTCAGGTTCCAGTTGAACTGAATGTGCTTCCATCTGGTTCCACTTGACCGCCAAGTGGTTTCCAACTGGTTTAACCCATGCTCCAGTTTAACTGGGTGTGCCTACCATCTAGTTCTAGAGTGCGAAGTGGATGTTGTATTCCACTTTGCTGGCAAGTGAACTTATCCCTGCTGGTCCACTGTAATTTTGACACCTGCCCTAGAAATATTTGCAAACCTTTATCGGGGTGAATTGAAAACGCTCTGCATTCCTTTCAGGTGCATACAGTAGATACGTGCACCGGGTCCACCGGGCGTTTTTGCAAGATAAATGATAATCTCCATTTACATTCCATAATATATCAATTGTTTATGGCCCTACCGCAATTCGACCGAGTTACCTTTTGTCGATAAATATACCAGAAACATTCTCGCAGAGTACCAAAATCGAACTTTTGCATAATTTTCACTTTAGTTTGAAACCGAAACTTCAACGGCCTCGTTGTCGACAAGTGGAGCCATAGCCTCCTATATTTGGTGGAGCAGACTGAGCGCCATCTGCATCAGTATGTCGCGAGCGGTAGGCGGGTGGTAGCAGTTCCCGTCCTTCAACTCTTCAAGACGGGCAAAAAACGTGAATGTTTTTGAATCTCTATAGTCAAGTGCTGGATTTTGCATAGTTTCTTTGTCTCTACAAATTCTGCACCAGCTAAATCACGAAACATTATGAGCGACGCATGTGACTGCAATTACGATGGCGAGTAGTTTATGATTTGATATTTATGCACGTTTATCTGAATGTGTAGATCTACTCCCTGTTATATATATACTGTTATTTAAAATAGCGTAAGTGCACGCTAGCTAGTGGGGGAAGAGCCCCTGCGCATGCTTGTAACTGACTTTGTTATGTGTCTTGTATTTTAGCTGACTGTTCGTCATAAAAATGGAGGACGCTTGCGAGATACTATGAATCGTGGGGAATAAGGGCCAGCGCGACTGAAGTGAGAAACGCTGCGTGAGTGTTGCAGCAAAACATTTACAATTTTATGCATGGCATTACCTGTACGTTTGCAACATGTTTTTCTACAGGTTTTTTCAATGAAACTAAAGTGTTATTATTGTTGTTGTTGTTATCTTTATTTACTCATGCTAAAATACGTGAATAGTGGGGGCCTGGCAAAAATCAGCAAAGCTGCTACACAGTTCACACAGAATTCCCAGTTCACTCACAATCGGGTATGGACAGCAGCACTTTTTACTGGCTATCAGGCGGGTATAATGTCCTGAAGTGCACAAAATAGGATTGTAGATACTAAAGTAGGAATGTGGGGAACTTGGAGTTGACTATTCATCTCGAAGCAGTAACAGAGGACACGGACGACAAGTGAAAAAGCAGCAGTCCTATTCACTCATCAATTATGTCTTGTGTTGCAGCTTTGGGATGGACAGGATTGCTGACAGTTGGTGAGTCTAAGTCATCTTCAGGTAAAGTAGTATTGATGTCTATTAGTACCAATTCGTGACATGTATTTTTTTGAGATGCCAAACAATCTGTTCAGTGCAATCTACAGAATGCAAAAAAGAACGCCGCCGAAGCCCATGGGGCACCCAGAACTGATGTAAATTCGTCCATATTTTATGTGCTCACGGTATATTTACGTTTGTTCATTTTGCATCTAGGTGGGAAGAAAAAGACACTGCGACAGCGAAGACTTCTCCGAGTCAGACGTTTCGGACTCTGAATGTATTGTGTCAGCTGCTCAAGTAAAGAAGGTTAATGAACAGGCCACATACTGGCAGCAGCTTTGTGAAAAGAAAGAGGAGGAAATATCACATCTTCCTTCCTGGCTTCTGTACATATTCCAGGCTAGCAGCTAAGGCTGGCTCTCCTGCAGAGCCGCAACAGCAGTTCAGAATAGAAACTGATGCTGAAACCTGGCTCGGCTTCTATAAACTACTTGCAGGTGGGTTCCGAAGGAACCTCGGAATCGATTTCTAGCTCGGAATCGATTCCTGGTTCCATAACCGCCTTGCAAGTGGATCCGTTTGAAAACGGAAATGGTGTTTCCAGCTGGAAAGCAATTCCTAGCTGGAAATGCATTCCAAGCTCGCAATCAATTCCTGGTTCCATAACCGACTTGCAAGCGGATCCACTTAGGGAATTTTTTCACCCCGGTATATAGGGATAGCCTGTGAACGGGAGAAGGAGGCCTACAAGTTTTGAAACGGATTATACATTGTTTTAGCTGAAACTAGCCCAGATGAACACATTTCTACTTCGGCTATACATCGTGGGAAGGGGATAACAGGGACTGCTCAGCCTCAGTGGGTAATGGTTACTACTCGCGTCATTAGGGTGACTGTGCTGGCCTTTGTACGGTCGCCTAGATTCAGCTCAACAGGCATATGCATAGGTCCGTAACCTGAAGGTACGACGCCAAATGTAAGTGTGACACCCAGGAAGGCAACCTAATCTGTTTACCCACTACTTTTTATGTGTTACTCATCCAATGCATCGCCCCTAACTTAGCCTGAGCGTCCTTGAGCATACGACTGTTTTACTTAGCTTTAGGTTTGTTAATGCACGCAAACAAAGCAAACAAACAAAGTATCTCGCACTGTGCCAGACAGGAGCGAGCGACTTATCTTGCAAATCAGATTAATTCTATATTCTTATCTTGCGTGAATCTTCAAATAGGGGAGGCGCAGAACACTTCACACGACTGGGACTGGGAGTGGCATATTTGTGGAGCTTCTCATATTATGCCTAGTTTTCCATACCATGTGGGCACCTGCAGCCGGAACCTGGTGCGACCCTGTGCTCGTGAGGTTGTCACTGGATAGCATTGTGACCTCCCGCAAATGCAACCCCTCCGTCTGGAACCGGCCCCGCACCTGCACTTGTGAATAACCACAAGATAAACGCCTTGGATAGTGTACTTACTCCGACAACACTGAAGGCAGTATAAGGGTAACGTTCTTGACAGCCGTCTGATACCGTGTATTATTTTTCGAGTAATACACAGAAGGATAGCATACATAAGCATGATCAATCAAGCTGTGCTGGGTGGTTAGGTGGTGGTTATGTAGCACAATATTTTAAATAGAATGTTCATTTTAATTACAGTCGGACGTCGTTTTATGAACCCTCGATATACGAATTCCCTCAACTTACGAACGGCTCCACAGGGAACCAAACTTTTTCCGTGTATTTTGACCTCGTTTTACGAACCCTCGATATCCGAACTATGAACGGATTATTAGGGAACGGACCCAAAGTTGCCAAGCCATTCTGACCTCGATATACGAACGCGCGTTATGAACGTACAGAGGACAGTCCAATGGACCGGAGGATAATGAAAGTTCCTCAGTACATGCTGCCAAAGTCAAACATACAATGTCCCAACGCCACCACGTTCCACAAACATGATTCACCATTTCCTGTAAGAATAATTCGGGCGGTTACAGCCGAACGGTTGTCAGTTTGGACCAGGTCTCCGAGATGGAAACATCTTGCCGTTCCAAGTGAAGGCGTTCAGTCCTGACAGCCGGTGACAAGCGTGATATTTGCCGTTGGAAACAGTCTCATCCGCGCGCGATACCGTACTCTGAGGACCGGGTGGATGAGTCAAGTGTCAGACTTCTGTCATCTCTTCTAAACAGGATGGACCCTGCAGAAACTATGGTGCAATTACGCAGTATTTTCAAAAATAAAACTTACTCAAATCAATTTCCCGTGGTTTTGTGAGGTATTTGTGCACTGCACACCTCAGACCTCGATTTACGAATACCTCGATTTACGAACGATTTTCTGAGAAACGAAGGGTGTTCGTAAAGCGAGGTTTGACTGTACTACCAACAAAATGTGAAAAGAGCTACTGATTATGGTGCCCCGTAACGACAGCGGGTTGAATATTTGGTTTTGGGCTACGAGTTTAAAGCTTTAATGCGTCAGCATTAGGGTCCTGGCTAAGTCCTCGCTAGGGTCCTCGCGCAGTATACTGTGTGTATACTGCATACATGCTATTTACAAGGCAAAAATATCTGAGCAGTGCTGTGTAGTCTTTTTATCCAAAGTGCATAACCTTACTGCAAAATCATAGTACGTAGAAGAGCAATGTGGAACTATGTTCATTTTAGTAGCCAGAGCAGCTGTTACACAGTGAGAACATAGCTCGTGTGTGTTTGTCTTTTCCAGCGTGCCTCTTGGTTTTCATCCCTGATGCTACACATGTCAGGGATAGGTTTTAGAACCGGTAGTTCCTGCCGAGTGAGAATTGCTTTTCAGGGGACTATCATGCTGGCAGATGAAACATATTGTTTAAATTATTTAGTGGCAAGCATTGCATAGCTTCACACAAAAATTACTACTACTAGTAAGGGTGGTTTCAAATCTAGCTTTCTTGTGTTACTGACATTCTCACATAAGCTGTAGTATCCACTATGGGGGTATCCACTATGGGGGTATCCACTATGGGGGCATCCACTATCCCTTATATGCGGGGTACGTACAGTGCAATCAACAGATGCTATTTACAAATCTGTTTCCTACTGTGTTGAAACGGGGTAGTTTGTATCTGAGAGCCATAGTGAAACACAGGCAGCCAAGGACAGACTTTTGATGCCCTCGAGAAATCTGCCAATACATTGTAGGGGACTCTGGATGCTCCGTAAATTTCCAGAACACAGAGATCAAGGCTGCGTTTAAACAACAAGGGGTTAGAGAAATCCAAGACAGATGTATGTGTAAGCAGTTCGCGGTTGGATTTGCTTCTGTCCGGGATACGTTATCTCAAAGGGGACGCACAGGCACACTCAGGGCGATACTGCTTCTGCCTGCGAAATAGAATGAGGAGAGGGGGAACATATATAACCCTTTTTTTTTCATGTCTGTGATTCAGTTGGTTAAATTGTCATTTGTTTAGCAGCATGTATGTGTATATTCCAGAGTCTGCTAATAAATATATCAGTTGAGAGCTAGAAGTTGTGTTGTATAGCTCTCTCATCCTGTCCTTGGCTGCTTGTGTTTCACTATGGCCATGTTTGCTATTGCAAAAAGAAAAAAAGAGAAGACCCACAGAAAAACACGAAGAGAGCGACCTGGAAAGTAGCCTGTTCTAATGCTCACATGGAGGCAATGCAATGATCTAACATGTTCTATTCATGAACTGTACATAATACTCGTACACATCCCAACGGCAACCAATGAATCAGATTTTTCTGGAAATATTTTGTCTTTTGGAGCTTTGATTGTCCAACCTATTATTGGAGCTTTATGCGATTCCCCTCTTGAGATATTTTAAGATTGTTGATCCTGTACTGTTCGTTACTTTTGAAGTTGTACTATGCTGAGGTAAAAAAAGAGAACTGTCATATCTGCATTTGAATATATACTCTCCCTGCGCTAACCAGAGGGCGCGGCGAAAATTTGACACGCGCGCCAAATGTGCAGAAAATCGGTATGACTGAACTGAGCGCTGGCTGCTGTCGTGTGTTGCGTTGTGGCGAACGCAGCAGCTAGCATCAAACTCAGATGCGACTTGCGACCTCCTAAAGAAACAAGGTTTTTCTTTTCTTGATGTACAACGGTACAACTGTAGAGCAAGGAAGGCTTTATGACTCCGCACACGTTTCTGAAGTGGGAGATGTCTTCGAACACCTGGTAGGGGAGAGTGCGGTAATAGCAACATGCCTTTTCTCAACTAGTCTTCCCGTTTCAGCTTCATGCATATCTCAGACGTAGGTTTTCTGGTTTTCGACCTGTCCGTCCCACGGAACATAGCTGCAGAAAGAATCTGGTTTTTAATAAACCATATAAATGTCGATAAACACACCCTGAATTGGTTTGAAAGTACGTACCGAAAACCACAACCCCATGAAGGGACACCGCTAGTGTAAAGCGGGAACGGTGCTGCACTGGCGATATTCCTCAATTTGCACGAATTTGCGTATGTCGCCTATTTGTCACAGTGGCGGGTATCAATCCCAATCTCGAAAGGAACTAACAGAAGCCTTATGGTTTTCGGCACGAGTTATTTTCTGCTATGATGGAAGTGTTGTGCAAGTTTTACCTCGATGCTTTTGATACAGCGTAGTAAAATAAATGATATGCGGACAGCAGAAATGAAGACGTTCACATTTACTGTAGAACAGAACGCATGTATCACATGAGTAGAATTTGCAGGATAGATCATACTTCGTTGTCGCGCGAAATGGCGTGTATCCAGCGTTGGCTGAGGCAGCGCTTGTACAGCCGGGCAGACAAACGACAAAACCGGATACTTCCCTTGGTTCTCGGAGCTGCAAAGACACAGCAATACGATTATACGAGCCGTGCGGATTATGGGTACCCGAAATGTACTGGTCATTGCAAAAGTAGAAAAAAATCAACAGCAGCTGCACACGGCAGGAAGGAGAGAGCGGAATCGCCTTCAGTGCCGTTTCGCACCTCCTCGCCACTTGGGTGGCTTGGGGCGCTGTCTTCGCCTCCTCGAAACACTAGCGCACGGAGCCTATAGGAATAGCCTTTCCTTACCAAGTACTTTCCTTGTCGACATTTATATTTGCACCAGGTCCCAACATTGCTGATTGATGGAAAATGTAAATAAAGATATTTATTTGCTCGGCAAAAATACACAAGTGTCGTCTATTCGAGTGTGATATTCCCTGTTCACAAGACATACGTTGCAAGGCAAGGGGTTGTAGAGGAACAAGCAGCCTTTGCCACTTCACACATATACACTGTTATTCGTGTGCACATGTATGACTAGGGCATAAAATGTACACCATGTACACCATGGGCATAAAAATGTCGTATGCAGCCACACATTATGTTTCAGGAGATTAGATGATGCAGTACATAACAGATGTCCAAGCACATATAATTGTACTTCATGTGCGATGGTTATGCTAAAGCATAACTTCCATGAAGACAGTAGTTACATGGGCTCTGCAAGACTGGCCTTTGCGAATCGTTTGGTAGCGTGTTTCTAACTTTAAAGGTAAGAGGCAGTCGAGAATGCTGCAGACATGGCTGCATCTTACAAATTGCTTATCATGTCCTACATGATAAATATTAAACACGAAGTGATTTGTGCAATATATCCCAAGTACGGAATTAATTCAGAGGCTGTCCAGTGATGTCACCCATGACGACAGTCACATAAATTGCCTCTAACACTTTCACACCCTATGGGCTGAGTTATGGGTTGAAATAGCACTCTACAGAGGGATAATGTACACCCACTGATTTGATTTCTAGGACCTATGATATGCCTTACCTCTTCAGATCCCCGAAACAACATTTCTAAGTGGAATATGTGCTCTGGTATTTCTTTTGCGTCAGCATGGTGTGCAACCACATGACTTATTCTCGAGCTTTCGTGCGCATGTGTCTGTGCTCCGGTGCTCATTAAAAACAAAATCCAGATGTTAGACATAAACGCAGTGGTTTGTAGGGTGCTGTTTGTACGATGCAGCATGACATGGGAGTGTGTGATTCAAAGAAAGCTTCTGGAAAATGCACAGAATCGCACGAAAAGTTTAAAATGTGATTTGTATTTTGTTTTACGTCGGTCGTCGTTCCAAAACATCATCGGTTACACATTCGTACGTAAAACTTGTCACATAGCTTTATACGGTTTCCCAAATACATAGCACGCTTTTTTTCCTGGAAAAATAAAACGTATACATTTTCTTGCTAAAATGGCTGTCGAAACGTAAGTCAATTTCCTAAGATAACTGACCCTACACTGGGCAAGTGCTTTAAAGGGGCTAACGCAGACTCGACTTGATACAAATTGTTCGAGCTCACAAAACACAAATGACGAATTCCAGTAACAACATCACACAGAGCTTGGTTCACGAATAACTTCGCAGCTGCTGCACTGTTTACTCATCGCGGCTGTCCGCCATCTTCAAGCACAGATGCGGGAAACCACTTAAAAGCCGTAGCTGGAATCCACTGACAAGTACGAAGGCGCGTACACGTCACAGTGCCCGTTCGGGTGCATCTACGTCATAAACATGGCTGCGCCCGTGTGTGTTTCGGAATGAATTATCTGTTTTTTTTACATGGTACTGTACGAAACTTGGAGAATGAAGGTACATTTTTTTGATAGTTGAATGTGGGCTTTCAGAACCGTTTCGACTATAAAGGATATCTGCATAGGTGACCTTTAATAAGTGTTAATATTAGTGGTTAAGTTAATATAAAATATGGATAACAAGTGGCTAATAACATTAGCAGTGGGAGTGTCTTCGGGCCTTGCCGATAGTGCCAGCACTGATGAAATTTGGAAACGGGCTTGCAGAGATGGCAAGTCTTCGGGTGCCAAATAATTGTGGAATAGTTGAAGAAACTTTAAATTATGATTGAGACAGCATGTTCTGGTCATAGACTTTCTGATTTACTATCGGTATGGCCGAGTGGGTTAAGGCGTCCCGCTCGTTGGTGGTATCCAAGGTCGTGCTGGAGACTGGGAGGTGGTGGGTTCGAATCCTACCACCGGCCTGAGATTTTCTCTGGGTTTTCCGAAGACTTTTAGACGAATGTCGGCACAGTACCCCCTGAAGTCGGTCTAGGACGCATACTAACCCCCTGTCCCCCAGTCAGAGCCGCCGGGAGGCGAGTCTGCACCCGGGGCAAGGCAAATCTGAAGCGCCCCCCCTCTCCCCGACTGCCGTCAGAAACCATGTAAACAAACAAGAGAAAACGCATATTTACACTGCCGATACCGTAAATTCAAATTATCTTCATTCCTACTTTATACTGTCCAACCAACCTGCCAGGACTTGCCGTTCGGCGCCCTCTGGCAAGGGCGCCAGGGGCGGCTGCCCCTCTCGCACCCCCGTCGCTACGGCTCTGTCCCCACTCCTTCCTGCTGTCCTCTCCCCCTCTGTCCACATGTGTACACCGCTCATAGCCCCAGTTGCTTCTCGGGGTAACACGGAATAAAAAAAAAAGACTCTCTAATTAACGCAAAAAACTTCTTTCCTTGGCAAAATTTTGAGTCCAATTAACATAACTAGCCTAATTAATAAGGTACACTCATGGAAACCGCTTGTTTGGGTGGCAAAAACCTTCAGGAGTGTCATACTACAAGTCTCAAAATTTTTACCACGCGTAGATTTTTAAAGAAATTTAATGACACTTTCTCACCGTGCACCCTATGATATGCTTCCACTGGTCCAGGAGAAAGAGATGTGAAAATACAGCACAGAACTTTTTTCGTTTCGGATCTGTTCACTCGTGACATTATCAGTAACGAGAGGCAATTTCTTTGTTGCAGTAAATACTGGTCAGTCAAGGCGTACTCAAGAATGTTAGTTCGTTAGTGTTTGTTACTGTCTGCATTTCTTTTGAAGCATTTCTGTTGGTTATCGTGGAACTTTCGGACGCCTTGCCAAATTGTCGCTTCTCAGAATTCATGCGTCAAGTATTGGGTCACTGGAAAATACAGCTACAGTTAGCAAGCTAGATAGCTATATCAATAGTTGGAGCTGTGCTGAAGTGCGGTTATACCGCAGACTCGAGCGGCTATCCTCGGCGTCCTGGCTTGCAGATAGAAATATAACGTGTTGAGATATACGCGTATAAAATGCGAATAAAAGCGGGTAAGTCTGCGGTGAGCCCGGATATCCGCGTTTCATCCTATAGCGGCAAGGAGCGTGGTCAATGGTCAACTGCCCTTGATATGAGACAAGCGTGTCATTCAGGGGTACACACATTTGCAAGGGGGCGCTGAAAGTGTTTGGACTGGATGTAAGCGGCAGTGATCGAGAGTTATGGACTTCTGTTTTGCTGTGGGATTGTCGGCTGTTGCTGGCTGCGCTCAGTTTCGTCGAACGGTATGGAATAAGCTTTGTTGTTTGTTGTTTGCGTTTTCGCTTGCTGTGTCTTCATTGGCGACGGAACGGACGGGCTGACGCCCGGGGGTTATAGGAACACAGGTGTTCACAATCCTAAATGATTATTAGTGTCTGCCGAGGTACCTTAAAGGTTGAACCATAATTAAAGGGACCATGAAATCGTTTTCGCGAATTCCGATCATACTGCCGGAAACGGTTCTCATGGTCCCTCGCTGCCTTACACGCACCGACTGTTGACTGTATTCAGTGCACCGGGGGCGCAGTTACCACGCAAAAATAGCGGGGCGTGACTGCAGGATACGTCCCTTCGAAGTGGGATTCAGACAACAATGTCCAGTCCTCTAAGCCAATTGTAGACGAGCGGGAGCACACACCCTGCGCGACCACGTTTGTGTATGGTTTCGGTTTGGACAACAACGACGTCGTGCATCTGCCGTAGAAATCAGTAGGAATATGATGCAACGCAAATTGTCAGTGATGGAGGAAGAGATGATACGACGCTAACAGCATGTAGGAATCGTTCCGTATACAGCAGCTTTCACAAGGCCACCGACAGAGACGTTTTCTCACGAAAAAGCAGCTCAGAGAGGAGAACGTGCTCCGGTAACCATGCTGACAACCAACGACTACAATAACAGTTCTAGTAGGACTCTGTGTCAACGATCAGGTACGATCTTAGCCCCAGGTCAAATTAAAACATATTTCATAGCGAAGTTTGCAAGCTTGCTTGCAAATGTTGCAGTTTGCTAGCTAAAGGTCGTCCGCGAATCGGCAGCATCCTCTGTGTATAATGTCACGGCCAGTTCGCCTCGCAGGCGGGTTGTAACAGTCGCCGTTCACGGCAGTGGATAATATGGAATATTTTGCTATTTGAACGATTTTCAATTTCATGTTTCACAGGACGAATGCTTTAGAACAGAGAAACAAATTGAAAATGATCGTAGGCTCGTCAAATATCCTTTCATGGTCCCAATAAGAGAGTGCAGTGAATCTACAGGGTGTCCCAGAAAACGTGTCATTGAATTCTAATTAAAAAACTACGCCACCTAGAATCATGAGGTCAACGGCATTTGTTCTTACTAGGGTTTTGCCACCCCCTGATGTGCATGTCATGTAACCTAAGTTTAATTATGTAAATTTTTGCGAAGTGAACTCAGAAATTTGCCAAGTAAAGGTAACTTTTTTACCCCACCAACATGAAGAGCGTACCTAATTTACTCAAATTTATGATAATTGACAGTGATGTTCAGCATCTATTCTATCGGGCACTTGAAGATAACACGCGAGGAATTTTGAGCGCAATCGCTGTCAGTGCGATGAAAGGAGGCTTGAAACCCAGCCCACAGAGTGATAGTAGAAAAAGTGACAGTTCTTGAAATTGGGAGAGGGAAGGTATGGTCCCAGCCGAAGCCGGACGCGATAAACTATGTCTCTACCACCACCTCTTTCTACCATGCCGGTGTGGGCTGGGCTTCCAACCTCCTTACGTCGCACTGACAATTATTTCGCTGAAAAGTTCGTTGCGCGCTATCCTCTGCGAGTCCTGTAGAGCATGATTTTCGGCTATTTTTTCCGATACCATGGCTCTTCAATATGCCTGTCAATTATCATTCATTTGAGTAAATTTGTCACGCTGTTCACATTGGTGGGATAAAAAAGTGACCTTTACTTGGCAAATTTCCGAGTTCAGTTCGCAAAAATTTACATAATTAAACTTAGGTTACATGACATGCACATGAGGTGGTGGCAAAAATCCAGTAAGAACAAATGCCGTTGACCGCATGATTCTACGTGGATTAGTTTTTTAATTAAAATTAATTAAATTAATTAATTAATTAATTTAATTTAAAATCTTAGTCCTACCGTGATACAACTGTCACCTTGTAGCCAGGCTTTGGATGCTAGCATCTGCATATATCTATCACGCTGATGCGCGTGTGTACGATCTTCGAAGAATACTGTTGGCGTACACGGCAGATGTCGTGTACGCCGCTCTCGTTGTAAGTTCGTCCCCTTAGAATCCCAACGTTGTTGTCTCATCGTGACGTCTATCCCCGTCAAGTATATGTCAAAATAGAACGATTCGTGTGAGCGCTGCAAGCCCACATGGTGTGTAAACTCGCTGTCGCCCACTGTCATACATGAAGATGACGGATGAATTACATACCGTTATAGCAGTGAAAATAGATTGGTTCGAGGAGTATGTCAACGTCAGTTACATCTTCTTGTTCTTCCACTACTAGGCACAGTGAGTTACATTCCCAGAGGATTAAGAGGAAGAGCACGCACTTCGTCGTCCTTGTATCCGGGGTTGCATCAGCGCATGAGTGGCATGAGTACGTGGGAACCGCGCCAAAAGGCTGTTTCTAGAATTATTGGTAATTAGCTATAGGGGAAAGCTTTCCCCGTCTGTTTTCTTTGCTTTGTTTTCTTTCCTCCTGCTTTAACAGAGAAATCCTTGCTGTGTTCGAGAATCTGTTGTGTCGTCCCCGTGTGTTGTGCTGTCTCCGTGTTTCTCCGTGTGTCATGGTTCACCAGCTAGCCCACATACTACAGGTTTTCCCGTCCATTTTAGTCCAAGTGCCATCTGAATTAGTCCAGGTGCCACCTGAAATAATCCGAGCGCCATTCAATTTAATCCGGGCGCCATCTGAAAAAATCCAGATGCTATTTAATTTAACCCCTGCGCCATCTGAATTAATCCATGGTGTTTTTAAGCACTATAACCGTGTACTCACACGAGGGACATCCCCGCAGAATATTCTACAGACATGTAGCGGAAGGAAAAGTAAAAAGCTACTGATGGGACTTAAATTCTGCTGCGTCTTATCTTGAGTATTCGCACGGCGCCGAGATATCGAGAGTTAAAGGGAAGCATAGCAGACTACACCATTGCCCATGTCGTCTGCTACAGAACATCTTCTGACTGAGCTGCAGGATATTCCACACGGTTAGAAGAGCACGAAAAGGCATGACTCCCAGAGCAGACGACACCGCTGATGCTGTCATCTGCTACAGACGGTCTTCCCACTGAGCTGCAGTACATTCCACGTGGTTAGAAGAGCACGAAATGCATGACCCACACGCAAACGACACCCTTGGTCCTGTCGTCTGCTACGGAACATCTTGTGACTAAGCTGCGGGATGTCTTTCTGTGCTCTTCAAACCGCAGAGAATATCGTGAGGCAGAGTCACAAGATATTCCTTCGCAGACGACAGGAACACTGGTGTCGTCTGCTATGAGCATCATACCTTTTCGCGTTCTGCCAACCGCGTGGAATATCCTGCAGACCAGTCAGAAGACATTCTGTAGGAGGCGACAGCACCAATGGTGTCGTCTGCTATGTGAGTGGTGGCTTCTCGTGTTGTTCTAACCACGTGGAATATCCTACAGTCCAGTCAGAAGATATTCTGTAGCAGACGACAGCACCAGTGGTGTCGTCTGTTATGTGAGTGGTGGTTTTCGTGTTCTTCTAATCGTGTGGAATATCATGCAGTTCAGAAAGAAGATATTCTGTAGCAGACGACAGGACCACTTCTCTCGTCTGCTATTTTTTAATCATGCCTGTTCGCGCTCTTCTAACTGCGCGGAATATCCTACAGTTCAGTCAGAAGATATTCTGTAGCAGATGACAGCACCAGTACCATCGTTTGCTATACTTCCGCTCCAACTCCCAATATCTTAGCGTCATGACAATGTTTCATACAGTAGTAAGTACTGACCACGTTTATCCGGAAACGCACATCTTCGTCTGGACGCCATTAATTAGCAATGAGAGCTAATCGGGACCCCCCACATTAATCAGCACCCTCCAGGGACTCACCACACTAATTGGGGAACGTCTATCTCGTGTCCAGACCAGTTGTGCGTTTCCGGATAATCGTGGTCATAAAAAAGAAAAAAAAAATAGATAGAGATAGAGTGGAGAGAAGGAGTTTAGTTGAAGATCAACGATCACATCTTGAAGAAAGCGGTCCGGAACGGCCGCTGACCGTCGCTGGGCGACGGAGCACAGAGGCAGGTTGCAAAGCATCGCAGCTATGACCACCAGTTCCGGACATCCTGTGACGTCAGCTGTGACGTCATCATGGCATGTCTGGGCAAGTTAGGACAGCTCTGGACATGCAAGGAGCAAAACACTCGTAATACAGAGGCTGGGAAAGCAAGGGTATGCAAACCATCAATAGCTAACAAGCAAGTAGAATTAGTTACACAACAAATGATCCCACCACAACAGGAGCGCAGAACGATGCGACTGCTCTATCCGACAGCCAGGGAGAGAACTGAATTGTAATGGTTTTTTTCTCCTGTATAAAGCCCCACAGCTGCACCCCCTAGCGGTTACTTTCTCAACTAATCTCATAACAAAATTATTAAGAATCACGCCAGCGCTACTGCTGTTCCCAAGGCAGAAGAAGATAGAAAATGGCGGGGATGCCCGGACAACAGCAACCAGTACGCGACGTGCACTGGCACGAAAATCGCAAACAAAGCGGGAACAAAGTTGGCGAAAGCACTAGTTACACAACAAATCACCTCACCATAGCAGGAGCGCAGACCGATGCGACTGCTCTCTGTGACAGCCAGCCAGAAACTGAGCGAGCGCGGGGAGCGCACGTCTGCTTTCCGCGACAGCCGGAGAGAAACTAACTGGGGCGCCGCTCCGCGGCCGCTACGCATACGCGCTCCTAGCGCCCTCTGGGGCGACCACCTCCGAGAGGCTGAGAGTGAAGAGCCTTCCTGCGCCCCCTGCTGGCCGTTCTCATTGGTCGTGAGGCTAAGAGAGAAGAGCATTCCTGCGCCCCCTGCTGGCCGTTCTGATTGGTCGTGACATCATCCTATTGTCTCAGGGCTACCCTCTTTTTTTCCACTAATGCTCCTTTGGTCAATCTACAATGAAGCTACAGTATGACGTCATCATGCACCTGTGTGGCTCAAGGACGCGTACGCTCTAGACAGGGGACCTGTTATTTATTGAATCACTATCCCATGATTATTTCCTTTATTCTTCTATAACGATTGAATAGGAAACTATTGCAGAAGAGCACCATGCATGAAAGCTGATCGTAGGAATTCCAAAGTCTTACTAAATGAGACTTGCAAAAGAACAAAATATCCTAACACATAACTCAATCAACGGCAAATAAGAGGACTAGGCACTCAACAAATCAACACAGAGTACGGGTAAACAGGAGCGCAGAACTCAGGGCAGCACTATCGTCAAGACAACAATGTTCCTTGTCAAAAAAGAAAAAAAATACAAAACGTCAACAAAGGAAAGCATGCATATCGGGGCCTGTCAGAACACGTCAGGACAAATTGTACGACTGCTGGGCAACAGAGGAAAACAAACAAACACTTGAACAGAGTGAAAAGACACTCACCATCATCGGACACGTACACTACATTCCCTCATTGTAAATCCGCTCGTCACAAAATCCACCTGCATCGTCGAACACCATTCACCAGTGACGAACCACACATCCGCACCCCATCAGAGGCAGACAGAACCCCACTGACGGCCAACGCAATTACCAGGAGTAGAATTTGTGTGTCCAGACCCGTCAGTGTCCAAGAGAGAAGTGAATCCTTGCGCCCCCTGCAGGCCGTTGTCATTGGTCGTGACGTCATCCTATTGTTTCAGGGCTACACTGTTTTTTTTCACTAATGCTCCTCTAGACAAGGTCAACCTGAAACAATGGTCTCGCGGTATGATGTCATCATGCAGGTGCGTGGCTCAAGGACGCGTACGCTCTAGACATGGGACCTGTTATTCATTGAATCACTACCCCAAGATTATTTCCTTTATTCTACTATAATGATTGCATAGGGAACTATTACAGAAGAGCACCATAGACAAGAGGAGGTTGTAGCATTTATCGTATGCATGTAGCATTATTGTAGCATATAGCATTGTATCGTAGCATTATGTAGCCTATCGTCAAGAATATTTCTTGTACAAAAAGAAAAAAGCTACATGTGGAAGGAAAGCATGTCAGAACAAGCCCAGGCATGTCAGTGCATGTTTGTCAGACAACAAGGGGGAAAAAGCGAAAAGAAACAAAGAAGGAAACCAGCATCAAACTATTCCTAAGCACACGCACTCCTCTTATTCAAAAACAGTGCTCATCATAAATCCGTCCAGGGCAATACACACCATCTTTCTATTGCTACACTTTTTTTCCAGTGACAGTCAATGCATTGCTACAGACTGTGTGATGTCATCACATCCTGTCTGAAGAAGAAGACAGCGGCAAAGACTCCTATCACTCATTGAATCGCAAGATTATTTCCTTTGTCCTACTCTTAATGACATTGATTCTCTCATTAAAATTCAACAAAAAAGCACCCCGCATATTAACGATTTTCACCCCAAAGGCTCATCATGGTCATTAGAATTACAGTAAACTACCACTGCTCTTTTAAAATAATAAGTGAGACCACTCAACATCACCTCCAGGCTTATGTAATACATGACCCTTTCTATGCTCATACATTCGTTGTCTGAGGCTACACCTGCGAGCAAAAAGGCGCGAAAGCCGGGAGCAAAGTTCCATTCGCGCACGCCAAAGCACAAGACAGAACGCCTTTACGGGAACACGATGGCATTCGTATACTATATTAATGATTATTGCATTGCAGTTTAGAAAAACTACTACAAAACTATAATTTTAGGAGCCCATTAAAATTCTACTTTCTATGGAAACTATAATTGCCCTATTACTTGGATCGCTATTAATGAAGCGCTCCAATTTTTTCTCTCTTCCCATTTCAGCCTTGTCATGCAGGGAAGCAGACTCACATCCAAAATAATTAATTTACAGTGAGAGTGCCGTGCTTCAGGAATTCCTATCCTGCGCTCAGATGCAAGCATTTCTTCATGGATACCTTTAACAGCTGACTTCCTCAACATACCGAGCTCCTAACAACATCTAACAAACAATCAGGGAAACCCTCTTCTCAGCTGTACCATGCGACTGTCTTCTTCGTAAAATCGGTGATCTGAGGAAGAAAGCAGCGAAAAATTGCGCGCACTTGTGCTTGCCTTAAAAAAACTGAAGCATATGCCAATAAACCAAGAAAAAGACACTCATGTCTGGTATCTGATAGTGCCACATACACAGACGCATTGCCCTTGCGTAAAGAAACCACAGGACAGGGATACACAAATTTCCTTAGGTGAGCAGGGAAAAGCTTAAGACCTCAGGTCACCTCACATCGCCACGCGGCTAGCACAACATGACACCAACAACATACTAGCAGCGGGTAAAATTGCAACACTGCTAAACAAGTCCAGACATGCCACGATGACGTCACAAATCAGGAAAAAGCACACGCACGCACGCACAAAGGACAACACATTAAACACACGGAGCGCTCAGGAATAATCGTAGCGTTACCGCAAGTCGCTACGAAGCTCAACGTCTAACGCAAGACGACAGCAACAAGATATTAGTGAAGGGTAAACATTGCAACACTACTGAGCAAGTCTAGACATGCGACATCGAATGCGAAAACACTGGTGATCGGGGAAAAGGGCTAAGCCTGCGGCGGATCATCATAGAGCATACACAACTTCATTTTTCTATTTCGCGTCAACTAAACGCGGTCTGCTTGGAAAACGACGTACAAAGTTTCTTAGGGAGCAGAGAAATATAGCAATTTCTACTCCGTGCTCAGATACCAGCATTTCTGCTCAAAAACCTGCAATATTAAGCACTGCTTACTTCGTCAAGATATCGAACACCCAACAAAATCAAACAAACAACCCCACTTCCACTGGTAGAACACTATTTAGCTTTTACGCAGGAGGCTTTCTTCTACATAAAAAGTAGAGAAAATAAGAAAAGAGCCACAAAAAATTACACACACTTTTGCTTGACTTAAAAAACCTGAAGCATATGCCAATAAACCAAGAAAAAGACACTCATGTCTGGTATCTGATAGTGCCACATACACAGACGCATTACCCTTGCGTAAAGAAAGCACAGGACAGGGATACACAAATTTCCTTAGGTGAGCAGGGAAAAGGCTTAAGACCTCAGGTCACCTCACATCGCCACGCGGCTAGCACAACATGACACCAACAACATACTAGCAGCGGGAAGAATTGCAACACTGCTAATCAAGTCCAGACATGCCACGATGACGTCACAAATCAGGAAAAAAGCACACGCACGCACGCACAGAGGAGAACGCCTTAAACACACAGAGCGCTCAGGAATAATCGTAGCGTTACCGCACGTCGCTACGAAGCTCAACGTCTAACACAAGACGACAGCAACAAGATATTAGCGAAGAGTAAAAATTGCAGCACTACTGAACAAGTCCAGACATGCGACATCGCATACAAAACACTGCTCATCTGGGAAAAGGCCTAAGCCTGCGGCGGATCATCATAGAGCATACACAACTTCATTTTTCTATTTTGCGTAAACTAAACGCGGTCAGCTTGGAAAACGACGTACAAAGTTTCTTAGGGAGCAGAGAAATATAGGAATTTCTACTTCGTGCTCAGATACCAGCTTTTCTGCTCAAAAGCACCAGCTGCTACCCTTATTTTATAAACCACTATTCCACGCAATAGTACATAAATGTATCACTCGTGTCACATGAAAAGGCACACACAAAGAACTTACTTGTCAAGTGGGATCCCTGGTTCAGAAAAGCGTCCGCGCGCACACACACAGACGCACACTCACATTTTCACACTCACAAACACAAAGTCTATTCTCACAACCACATAAATCCACATTATTCCTCAGGTCAATAATTATCCTACCATCGTCAAAAGATGGCTCACTCTTGTATACGATCGCAAAGCAATAGGTCCTCGTTCCGGATGTAATAGGATATCGCCACTCGACCGACGCGAACCAAAAAAGAAAGAAAGAAAGGAATGCACGTTCGCTATACCTCCACGAAGAAAACGCTACCGTGCTTCTACGCAGCGATCATCATACAGGAGTGAATTGTCTTCTTCGTTTTCCTTTTAATTTCTTGCACCCATATATTTTGCAAGAATACTATAGAGACCCAACAGAGCAGTGCGCGCTCCCATCAACACACTTTGGGCTGACCTTACACACCCGAAGCCTTTTCTGAATACATTCTGCTGGCGCTGGAATAAAAAGATTTATCGCCAGGGTACAACAATGTCAGCTCTGCTTCCGTTTAAGTGATACAACAGTGCGCCCGTACCGCGCCCCACGCGAGCCGCAGGCGGGCCCGTTCTCGCGACGCGACGCGCGCGATTCCCCGTGCGAGCGCAACGCGGGCCTCGCGGTTTGGACGCGCGCGATCCGTTTCTCCGAGGTGGCGCACTGTTTTATCACTTAAACGGAAGCAGAGCTGACATTGTTGTGCCCTGGCGATAAATCTTTTTATTCCAGCGCCAGCAGAATGTATTTAGAAAAGGCTTCGGGTGTGTAAGGTCAGCCCAAGGTGTGTTGATGGGAGCGCGCACTGCTCTGTTGGGTCTCTATAGTATTCTTGCAAAATATATGGGTGCAAGAAAATAAAAGGAAAAGGAAGAAGACAATTCACTCCTGTATGATGATCGCTGAGTAGAAGCACGGTAGCGTTTTCTTCGTGGAGGTATAGCGAACGTGCATTCCCTTCTTTCTTTCTTTTTTGGTTCGCGTCGGTCGAGTGGCGATATCCTATTACATCCGGAACGAGGACCTATCGCTTTGCGATCGCATACAAGTGTGAGCCATCTTTTGCCAGCAGGCGCACTGTGTTATCACTTAAACGGAAGCAGAGCTGACATTGTTGTACCCTGGCGATAAATCTTTTTATTCCAGCGCCAGCAGAATGTATTCAGAAAAGGCTTCGGGTGTGACGATGGTAGGATAATTATTGACCTGAGGAATAATGTGGATTTATGTGGTTGTGAGAATAGACTTTGTGTTTGTGAGTGTGAAAATGTGAGTGTGCTTCTGTGTGTGTGCGCGCGGACGCTTTTCTGAACCAGGGATCCCACTTGACAAGTAAGTTCTTTGTGTGTGCCTTTTCATGTGACACGAGTGATACATTTATGCGCATACATTATGCGCATGATTGCATTTGATGCGCTCTCCTGAAGCAGTGTGCTTTGTCCTTGTAGTGTGGTTTGCGCCTTTATCAATAGAAATGAATAGAAGTGTTTGTTTGTTTGTTAGTATGTGTCTGTCACGATTTGCTCTGTTCCCAGTGCGACATAGACGAAATTGCCAAAAACGGGCACACCTGCCCTTTAAAGCACACCCTGCCGGTAGTTGGGTCGCTGGAACCATATCACGAAGTAACCAGTCAGCTCAGGAGGCTTTGCTGTGTTCCCAGCGAGACGCATATGGTATTAAGCTGTTCGAGTAGAAGTGACTTTCCCTGCTCGCTTAAGATAAATTGTGTATCCCTGTCCTGTGCTTTCTTCACGCAGGGCCAATGCAAATGAGTATTTAGCATTATGCAATAATTATCTGATAGCAGAAATGGGTGTCTTTGTCACAGTTTATTAGCGTGTGCGTCGTTATTTTATTTATTTTTTTCTCTTATAGCTATGCGAGCAAAAGTGCGTGTAATATTTCGCTGCTCTTTTCTTATTTTCTCTACTTTTTATGTAGAAGAAAGCCTCCTGCGTAAAAGCTAAATAGTGTTCTACAAGTGGAAGTGGGGCTGTTTGTTTGACTTTGTTGGGTGTTCGATATCTTGACGAAGTAAGCAGTGCTTAATTTGGAAGGTTTTTGAGCAGAAATGCTGGTATCTGAGCACGGAGTAGAAATTCCTATATTTCTCTGCTCCCTAAGAAACTTTGTACGTCGTTTTCCAAGCAGACCGCGTTTAGTGTACGCAAAATAGAAAAATGAAGTTGTGTATGCTCTATGATGATCCGCCGCAGGCTTAGGCCTTTTCCCCGATGAGCAGTGTTTTGTATGCGATGTCGCATGTCTGGACTTGTTCAGTAGTGTTGCAATTTTTACTCTTCGCTAATATCTTGTTGCAGGCGTCTTGTGTTAGACGTTGAGCTTTGTAGCGACGTGCCGTAACGCTACGATTATTCCTGAGCGCTCCGTGTGTTTAATGTGTTGTCCTCTGTGCGTGCGTGCGTGCGTGTGCTTTTTCCTGATTTGTGACGTCATCGTGGCACGTCTGGACTTGTTTAGCAGTGTTGCAATTTTACCCACTGCTAGTATGTTGTTGGTGTCATGTTGTGCTAGCCGCGTGGCGATGTGAGGTGACCTGAGGTCTTAAGCCTTTTCCCTGCTCACCTAAGGAAATTTGTGTATCCCTGTCCTGTGCTTTCTTTACGCAAGGGCAATGCGTCTGTGTATGTGGCACTATCAGATACCAGACATGAGTGTCTTTTTCTTGGTTTATTGGCATATGCTTCAGTTTTTTGAAGGCAAGCACAAGTGCGCGCAATTTTTCGCTGCTCTCTTCCTCAGATGACCGATTTTACGAAGAAGACAGTCGCATGGTACAGCTGAGAAGAGGGTTTCTCTGATTGTTTGTTAGATGTTGATAGGAGCTCGGTATGTTGAGGAAGTCAGCTGTTAAAGGTATCAGTGAAGAAATGCTTGCATCTGAGCGCAGGATAGGAATTCCTGAAGCACGGCACCCTCAGTGTAAATTAATTATTTTGGATGTGAGTCTGCTTCCCTGCATGGCAAGGCTGAAATGGTAAGAGAGAAAAAATTCTAGCGCTTCATTAATAGCGATCCAAGTAATAGGGCAATTATAGTTTACATAGAAAGTAGAATTTTAATGGGCTCCTAAAATTATAGTTTTGTAGTAGTTTTTCTAAACTGCAATGCAATAATCATTAATATAGTATACGAATGCCAACGTGTTCCCGTAAAGGCGTTCTGTCTTGTGCTTTGGCGTGCGCGAATGGAACTTTGCTCCCGGCTTTCGCGCCTTTTTGCTCGCAATGCGCGAATGGAACTTTGCCCCCGGCTTCCGCGCCTTTTTGCTCGCAGGTGTAGCCTCAGACAACGAATGTGTGAGCAGAGAAAGGGTCATGTATTACATAAGCCTGGAGGTGATGTTGAGTGGTCTCACTTATTATTTTAAAAGAGCAGTGGTAGTTTACTGTAATTCTAATGACCATGATGAGCCTTTGGGGTGAAAATCGTTAATATGCGGGGTGCTTTTTTGTTGAATTTTAATGAGAGAATCAATGTCATTAAGAGTAGGACAAAGGAAATAATCTTGCGATTCAATGAGTGATAGGAGTCTTTGCCGCTGTCTTCTTCTTCAGACAGGATGTGATGACGTCACGCAGTCTGTAGCAATGCATTGACCGTCACTGGAAAAAAAGTGTAGCAATAGAAAGATGGTGTGTATTGCCCTGGACGGATTTATGATGAGCACTGTTTTTGAATAAAAGGAGTGCGTGTGCTTAGAAATAGTTTGATGCTGGTTTCCTTCTTTGTTTCTTTTCGCTTTTCCTCTCTTGTTGTCTGACAAACATGCCTGGGCTTGTTCTGACATGCTTTCCTTCTACATGTAGCTTTTTTCTTTTTGTACAAGAAATATTCTTGACGATAGTGCTACCTTGAATGGGAGTAGAGCTATTCTTAATAATTTTGCGATTCATTTAGTTCAGAGAGTAACCGCGAGGGGGACAGGTGTGTGACATTATTCAGGAGGAACAAAGCGTCATTATTCACTTAGCTGCATGGCTCTCGGCTGGGATGGACATGTCTTGCTGAACCATTATTTTTTCCCTGTACAGTAAGACTTTGGGAATGAAATGCTACAACCTCCTCTTGTCTATGGTGCTCTTCTGCAATAGTTCCCTATGCAATCATTATAGTAGAATAAAGGAAATAATCTTGGGACAGTGATTCAATGAATAACAGGTCCCATGTCTAGAGCGTACGCGTCCTTGAGCCACGCACCTGCATGATGACGTCATACCGCGAGACCATTGTTTCAGGTTGACCTTGTCTAGAGGAGCATTAGTGGAAAAAAACAGTGTAGCCCTGAAACAATAGGATGACGTCACGACCAATGACAACGGCCTGCAGGGGGCGCAAGGATTCACTTCTCTCTTGGACACTGACGGGTCTGGACACGCAAATTCTACTCCTGGTAATTGCGTTGGCCGTCAGTGGAAGAGCGTAGTTTCGCTGGGGTTCTGTCTGCCTCTGATGGGGTGCGGATGTGTGGTTCGTCACTGGTGAATGGTGTTCGACGATGCAGGTGGATTTTGTGACGAGCGGATTTACAATGAGGGAATGTAGTGTACGTGTCCGATGATGGTGAGTGTCTTTTCACTCTGTTCAAGTGTTTGTTTGTTTTCCTCTGTTGCCCAGCAGTCGTACAATTTGTCCTGACATGTTCTGACATGCCCCGATATGCATGCTTTCCTTTGTTGACGTTTTGTATTTTTTTTCTTTTTTGACAAGGAACATTGTTGTCTTGAGGATGGTGCTGCCCTGAGTTCTGCGCTCCTGTTTACCCGTACTCTGTGTTGATTTGTTGAGTGCCTAGACCTCTTATTTGCCGTTGATGGAGTTACGTGTTAGGATATTTTGTTCTTTTGCAAGTCTCATTTAGTAAGACTTTGGAATTCCTACGATCAGCTTTCATGCATGGTGCTCTTCTGCAATAGTTTCCTATTCAATCGTTATAGAAGAATAAAGGAAATAATCATGGGATAGTGATTCAATAAATAATAGGTCCCCTGTCTAGAGCGTACGCGTCCTTGAGCCACGCTGGTGCATGATGACGTCATACTGTGGCTTCATTGTAGATTGACTAAAGGAGCATTAGTGGGAAAAAACAGGGTAGCCCTGAGACAATAGGATGATGTCACGACCAATGAGAACGGCCAGAAGGGGGCGCAGGAATGCTCTTCACTCTTAGCCTCTCGGAGGTGGTCGCCCCAGAGGGCGCTAGGAGCGCGTATGCGTAGCGGCCGCGGAGCGGCGCCCCAGTCAGTTTCTCTCCGGCTGTTGCGGAAAGCAGATGTGCGCTCCCCGCGCTCGCTCAGTTTCTGGCTGGCTGTCACGGAGAGCAGTCGCATCGGTCTGCGCTCCTGCTATGGTGAGGTGATTTGTTGTGTAACTAATGCTTTCGCCAACTTTGTTCCCGCTTTGTTTGCGATTTTCGTGCCAGTGCACGTCGGGTGCTGGTTGCTGTTGTCCGGGCATCCCCGCCATTTTCTATCTTCTTCTGCCTTGGGAACAGCAGTAGCGCTGGCGTGATTCTTAATAATTTTGTTGTGAGATTAGTTGAGAAAGTAACCGCTAGGGGGTGTAGCTGTGGGGCTTTATACAGGAGAAAAAAACCATTACGAGTCAGTTCTCTCCCTGGCTGTCGGATAGAGCAGTCGCATCGTTCTGCGCTCCTGTTGTGGTGGGATCATTTGTTGTGTAACTAATTCTATTTGCTTGTTAGCTATTGATGGTTTGCATACCCTTGTTTTCCCAGCCTCTGTATTACGAGTGTTTTTCTCCTTGCATGTCCAGAGCTGTCCTAACTTGCCCAGACATGCCATGATGACGTCACAGCTGACGTCACAGGATGTCCGGAACTGGTGGTCATAGCTGCGATGCTTTGCAACCTGCCTCTGTGCTCCGTCGCCCAGCGACGGTCAGCGGCCGTTCCGGACCGCTTTCTTCAAGATGTGATCGTTGATCTTCAACTAAACTCCTTCTCTCCACTCTATCTCTATCTATTTTTTTTCTTTTTTATGACCACGATTATCCGGAAACGCACAACTGGTCTGGACACGAGATAGACGTTCCCCAATTAGTGTGGTGACTCCCTGGAGGGTGCTGATTAATGTGGGGGGTCCCAATTAGCTCTCATTGCTAATTAATGGCGTCCAGACGAAGATGTGCGTTTCCGGATAAACGTGGTCAGTACTTACTACTCCATACAAGACACGGCACAACATCAGTTCCATCAGCAGTTCTTTTTATACTTTTTCTTCCACTAAAATATTCCATAAAGCTGTCCCTCGTGTAAACACGCGGTAATTGAATAGCATCTGGATTAATTCAGATGACACCCGGATTAAGTTGAATGGCGCTTGGGTTATTTCAGATGACACCTGGACTAATTCAGATGGCACTTGGACTAAAATGGACGGGAAAACCTGTAGCTTTCTCCATTACGTAAGGTGGTAGGGAAAAGAAGAATAAACGAAAGGGGGAGAGTGAAGCGCACAAGCATGGGAAGTACAACATAAAGAAGATGACCATACAGGCGGAAATAATGTCATATACTTGTGAATGTGGTGATCACAATTATTTTTCATTGATCAGGAAGAAATTGCCGTACGGACATGGAGGTGACCGGGTTACAATTCTGCCGCCGGATCTGTTTCTGCTTGTTTTCTCTGGGTTTGCGTCACAAGCTGCAAGACTAATGGCACATCTTGCTCGGTAATAAAAAGTTACTGTAAAGTGAATTTCAACCCAGGGTAACCTTATGATTTTATGAAAGCCTAGGAAGAGTACATCTCAGTTACGAAATATTTCTTTTGGGATCCCTTTTTTCTTTGTGTAATAGAATTTGAAAGATTGCATTCGAGCGCAAGGCTGAGTACACCCCGGCTGAGTTGGCTCGTGTCGGCCATGGGTAATGCGTCCCGGTCTGCGGCGAAGCCGTAATGGCCGAAATGTTTTGGGGTACACGCTGTGTGATGTCGAATTTACCAAACCTCAATGCCCTCGAACTTCGGAAAGTCTAGCAGTCACGCCGCCAACACTTTTGTTCTTACGAGGGCACGCCGGAGACACAGCATGACACGATGCCATCCGCAGAATCGTCGACGGAGGATGAATTGCCATCGTCGCCGTCACCAGACCGTGTGAGAACAGTGTCTATGTGTAATGAAAATGTTGAGAGACTCAGAGCGGAAATGTGGTATTGCTCCTTCAGTTCAGATGTCCTTGCGGCAAATGCGTGCCGATGCCGAGGTCAGAGGAATGCCTTTGTTGCAGCGAAATGAGACGTTACTGAAGCAGCGCAGCGGTTGCATTTCAAGAAATCAGTGCTTTGAAATACTGTGGCTGGACCCTGAGGTGCTCCAGGTGTCCTACTGCTACTACGCCCCAGGGGTGGGCACTAATACTATTTTTTCGTAGCATAATACTAATACGTAATACTCCACAAAACCGCGTATTATAATACTAATACAAATACGTTTTGAAAATCTGTATTACAATACATTATAGTATGAAAGGAATACATAACTTTTTGAAAGGCCCAAGGCGTACACAACATGGTTTGTTTAATATCTGTGCTGTCTCGACATATGATTATTACAAATGCAATGTATTTTTCTTTAGTTTTTCCACTCCTGCTTGGGCCAGGAGCCTGCAGTATTCATAAGTAAAATAAATAAATAAATAAACATTCATTTCATAATTTCCAGTGCCTGTTGTATGAAACAATAGATGTATTACTAATTATTCGGCCTTAATAACATTTTCTCAAAAATTCAATGTCTGAGTCAGTCGTGGGTCCAGGGGGGGGGCGGTTGGGTGATCGCCGCCCCCAAAAAAGTCAATTTACACAGTGGATTTCCCTCTCTCTAGTGGATTTCCCCCTACCCTGTGAGAGCCAATCTGTTCAATTCGGCCTCACCGTTATTGTCATGAGCCAGCAATGGCGTCGCTACATGTTTATAAGCGCGCGCCACGTGCTGTTGTGGGTTCCTTCATCGTACGACGTTCATCATCATACGTCTCTAGTCTGTTGGATCCTTACTTTAGATCATTCGGCCCTTGATCACCCAAATTGCTAGGTGTATCTTTCCAGTCATTTATTCATTGTATGTATCATACCAGAGTGCTAGTAAGCTGTCTGTGTGTTATCCAAATGCCGTATTCCTGAATCTTCTTTTTGAGTTTGGCAGATAGCAAACATCCCACATCACCATCATTATCCATTCATCTATGTTGTTGTTGTTGGCAGATAGCCAGGGACATCAGGCCCATCACCGACGTTAACACCTTTCTTCACCCATTTCCCTTGGTCTATCTTGCCTCACAATCCCACTACGCGCCCCGGCAAAGAACTCCCCTCCCCCAATATTTGCATATTGAATACGCCACAAGGCGTCTAAGACCTGTCCCTTTTAAGACTAGCCAGGGTTGAGGGCAACTGTTCTTCCTGAGCTAACTCCCGGGGTGTTGTTTCCAATGCAGCTCCCAATAGACAGATTATCTCCGATGAATAGAAGGATTAGCCATTGTGTAGGGTACACAACTAGAGGGCGCTACGAGCGACGCTTCACCACTAGGGGCCGCTGCAGTTGCATTCCGCGGATGACGTCATTGCTCATTCGGGGAGCATGGTGAGAGATATCGGGAGGCATGGGATGGCGATGCGAAATAGAGCGCCCTTGTGCAAGGCTGTGGTGGCGCTGCGGCGGACAGGACAGACGCTCTCGATGGCCGCCCTTCACGGCGTTGCTATGGCCTCGTGACCGCGATACGCGGCGTCGGCGGCAAAGGGTTTTGGGTCCAGCGTTGTGTACCAGTCTTTGAGCGAGTTTATATTAATCTCACTCCGTTTATTGTTCAACGGATGGTTGTTGTTTGAGAGCTCAATTGCTATGCTGTGAGATTGGGGTGTACGGCACCTATACGGCATACGACAATATAAATAAATAAATATAAACAAAGAAACGTGCACGATAAATTACGCCACTTTATTATGGCTTCCCATGTTGCTACACTTTGCATTATAAAGGCGATTTCGCGAGTCCCTTCACAAACAGCCGTGTTCATCCTGTCGTGTATATATTAAACTTGGGTACTTTCCTATTAAATGCCTAATACCGCTTTTGCAACTCGAGCGCGTATATAACCAGGCTCCAGACTTGCACAATATTATTTTGGTGATGATGCATATGTTTAGGCAAGAGTGGAGGAAAGTTGTTCCTATTTGCTTCATGCACTTATTCGCTTCAGTATACCATTCTCACATACTAGTTTAAATTTAATTAGCGGGTAGTAATACTGCGGTATCAGCAATTTAGAACACTACAGTGCTGCAAGATACATTGTAAGCACCTTATGGCTGCAGAATCGCTGGGTAGATATCAGTAAAATTTTAGTGCCTTCTTTTGTGTGGTGGTCTCTGTCACTAATAGGGATTCAGTTAAGTGTTCTGGCAATTCCAATGTAAACAGTCATGTGCTATATTGAAAAGTCTGTGATTATGGTCAAACAAGTCTCAATAAACATGATACCTTCTACAATACCATCTGGTATTTCTAAATGTCAGCATGACAAGGTATGAAGAAATGTTAACGTAGTGCACGCTATCCAAAGTAAGTTCTTCCACATCGCTTCCCCCCCTCCCATGTACACACACTCAGAAAAAAACGGGTCTTGGGTTTACCTCTGGTAACATAATTTAACTACACAAATGCAATTAATGATGATGTGCAATCACACACGTTTGCAAGGAAAGCATGACGATTATTGCAGTTGCAACAGTCATGTCAGTAGGTCATGCGCACACCGGTGCCACATGAACAACAATAAGGCAGACGACATGTCAACAAGTTGCAAACCGCTGTTCCACCTTGCACATTTCTCATGCACATAGGCATTTTGGAAATTTGGAATATAAACAGGATTAATAAATGTTAACATAGTGCATGTTACCCGAAGCAAGGTCTTCCACATCCCCCCCCACACACACTCAGAAAAAAAAGGTCTTGGGTTTGCCTCTGCACATGTAGCTTCTCTGATGAAATTACCTAGTATTGATACAAACAGTCTGCAGGATGCACACTAAGATGTTCAGTACATAGAATATAAGAGATGTGGAAATGTTTAAAAAATTGCAAAACACCTAGATGTGCATGACAAATGTGCAAGATGGTACAGCGGTTTGCAACTTGTTGACATGTGGTCTGCCTTATTGTTGCTCAAGTTACAGCGGTGTGTTCATGACCCCATACTGCCTCAGGTTTTGATTCGATATCATGTGTTGCACACTAGATGTCATGCACGTTGAATATAAAAGATGTGTAGATGTTGAAGAAATTTCAGAAATACCTAGATGAGCATGACAAATGTACAAGATGGAACAGCGGTTTGCAACTTGTTGACATGTCGTCTGCCTTATTGTTGCTCATGTTACACCGGTGTGTTCATGACCCCATACTGGCTCAGGTTTTGATTCGATATCATGTGTTGCACACTAGATGTCATGCACGTTGTAAATAAAAGATATGGAGATGTTGAAGAAATTTGAGAAATACCTAGATGAGCATGACAAATGTGCAAGATGGAACATCGGTTTGCAACTTGTTGACATGTCGTCTGCCTTTTTGTTGCTCAAGTTACAGCGGTGTGTTCATGACCCCATACTGCCTCAGGTTTTGATTCGATATCATGTGTTGCACACTAGATGTCATGCACGTTGAATATAAAAGATGTGTAGATGTTGAAGAAATTTCAGAAATACCTAGATGAGCATGACAAATGTACGAGATGGAACAGCGGTTTGCAACTTGTTGACATGTCGTCTGCCTTATTGTTGCTCATGTTACACCGGTGTGTTCATGACCCCATACTGGCTCAGGTTTTGATTCGATATCATGTGTTGCACACTAGATGTCATGCCGTTGTAAATAAAAGATGTGGAGATGTTGAAGAAATTTGAGAAATACCTAGATGAGCATGACAAATGTACGAGATGGAACAGCGGTTTGCAACTTGTTGACATGTCGTCTGCCTTATTGTTGCTCATGTTACACCGGTGTGTTCATGACCCCATACTGGCTCAGGTTTTGATTCGATATCATGTGTTGCACACTAGATGTCATGCCGTTGTAAATAAAAGATGTGGAGATGTTGAAGAAATTTGAGAAATACCTAGATGAGCATGACAAATGTGCAAGATGGAACAGCGGTTTGCAACTTGTGGACATGCCGTCTGCCTTATTGTTGCTCATGTTACACAGGTGTGTTCATGATCCTATACTGGCTCCGCTCTTGGTTCGGTATCAGGTGTTGCACACTAGATGTCCAGCACATTGAACAGAAAAGATATGGAAATGTTTGAGAAATTTCAAAAATACCAAGATGTGCATGACCTACTGACATGACTGCTGCAACTGCAATAATTATCATGCTTTCCTATCTGCATTTGTGTAGTTAAATTATGATACCAGAGGCAAACCCAAGACCCGTTTTTTGTGTTCTTTTTTTTCTGAGTGTGTGTACATGAGGGGGGGTGGAGAACTTGCTTTGGATAGAATGCACTACGTTAACATTTCTTCATACCTTGTCATACTGACATTTAGGAACCACGTACAGATGGTATTGTAGAAGGTACCATGTTTATTGGGACTTGTTTGACCATAATCACTCACTTTCCAATATAGCAGATGTCTGTTTACATTGAATTGCCACAACACTTAACTGAATCCCTATTAGTGACAGTGACCACAACCGAAAAGAAGGCACTGAAATTTTACTGATATCCACCCGTGACTCTGCAGCCATAAGGTGCTTACAAAGTACCTTACAGCACTGCAGTGTGCTAAATTGCTTATACTGCAGTATTACTAACCGCTAATGAAATTTAAACTACTATGTGAGAATGATATACTGAAGCGAATAAGTACATGAAGCAAATAGGAACAACTTTCCTCCACTCTTGTCTGAACATATGCACCATCATCAAAATAATATTGCGCAAGTCTGGAGCCTGCTAATATACGCGCTCGAGTCGCAAAAGCGTTATTAGGCAATTAAAAGGAAGGTATCCAAGTCTAATACACGACGGGATGCACACGGCTGTTTGTGAACGGACTGGTTTGCGAAAGCGCCTTTATAATGCATGGTGTAACAGCACGGGAAGCCATAATAATGTGGCGTAATTTATTGTGCACGTCCCTTTGTGCATATTTATTTATTTATATTGTCGTATGCCGTATGCGTGCCGTACACTCCAATCTCACAGCATAGCAATTGAGCTCTCAAACAACAACCATCAGTTGAACAATAAACGGAGTGAGATTAAATATAAATTCGCTCAAAGACTGGTACACAACGCTGGACCCAAAACCCTTTGCCGCTGACGCCGCGTATCGCGGTCACGAGGCCATAGCAACGCCGTGGAGAGCCGCCACCGGCAGCGTCCTGTCCTGTCGCTCGCAGCGCCACCACAGCCTTGAGCGTTCGGTGGAAATGAGCAGGAGGGGAGAAGCTGCTCATAAGCACCAAACGTCCAGAACACCCGAATGCTCATATACACCGAAACGCCGGCGACCACAAAGGCCGGGTCTTCCTCTACCGCATTTGGAACAAGGTCATAGGGTGAGAAAGGTGGAATGAATGGCGACTACCAAGGCCGCGTACTGTGTCAGTTTGAAGTTTATGTAACAGCTTGGTCCTGCTTGTATGTAGTCAGAACAAATTTTTATCGAAGTCTATTTTTATCTTTATAAACGTCCGCCGCGGTGTCCGCCCATTTGGTCGAACGCCGTTTGATCGAACGCCGCTTGGTCGAAAACCACTTGATCGAAAGCCGGTTGATCGACGCCGTTTGTTCGAAGGGAGTTCAAAACTGCATGCACCTCTTTTCCTGTAACTTTTGACTCGAGCATACGAGACCACTAGTTATTTTTAGACGTTTGTCATTTACGAACCAGTAGGACACATGTTGAAGAAAGTTGCCCCAGGTTGGGAGCAGCTGAGTGTCTGTGCTTCTTCTGAGCAGCCTTCTCATTGCTGGTGACATTTAAAGGGAACGGTCTAAAACGGGATAGCCATATGTGCGCGAAAGCGACTCGAAGTCTGTGGATGCTAAGAAGGAAATTTCGCCATAGCACAACGAAAGATATTAAATTAACAGCATGTAAAACCTTAGTTCAACCTCGTTTAGTGTATGCATCTGCAGTCTGGGGTCACTACACACGCACGCTTGTATCGCTTGTATTGTACAAATTGCGTTCTTTCTGTTCTTCTCTTTATCTTGCGGAGCACAGACAACGCGACAAGATCAGGAAGCATTTCTGCAATGTCTGCTACCTTCTTCTAAAAGTGAGAAAAAAAGTAAGAGTCGCCTTTCTGCAGAACGAAAATTCAAATCTCTGTTCTTTGTTACTCTCACTGATCAGGTCATATCTTCTGTTTTGTCCACCAACTCGTGGAGTGGTAAAAGTTGTTTGGATTTCTGTCAAACGCTAACAACTTGAAGCAGTGTCAATGAGAACTTGAACTGGAGAATCGCAGCAAAAAGTTTGAAGTAAAAATGGTAGACATCGATGCCAGCGGACTTATAATGGAATATCGTTTTGTGTCATTCAGAAAAAGAGAGGACGCCAAACAAAGAGACGCCAAACAATTTTTAACGTACACATACAAGAAAGCGATATAGGGATCCTTGTATTTGCGTCAGGATTCTATTTTCTGAGCACACTATATAGCTACTGTCGCTGATGCTGAAAGAAGCCTCAGCACAATGAAACTGACCTATCAAGAACATCCTGCGCTCAACCATAAGCGATGTCAGGCTTCGTGAGTTCGCAGTCGACCGAAAACATGATTATCATATCTCTAGACTATGACGCATTGATTAACCAACTTGCGAAGAACAAGGCTCGAAAGAAGGGTTTTGTGCCAATGTTCACTGTAGGCCTATGTATGCGTAATATAAACCCTATATAAATATCGTATTCCAGCTTCTGCATTATAAGTGAACCCGGACGTATGTTCGGAGGGGACCACGCTCTTTGTTGCTACAGCCCTGGGCGCCGAGTGCCTTTCGAGCTAGAATCAAGTCTTTTGTCCTAGGCTGCCTCCGTGTCTATGAAAATAAAGCTCAACTTGAAATCCATAAACGAGAAGGCGGTATTCGTTCTGGCTACATGGAAGAAGGACAAAGTTGTTACGTAAACTTCAAACTGACACATTAAGCGGCCTTGGTAGTCGCCATTCATTCCACCTTTCTCACCCTATGACCTTGTTCCAAATGCGGGAGAGGAAGACCCGGCATTTGTGGTCGCCCGTCTTTTGGTGCATATGAGCATTCGGATGTTCTGGACGTTTGGTGCTTATGAGCAGCTTCTCCCCTCCTGCTCATTTCCACCAAACACTCAGAACCACCAACTTTTTTTCGGTGGATATGGGCGTTTGGAGGCTTTGACCGTTTGGCGGTTATGAGCATTTGGTGCATATGAGGCACAGCCGCATGGGAGGGGGGCGAATATTTCCCGCCCGCGTACCAGAGGTGGAAGTCAGCCGTGGTGCGTACATTAACCTTGGACACAGAACTAGAAACACTTCCGATTGCTCATTTCTCTCCCGGGAGTTTTATGACCAGAGAGGGGACACTGACTAATCCCCAGAGGAGTGGGTATTCAAAGAGCGAATGACCTAAAACGTCGGGTGTGGTGACCCGCCTGAGCGGATTGTCAGCGCGCGCAAGGACCGGATAGCGCAAGTAGCATATTATCAGCGGAATGTGGTTATCTAACTGAGAGTCGCACAGATCGTGATATCGCCGTTTGAGTGTGCTAACCCTGCTGTCATTGCTGTTGACGTCATCATATCTTGTAGTTCTGATGTTTTTTTGTTCCGTGCATTAAATTCGTCAGTTGAGAGTAAGCTGTTTCTGTTGTCGTGTCTCCTACTGTGTCCGACGTCCCCCTTGGCAGCCTAAACTAGTAATGTCACACCAACTACCCCAACTTTGCACTTTGGTGCATATTATCAGTTCAAGTATCCGGAACCTCACACAGAGGCCTGGACGCCATTAATTAGCAATTAGAGCAATTTGGGACCCCCCACAGTAATTAGGATCATTTAGGGAGTCATTACACTAATTGGGGAGCATCTAAGACGTGTCCAGACCACTGTGTGAGTTTCCGGATACTTGAGCTGATAACAAATAGAAAAATAGGCAGAAAATAAAATAAATAGATAGAAATAGAGTGGAGAGAAACAATTTATTCGAAAATCAGCGATGCCGCGGCGAAGAAACCGCTCCGGAACACCCGAGTGATCAGCGCCCGCCATGTTCGTAGTTGGCACCCGGCAGTTGCAGAGATCAACGACAAGTGGCTACCTAGTTGCAAGGCATCACACCAGATGGCACCACCATCATAGCTCTATGCGAGAAAGACAGAACAGCAAGATACTAGCGGCAGATAAAATGGCAACACTGCTCACCAAGACTAGCCATGCAAGAGAAAAGTTCTAACCGCTATTGCAAAACAGCACGGAGAAAACAGTACACATCGGGGAGAAGGCGACCGGCTAGGTCTAACCACTGTGCCACCGCACAACAACAACACTGCTCAACAAGTCTAGGCATGCCAGAGAAAAGGCCTAAGGCGATCGATTAGGCCTAACCACAGCGTCTCCGCACAACGCTACACGGCTAACACAAGGCGGGAACCACTAGCCACACACAAGGCTTGGTCACCGCTAAACAAGTCTATCATGCGCGTACGGACCACGGCAAACATGCGAGAAAAGGAGCGCGGTAAAACATCGGCAAATCACTCGTTGGTCACCGCTAAACAGGTCTAAACACGGGGGCACGGTAAACTTGCGAGAAAAGGAGCGCGGTAAAACAACGCGCCAAATCACTCACCTTTTCCCCGCGGCGACTGCTCCATTCGAGAACCAGGCAGAAACAGAGCGGGCGCGGGGACCGCGGAGCAACCGAGCACACGTCTGCTCTCCGCGACAGCCAGCGTGCAAGTGGCTGTCAGTGTTGCCACACGTAAATTAAAATTATCTGTAGATTCGAGTCTGAAAAATCTGTAGATCGTGGTAAAAATCTGTAGTCACTCAAAACTCAGTTTCTTGAAATCTGGAATGTCTGCCTGCGTCTCTAAATTAGTGGAAGAGCAAGGGCTTATTTCGTTCCACTGCTGAAGACCACAGCCGGAATTAATTGCTGCGGCACACTGCCATTACGCGCTGGAACTTTCGGTTTCGGTTTGTGATGTCGCGTACTTAAGTCCGCTACAACATAATAAAAGTGTCACTGCACGTAGATTTTAATACTTTGACATGTGCATTCACATCAGCAGCTGTGGCACTCCAACGCAAGAATAACGCAGGGGCGCCGTATCGCGTGTAGTAGGAACATTTCTCGCTTGAACAAGAGAGAAACTGATGTTCTGAGGCTGGAACAACATAGAAGGGACAGAATACAAACAAAGCCTCAAATTGCCTAAGAATCGTTCATTTCTCTCTTGTTCCACCATCACAGTGGTGAGCGAGGATCGCAATGGACCACAAAAACAATAATGCTCAACATATTATTTCCACATACATAATGAAAGCGTACATGCAGGTTGTGAATTATAAAAGTTGTGGATTCGCTTCAAACCTAGTCAATCCAAGTCTGTGAGGCAAACTGGTAACGCGCACACAAACACTCAAGAAAGCTTAGGCTCGCCAATGGTTCCGTCGCTGGAGACGTCCTTCTCGACCGCTGAGCCCTGCCAGTTTCGTGATCGGCGGTTCAAATCATTCATGATGTAAAACCCCGAGACTAGGGAACACGAAGGGACAGACATGTCCCTTCATGTTCATAGCCTCGAGGTATTACATCATGCATCATCTTCACGAGCTCGCTTGCTTCCTAGCTATTTTTTCATTGTCAAATCATTGTCAACGGCGACGGCGTAGCAGCTTGACCCAACAGCATGCGTTTTGTGTGCGGGAGGCCAGTTGTGGTGGTCGTAGAGAGGCTGTTTCTTTACTTCGTTTTCATCAAATCAACTGCGGAAAATATTCAAAAAAATAGTCGGTAAATACTCATTCGCGCATTCTGGTCACGTTTTTCATCATTGTCGTTTTGTGCACTAATGCGAAACACTGGGTCGAGTGACTCATTCGTTGGAGCAGAAAATCATGAGATTTTCAGAAATCTCTGTAAATCTGTAGATTTTTCAAAAAGTAGGTAGATCTCATGATAAATCTGTAGGTGTGGCAACACTGCGATGCTCCGAAATTTGCTCCGATGCCTCTCCGAAATTTGCCTCAATGTATTGAACGGAAAGGTGGCTCTAGCTCCAGACACGTTCGCGCGTTTGAAGATGCACAAACGCTTCTTACGACGGCTCGCCTACAAAGAAATTCACAAGAATCCGCAACGTTTGAAGCGCTATCTGTCTCAGCAGCGAGGACAGGGCGTTCTTTCGTCAGTGGTTCCTATCCTACTTTCCGCCGTGTTGAACCTTTTCGCCAATGGCCAATGGTCATCGGAAGCATTCTTTCCTCGAAGGAGAGTGACGACAACAAAGTGAAACTCATACTGCAAGCACTGTATCGCATACTCAAGCAGTACGGATTCGACCCCTACGACAATAAAAACAAGGTGTCCGACGCTACAAATGAGTTTGACTATTCGCTCCTCTCTCCAGAGGTGGACGAAGAGGAAGCGGAAAGGGTCGTCTCGGAATTAAAGAAGGTTCTTTCCTGGGATCGCGAGGGTTGTGTCTCCGTGTCGGGCAAGCCCATCAGGCACTTCTCCGTTTACGAACTCGTCAATTATTTGTTGCAACGTAAGACGGGAAAGAAACTGCCTGGTTCCCCAAAGTCTCGAAACTATTGCGCCTGATTTCTCTACCCAAATCTCGCGAGCCTCAACAGCAGCAGCAGCAGACCTCCATTGCGTGGACGACTTATGGAGGGATATGAGAAGCCAGAGGGTGGTTTGGGGGGTGTGGACCGCTATAGAAAAGCGCATCACTTGTGCAAAAAGAAGGCTCTTGTCATTCTCAGAAAACTGGACGCCTACACGCTTCACCATCCGGTCACAAGAAAGTTTAATAGGAGACGCATCATTGCGCTCGAGATCAACGACGTGTGGCAAATGGACCTCGCCGACTTTTAAAAATACAAAGGATTCAAAGGCGGCTACCGCTACATTGTCGTGGCGATCGATTTCCTCTCCCGCTTTCTGCGCACCCTCCCGTTAAAGACGATACGCCACACCGAAATGAAAAGGGCCATGATACGACTTTTTCGGGGAGGTAACGCACCTACACGCATCTTTTGCGACAGAGGAGGGGAATTCTAGACCATCAAGGCCGTACCTGTCACGAAAGAAGATCCACATGTATTCCACCTTCTCTCCAGTAATCAAAGCATCGCAGGCAGAACGGGTGATACGAACTTTACGTGACAGAATGTTCCGCTATTTTAGAGTAACCGGAAAATACCACTTCGTTTCCGCACTTCCCAAGATCGTGCGCGACTACAACAACACCAAACACACGACTTTGAGCATCAGCCCGTCCGAAGTCACACCCGAAAACGAATTGGAGCTGTTCAATAAGATAAATGGGAAGCCCGTTGTACCCTCCATGAAAAAGAAGCTCAATGTGGGGGATAAAGTGGGGATCCTACTACACAAAAAAGGTTTTCATAAGAGCTCGGAAGGGAGTTGGTCGCCTAAGATTTTCACCGTCTCCCGCCTGAGAGACACCTCCCCTCCCGTCGTGCACCTGGAAGGTTACTGGGGTACACGTTGTAACCTGAGACGCCAATCAGCCTTGGCCAGTAACGAAAATGTTGAGAAAGAAGCGAGTGAACGGTCAGAGCTTCTCCATGGTTCGCTGGTTCGGTTACGACAACGAACACGACAGTTGGGTTCCAAGCAGCGACGTGTTCAAGATTGGGAAATGACGTCAGACATCTACGTCCACCTGCTCTCGAACGCCAGCATGAATAAGTTTCCCTCGAATAAACTCAATGCCTTCACGGTAGCTTTCGATAGTCCGCTTCAGCTCTCGAATCGCTATAAAGTCGGTCTGATGGATCTCAGCATAAGCAATGATTTTTTAAATGTAGGGTACGAAAGGCAAGATGCGAAAATCGAGGTTTCTTTCGAGGACACGGTCGATGCCGGGAGAACTTTTCGTGTCACCTCGGATCTCGAGAGGGATTTGGGAAAAGCCCTTTCGGAATTTAAAGTTTCTTTCGCGTACAATAAGTCGCGATAGGATTTCGTCTTACCCGTGGACGTGAAATCCGTGGAATTGGGCCCTTGGCTCGCACAGGCGCTCGACGCCTTGCTAGCGTCCCGCGAAGCAGGTCGTGCGGTGTGAAGCCTCCCATATTGAGCGAATGCGAAGCCACCTCTATCTTATATGAGCACGCCGCACCTGTCGCTTTAGGCGACGTCACTTTGAATTCGGAAACCACGTCCCTACGTAACACACTCAACAAATATTTCCAGACGCACAAGCTGGACGGCTCGCTAGAATTCGCGTATAACGTATACTCTCTGAAAACGCCGAAAGGGTTGCACTTACCGGAACCCTTTGTCAAGCTGCTACATCTCACACCCGTCGAGGGACACGGAGAAACGCTACGTGTCTCTCTCCCCGTAGCGCGCCAATTTTCTTGCACGATCAAGACGAAAATTCCTCGATCTTTGCAAGTTCATCTGCCTCCCGGCTATTACGCGACGCCGCAAGCACTTCTCGATGCGATTAACCAGCGCGTAGGCAAACGTGCGCGCTTCAGCTTCGATGGAACCGAACAGAAATGTAAAATTCGGCTTTCCGAGGGCACCTCCAACTTAAGGCTTTCCGAGTACCTGGCCGTGCTTTTGGGCTCCGAATCAAGCACCGTGTACACGGGGGAGGATGCCACGAGCTCCGTCGAGGTACTTCTGGGACTCCCATTTCACAACATAATCGTCTACATGGATATAGTGGAGCCCACTTACGTGGGGAGCGGGAAAAAACCGATATTAAAAATACTACCCTTTTATTACGAGAAAGACTAGCACGTCGTTACCTACACATTAGATAACATCCAGTATTTTAACGTGTCTCAATTCGAAATTCCCTCAGTGACGATTGTTCTCGCAGACGAAACGGGAAGACGTTTACCGCTGCAATCTAAAGGTAGAACCAATCTAACGTTGCATTTCAAACATGTACTGTAATTCTTCAAAAATAATCCCCGTGTATACGGGTCCCCTTTTCCAATGAGGGGGCGGTGTGTTGAGCAACATA
The DNA here is from genome assembly GCF_037126465.1 of Ornithodoros turicata. Lineage (NCBI taxonomy): Eukaryota > Metazoa > Arthropoda > Arachnida > Ixodida > Argasidae > Ornithodoros > Ornithodoros turicata. Next base: position 50,904,085 of record NC_088202.1, on the reverse strand, counting down.
TCCAAATTTATTGTACCCATCTGGCAACAAGTAAAATCTATCGCCAAGAAAACGTTGAAGCGCTTGGCGCGGAATTTGGCCGACGGCGAAGGAATTTCGCGCGCAGTAAAAAAGACGGCCATAGAAATGGGGAGAGACGTGCTGGATTGCATGGAGGGCTCTGGAAACAACAACAATGGAAAGAAACGTCGCAAAAGACAACAAAAGGTGCCGACACACGACGCACCTGCAGATATATTTGGTACGCTGTGAAGGTCACATATCCGCTGCGCGCTCTGTGCATCATGACGTCAACGAAAGGAAAAATACAGACGCAACGGTCACTGCATTGTCTTACGAGTGACGTGATGATATTCGAACCCCCTTTCATTCAATACGGAGTGGAAGATACTTCGTACCAACTCTTTTATCCGGTCAACGGGGTAAATAATTCTGTGATCAAATTTTCTATTCAAAATTTACACAGGGCACACTTGGACCGCGTGCGTTGTTTGCGACGACGGGGAAGAAATGGAAGAGAAAGATGTTGTTTTCCCAATAAACCATCTGTTGAGCGGCATATTTAAGACGGTCACCGTTTATGCGAACAACAAGCTCGTCAGTTCCAACGAGTTGTACGCCTACAGGAGTATTTTGGACGTCGAGCTTCATTCTACGCCCCTGGCTCAAGAAACAGTGCACGCGGCTGGACTCTTTGTCGAGGACGACGAACATTTAAGGAACGATTACGACGTCTCGTCTCGCGGTCCGAAACAACGTTACGAAGCGATGAAGGGTGGAAAATACTTTAACCTGGTCGGACAGATCAATACCGACCTGTTTCAACAGCCGCGCCTGATGGTACCTGCCGTCGAAATTCGGCGCGTTTTCCTGTTAAACAACGACGAATTTAAACTCATATCGGCCCCCAACGACAAGAAAACGTACAATTACGAGGTGGACATTAAAGAAATGACGTTACACTTGAAAAAGGTGACGCTGGCACCTTCCCTGTTTTTGGAATACGAGTGGTGGCTTCAGACCACGCCGGCCATCTACGGGTTACGCGGATTGGAAACCAAACTGAGGAGTTTGAGTGCCGGGAGCCTGAACGCTCATTTTGAAAACGTTTACCCCGAAAGGGTACCTTCCAAATTATGCGTCGCCCTGCTCGCCACGTCCAACTTTCTCGGCGACATCCAATCGAACCCCTACAAATTCCGCCATTACGACCTGTCTCATTCGATGCTCTCCATGGACGGCCAGCAAGTGCGAGCCGAGTACGACTTTAAGAACGACCTCGTCAAAATTCTCTACTTTAACTTCTTGCAAGAACTGGGCGAAAAACATTTCAAGTACAGCTACGAGTGATTTAAAACGAACGGGTTCCTTCTCTGCTTCAACTTAGACGTGGACAACTGTTCTTCTCCTTCGCATTTGAACGAGTGGTGAAAAGGAAACGTTCGCCTCCAATTACGCTTCGCTAAACCCCTTCCACACGCGGTCACCATCCTCTTGATTTCCGAGTGTGCCAAGCTCATGTGCGTCGAGAACGACCGTACGGTCACCTTCCCATAGAAAGATGTACGAGAGCGAAATCTTAGAACTCGTGTCCCTGAACCCCCTTGCTTCCTCTATGCTGAGAGGCATTTGCGCTTCTGACGAAGCCTTTGTTTTACGCAAGCCCGGCTATTTAATCATCAATACGGAAGAGCGAAGAAAGTGCGGGCAGCACTGGGTGCTCTATCTGAAAAACTACAATGGGTCTGCCGTGTTTTTTGACAGTTATGGACTTCCCACCATCGAAGCAAACCTTCGAAGGACTTTACTAGTGGACGAGTATAACGACCAGTGTATTCAATCGCCTCTTTCGCCTTACTGCAGGCTTTTTTGTATCTACGTAGTCACGCGCATGTTGAAACGCTACAGCTTGAAAAATTGTGTATCCATGTTTTCCTGTAACCTCGAAGAGAATGACGAAACAATAAAACGTCTCCTCTTGAGCGAACTCATTTCGTAAAATAGTCTATTTATTTTTTCACGACATACACAAGACGCTTGCGAGACGATCTTCCAACGTGCTGACCCGACGCTCGTCACTGGTCACCGTGACGTCGAGGGATGTGTGGAGAAGCTAGTAGCGACGGACGATAGGTCGGTTGAAACCCGCGTTGATGAGACACGGGTCGACTGTCTCCCCTCGTCTATACTTTTCCAACAGCTCGAGCTTGTATTCTACGAAATGCTTAATTTTCTTTGCAATCTTCCCACTGACGGTGAGCAGACGTAAGGGTATCGTCCTGAGAATCGAGCGAAAGTCACCCTCGCAGCCATCGCCGTGAATATAATCGCGTAATCGCAGCAAGTCCCGATACATTCACGTTTGCACAAAGGTTGCAAACCTCTGCTCGGGCGTCATGACTGAGACGGAATGAGAGTATATACACATCCTTTTTTTTTTCTCGTGAGAGGTTACACATGAATTAGGCTCCAGCTTTGGTTTCGTAGCCGGGAAGGCAGCCCAAATACGGACGAAGGCTCGAGTCTAACCAATGGCTGGGGTTTCTCAACCAGAGTCCACCGCAACGACAGGTGGTCAGCTGATCGCCGATTCGCAAAAAGAAGGTCCTCGGAGGAGGTTTGAAGGTTAGGACCAGAGGTAGATCTCCCGTCAGTAGCCATTCGTAGTCTGCACGAAAGGAGCGTGAGAAACACGTGTTTTTTTAATCTTAAACACACGTAAAATCTTTTTCAGTCACAGAGTGACACTGATGGTCCATCTTCCCCATCTTCTTTCAATAGTCGAAGTCCTTCGCAACGTGCGTCGAACGGTACCGTCCGACAGCCGAGAAACGGGCGAATCAATAGGTCCGTCCAATGCTTTTGCTCTGAAAAAAATGTGACTGGTTATAGAACGTATTAAAAATAAGGAGGAAGCGTACCTTTGGACCACAGTCCACCGCAGTTGGTGCAGAAGAAGCGGGCGCTGCCGATCTCCCGAAATATGTGAGCCGGGAAAAAAACGACTTCACGCGCAGCAAAAGTGTTGTAAACTGGAAACGAAACTCTTCAAACATTTCGACGATGATGATGACGACGACGTGGGTATTACTTACGAGCATCTACCAAGCTGAGCATGATGGCATGAGAATGACGATTAAACGTTCGCTTCGACATTTATAGTAAAGCTTTTCCTCTCACTCTCTATGACGTCATTGAACGTGTTTGAACTTGTTAAGACGTGTTTGAACATGTTTGGACGTGTTCAGACACTGGGCACCGTCGAAGTCGCCCCTGGACACACACTAATTCCTCTCTCTCTCTCTATGACGTCATTGAACGTGTTTGAACATGTTTGGACACGTTTGAACACGTTGTGACGTGTGTAGACACGAACCCTGCAAAACGAAAAACGTCACGCAGTACGAATTAGACTGGTGGTTAGAGTGTCGTGTCCAGTGTAGCAGGTTCCTGGGTTCGAATCCCACACTGTGTCTTCCCGTCGTCATATAGAAGTCGTCCCAGAGTGTTAGTTAGACATTAGTGTAATGTTGTGTTCAACGACAATGTACCATTGATATATGCGTCATCGCAAAGAAGGCGCGAAAGACGGAAGGCGGGGTGGTCAAAGTACAGACGACACCGTCGCAATGCAAGGAGGAGGAGAGCGGTGTAGCGACTATAAAAGGTGCGCTGGTTCTACGACGATTGATCGAAACCTCACGAGGGGCATCCATCCACGACTTGAGAAGTTTCGTGGAGCAAAATGTAAGTTGGCCAGTTCTGCTGTGTGAGTGTATTCTATGTATGGCATTGTTTTTGAGGAACCGATTGCCACTGTCTCCGCATCACACTGAACAAACACAGGGACTGATCCCATCCTCTCTCATCATCAATCTCAAGCGTTACTCAACTAAAGGGAAAAGTGAGCATTGTTTCGTGAAGGGAAATCTCGTACTGATTTTGTTTGACCGCAGTGCCACGCTGTCTCGTATGTCAGTACGACCCCATCGATGCCATGCTCGTGGCCGTAGAAAGAGAGCACGAAGCTAGAATAGAGAATCTCGGTAACAGCCCAGTCGTCCTTTCAGATGACGACTACGACGACAGAGTTAGTAGTCCGCCTTTTGTAATAAGTGAAACGGACGATGACCAACCCCTAGATGGGCATGACAATGCAGACGAATTGCTCATGTGGGAAGGGGATCAGTCGTATGCAGATTTCGTGCCTCCGTCTGGTAGGGCTAGAGATGAATCACCAGATGCAAGCTCAGAATTTCGAAACGAAGCTGGGCCTGTCCAGGGTAGTAGAATCGTTGAATTACGAGAACACGTCATAGAGAATCATCCCTCCGCCAAGGAGAGACGATTCCTTCCTTTTTTTGTCACAGATGAGGCATTTGACGGAACGGCTACTAGGTACACGCTTTTCTATTCCCCGCACGACGACAACGTCGACGGTTTGCGACTCTCTCTACCGACCATAGCTCCAGTAATCACGCGCGTCCTGGAAGCCTATTCCTTGCCTTTCAAATTTTGTCTGTGCTCGAAGGCGCTCATGGTTAAGGACGGAGCCGACGGGTTGACTTCTCATCTCCTTCACGTGAACCTTCACATGAGAGTGGTTCATAACTGCCAAGAAATCGAAGGCGCGATAAATGCCGCCATCGGAGAGTCCTCGCAGCGCGTCGAAAACTATGCGAGAGAAAGGTCTGGTTTCACCACGTACGACGTCCAATGTGTCGACTTAAAACCGAAGCGGATTGGGTGCACGATCGAGCTCCCCAAAATGTTGAAGAGAAAAACAGACTCTCACAAACGTCAAACTACCACCGAATCACGAAAACGAGTGTTTCAAGTATAGCGTGCTGGCACTCTTGCATCCGTTGAGGAGGAAACCAAACCTTCACGTCAGATACCACAAATACATTAATCCTTCGAATCCGGAGACGCGCGTAACGTACTGGCCGCCGTGCTTCCCAGTCACTTACGAAGACATTTCCCTGTGGGACAGAAAAAACAAAATCTCCATGTACATCTACGTGTTCGACGAGCAGACGAGTTCGATATCTACCGGGTGGATTCCCCGCACGCTCTATCAGGATAAAGTTCACCTGCTCGAGGTTAGAGAGCATTTCTATGGAATCAGAAAATTTAGTACTTTCATGGGACGAGGTGACTATTTTTATTGTGAGAAATGCACGAGCGGTTATAGGACTAGAGGGGCGTTGGAACAACACGAACTTCTTTGTCGAGACGTAAACGAAGTAATTCTCGAAATGCCAAAAGCGGGGGAGAGCGTATCCTTCACCAAGATGCAGTACATGCATCCCTACACCTATTTTGTAGTGTTGGACACGGAAAGCATACTGGAAAAGGATGCACTCGTTAAGGACGCCTCAAGTGTGCACAGGCGTATAGCATCGTGCTAGTGAGAAGTTGTGATGACGAATAATGGGCGTAGATGGCCATTTGTGACCTAACGCGGCAGAAAAATGCTTGCTCGCGCTCAAGGAATTTAGTGAATAAATCGATAGGCTGAACCGTCTTCCCTCATCGTTGGTCATGAGTGTGGTAGACCTTGTTCGACACGAGTGCGCGACGCACTGCGAATTTTGCGGTTGAGAATTTTGCGGTTGCGAATTTAACCGACATACGCGGAAGGTGTCGCATCACGACCACACCCGTTTCATAGACCCCGGTCCCTCGAATTTTGTTGCAACGCTGTGTGATACGTGTAACCTTATGTGTCGTAACACGAAAGAACTCGTCGTGTGCGTACACAACCTGCAATACGACTTGAGCTGCCTTCTCCGTCACATGCACATTCTAAATATGAGTGAACCGTGAATCTTAGCGTCTACCACAAAAAAATACGAGGCTTCAATATCGGCGAGCTCCATTTTCGTGATACCACGCAGTTTTTCAACCTTTCATTGTGTAACCCGGTAGAAACGCTGCTTGCCAGCGGCGGCGAGAGCGCGTTTCATTGCACCCGTCAAATGTTTGGTGACCGTTTCCGTCGCCTTCTCAGGAAGGGAATTTACCCGTACACCTTCGTGGACAGTTTTGAAACCTACAATTTGCCCGCACTACCACCAAAGCAAGCTTTCAAAAGTGACCTGAATGACCAAGAGATCATGGATGAGGACTATCAGTACGCCGTCGAGATTTTCGAATTGTTCGAATGTAAGGACCTAGGAGATTACACGCGTCTCTATGTCACGCTCGACACCTGTCAGCTGTGCGACATTGTGCTGTATTTCAGAAAGATTGTGCTAGAAACTGATGCGATAGGTATCTTACGCACCGTGTTGCTTGCCAGTTACGCGTGGAGCAGCGCTCTGAAGCTCACCGAAGTCAAACTCGAGCTCATAAGCGACCAAGAGATGTACCAAACGATCGAGAAGGGAATCAGGGGAGGCATTTGTAACAGCTTCCACAGGTACTCTCGGGCTAATCACGAGGGGTGCGACGATTACGACTTTTATCAAGAAAGACATTTATCCAGAAAGAGCAAGAAAAGACTTATCCAGTATCTCGACGTCAACAGTTTGTACCCGTACGCGATGACTTTCCATCGCCCGACAGGTGCTTTTGAATGGGTCGATCCTTCGAGGTCGAGCGAGATCGATTTTCTCAACATTCCTCACGATTCGGAAGTGGGTTACGTCTACATGGTAGACTTGTCGTATCCTGAAGAACTGCACGCGCTCAACAGGGATTTTCCCCTGGCACCCGAACACAGGCGCGTGGACGAGAATGAACTGTCCCCCTACCAGCAGCACTTGAAAGATGCGTTGGCACTGAACACCCCTCCCACAAAAAAACTCTTGCTTACGTGTTACGACAAAGAATGCTACGTCGTTCATTATACATTTCTCGCACTGTACGTGAGGTTGGGCATGAAAATAAAATGTGTTCACAGCATCCTCTCGTTCCACCAAGACAACTTTTTGCGAACCTTCGTGCAGAGCAACGTCGCGTTGAGGAATGCCGCGTCCACGAAATTCGAGCGACTTCTGTACAAAACCATGTCGAACAGCACGTTCGGCAAGACAATACAAAATGTGAGACGCATGAAAAAGTATGCCCTAGCCTACAACAAAGAAACCGCGCTCCGAAAAGCTAGTTCCGTCGACTGTCAGCATTTCCTCATTCTGAGTGACAAGTGCATCTTATACGAGATGAAAGAGCGTCGCATCAAATACACGCACCCCCTCTACGTGTGCTTTGCCATTCTAGAAATATCCAAAGTCCGAATGTATAGCTTCATCTACGAGTCACTCTTTTCTTGCTTGACGTGTCCAGTGCAATTGATCTATAGCGATACGGACAGCATAATTTTTTCTCTCACGTGTGAAAGCCTGGAAGAGCAGCTGATGAAAATTGAGAGTGAGCTAGATCTGTCCTCCTATCCACCAGACCACTGCTTTTTCAACGACGAGCATGCGAACCAGATGGAATACTTCAAAGACGAGACGGGAGGTAGTGTTATTCAAGAAGTCGTAGCCATCCGAGCAAAAATGTACAGCATTCTCTTGGCTGGGACATACAAACAGATCGCAAGACCAAAAGGAGTTAAGAAAGACGTGGTGAGGAAACATTTATTGCAAGAAGTGTACTGAGATTCTCTGTTCAATGAAAAGACAGTCTCTCAGAAGCAGTGCACCATCCAGAGTATAAAGCAAACAACGTACACCATTTCTAGACTCAAGAAGAGCTTGGTCCCCTACGATGACAAGCGCTATCTTGTGGATGCTGTACACTCCTTCCCTTACGGACGCTGCGAATACGGTAGGCTGTGATGGTGATTTGACGCGTATTGCATTACGATAGTGCTCCCTTTATGTGCAGCAATGGAATACCCGGAAGAGAGCTCGAGACCGTCGCCGTCAGGCATCAAGTGACCGTGGAACAAAGAGCTGCACGCGCATATAATCGAGAATAAAAGTTCTAGTCGAGACATGCTTCTCTCTCTTGCAGACAGGAGAAGCACGGGTCATCGTGGCAGTGTGGTAGCTGAATGGGTGTACGAAAAGAATGACCATTCCGTCATCGTGCTGGTGCAGCGACCCGCACAATGACGACGCTGCGATGAAGATTCCCTGTTCCTTTTCTGGTACTTTTGATCATCCTGTTCTGTTCGTGAGATCAGACAAGTCAGGGAGGGTGCAGGCATCTATTGACCAACTCTTTTGTATGTATTCAATAAACATGTTTCAGTGAAAGAAAACACAGAGTCTCGTCAAAGTTATTCGGACTGTTTAATGCGCTGCATGTCGATAACCAAGCGGTATTTCAATAAATCAATGACAAAGTTCGCGATGTAGACTGCTTGCAAAGGTCGCTGCTTCCACAGGGCGTACTTAACATGAGCAATAGCACGAGCAAGAAGGTCCACGATGTCTGCAGAGATGTAGTTGAATTCTGTGTTGGCCAAGCTCACAAATTCGCTCATCAGTCCCAGAGGTCTGCCCAGAATCGTTATGCAGACGTTCTTGTAACGGGCATAGATCCAACGCACCATCTCCTGCAGCGGCCTTGGTGAGATCTCTCCTATATTGCCAAAGCCTACCATGTCTGTCACGTTGCGAAAAGCAGTGATGACGAGCTTGTTACAAGGACTTTCGTTGTTGAAACATTTCTTCTCCACTTCTTCCCAAGAAGCGTGGGTGCGTGAACAATTTTGTAACGAGTGGTAGCTGAACATCTTCACATATTGATGACGCAAGCGCGGTGCGCACTGCCTTTATACAGATAAACGCGTGCAAAGAAGCGAGAGCGAAACCAAAACGAAGAAGCCACCCGTCGCCGCTTGGAGCGCACGCGCAGTGGAAGGAGCAGAGAGCCAAAACCGAAATCACCCGCTCGGTTGCTCCACAGTCCCCGCGCCCGCTCTCTTTCTGCCTGGCTCTCGGATGGAGAAGTCGCCACGGGAGAAAAGGTGAGTGATTTGGCACGTTGTTTTACCGCGCTCCTTTTCTCGCATGTTTGCCGTGCCCCCATGTTTAGACTTGTTTAGCGGTGACCAACGAGTGATTTGCCGATGTTTGACCGCGCTCTTTTTCTCGCATGTTTGCCATGGTCCGTACGCGCATGTTTAGACTTGTTTAGTGGTGACCAAGCCTTTTCTCCGTGTTGACATACGTTTAGCGTTGTGTGTGTGTGGCTAGTAGTTCCCGCCTTGTGTTAGCCGCGTAGCGTTGTGCGGAGACGCTGTGGTTAGGCCTAATCGATTGCCTTAGGCCTTTTCTCTCACATGCCTAGACTTGTTGAGCTTTGTTGTTGTTGTGCAGTGGCGCTGCGGTTAGGCCTAGCCGGTCGCCTTCTCCCCAATGTGTACTGTTTTCTCCGTGCTGTTTAGCAATAGCGGTTAGACCTTTTCTCTCACATGCCTAGACTTGTTGAGCAGTGTTGCCATTTTACCTGCCGCTAGTACCTTGCTGTTCTCTGTCTTTCTCGCATAGAGCTATGATAGAGGCGCCACCTGTTGTGATGTCTTGCAACTAGGTAGCCACCTGTCGTCAATCGTTGCAACTGCCGGGTGCCAACTACGAACATGGCGGGCGCTGATCACTCGGGTGTTTCGGAGCGGTTTCTTCGCCACGGCATCGCTGATTTTCGAATAAATTGTTTCTCTCCACTCTATTTCTATCTATTTATTTTATTTTATACCTATTTTTTTAATTTTTTATCAGCTCAAGTATCCGGAAACTCACACAGTGGTCTGAACACGTCTTAGAGGCTCCCCAATTAGTGTAATGACTCCCTGAATGACCCTAATTACTGTGGGGGTCCCAAATTGCTCTAACTGCTAATTAATGGCGTCCAGGCCTCTGTGTGAGTTTCCGGATACTTGAGCTGATAATATACTACTAGCGCATAAGGGATGAACGAGCACGTCAAAATCCGAGAAGTATTACTGGAGTATACGCGTACTGTAATAGGTGTTTTTGCGTATGATGATATGTAATGCAGATACTCTTCTGAAACCTCTATTATAATACGTAATACAAATACAAAATGTATTGCAGTAATACTATTATAACACAGAGTATTGTAATACATGCCCAACCCTGCGACGCCCAGGAACAGCGAAGTGAACTGAGTTCAATCATGTGTGCCTTCAGTTTATCAGTAAAGTTACATATCATAATTTTACGCTGCCCATGGCACATGCAGGAAGTTTCGGTACGTTGCCTACAAACAGCTTATTAGGTGGCCCTGGGGACCATTAGGAAAGCACTGCAGCGAAGTGCTCACAGCATGTGCTGTACAGCTTGGGACAAAAGTTTACGGAACACAGCACTTGTGTATTTCTTCATCACCGCGGTCTCGTCCTAGCTATCAAGAAGAATTCAAATAAGAAACGGGTGACCGGTTATTCTGTCCATCTCCTTGTATGTTCGTCCGCTCCTGTTTGCTGCTTGGGTGTCACCCCAATGGAGAAATGCGACACCCCGGTGTTCCGTAAACTTTTGCCCCAAGCTGTACATGTCACATAGGAAAACTTTCCTTCTGAAGCATACAAGTGTTTTTGCCTTTTGACGTCCAATGCAGTAGGTGCTGTCTGACAATGTGTATGTTTATTCGCATTCACTGAGGTGAACCTCTCGCTTTTCTTTCAGGTGCGTGTGGGCGTCATTGAATGCCTGCCATCTTGCCAGAGGTACCCTGGATGGTTTGGTCATGAACACTGCAAGATCACAACAGTATTCCTTTCATGCACAATAGAGGACTGCCATAGACCCTTCTGGAGTAACCAGTTTTTAGTACACAGGTGTTTGCTACAAACATGTTCCCGTCCATAAGCTCTAAAAGAACATAGGCCATCACTTTGCCTATCAAACAGCACATGAGTTTGTGGGAGCTCGACGGGAGCCAGAGAAAGAGACAACCGGTTCGGCCAGTGCGGCCGGAGCGCGGGCTCCAGAAGCGGGAGCAAGCTGTGGTCAGCACTTCGTTGTCTTTGGCATTACGGCGCACTACAAACTACCCTCCCCCTCGGGGGACTGGAAGGATCGTTCGGAGCAAAGGATCCCAGGAAACTGACTTTTCAGGGCGCGGAGCTGGGGACACTGGGCCCGATGGAAGAGGCGTGTCGAAGGCCTGGACGGAGGGTGCGTCGATGAAGGCTGGCTTGGTGCGGTCTATGGACACCGTTTCCGGCTTCCCGTTGAAATCGATGAAGAGTGTCTTCGTGCCATGATGGAGTACTTTGTGCGGGCCGGAATATTGGGCCTGAAGAGCCCGTCGAAGCCTGTCCACGCGGAGGAAAATGTGCGAGGCTTCAGATAGGTCTGTAGAGCTAGAAAGGAGGCGACCAGGCTCTACTGAGGTTGATAGGTTTTAATGATGGTTAATGGCGATGAACCGAAAATGAAAGCTCGGGTCGCGCGCGGTGCTGGTGATGAGGATGACGCTGCTGCTACAGGGTTCCCCCCCGTGGCGGATGACAACGCCGGCGAAGAGGGCAGAGGGCAGCGGGAAGATCGGATGCCGGAGCCAAGGAAGGCAGGAGGCGGGCCCGAGGCGGCGAGCGGCCCGTAGTGTGCGAGCTGCGGAGCCCGTTCCGCGCACGCCAGGGTGGGACAGCAAGTGGAGGGCGTTAAAAACAGGCCGGCGAAAGTCCAAGGGAACGAAAGGGCGCGGGGTACCAGTAGATGTGTTGCACCATAGACTCGCCGTCGAACCGGGGAGCGAGATTTCCCGAAAAGTGGTGGATGAGGCGGAGGATGAACGAAGATCGGCGAGCTCTTGATCAGCCTGTTGCGCTTGGGCGATGCCGTCCAAATCGACCGCAGGGGGCGAATGGAGAGCACTAACGTCCGGCCCCGTGAGAGCGCGTCGGCAGCTGCATTGTCTCCGCCGGGGACGTGGCGTACATCTGTCGTGAATTCCAAGAGGTAGCACATGTGGCGGGTTTCACGAGGCGAGTGGTTGAGGGATACCGATCGCAGGGCGAACATGAGAGGCTTGTGGTCTGTGTACAGCACAAGAGAAACCGAGAGGTTTCCAGTTGCCCTCCTGACGCTGCTGCAAGACGGCGCCGACAGCAGCAGTGGAGGCGTCGACGAACAACTCTGTCTCGGCGTCAGGACGAGGATGGTGGAGCAGCACAGCATCTGCCAGGGCCTGCTTGACTTCTGCGAACGCGCGTTCTGCTGCCGGTGGCTACTCCAGGGGGGCAGCACGGGCCTCTTTCGGATGGTCAGCGCCGAGAGCGGCGTAGAAAGGTTGGAGGAAGGCAGCACAGCGAGGCACAAAACGTCGGCAGAAGGTCACGAGGCCGAGGAATGAACGAAGTCCTTTGCGAGAGGTGGGGGTAGGAAAGTCTCGGATGACTTGGACCTTGGATGCCTTCCGGGGTGATGGTGTGTCCCAGGAAGGTAAGGGTGGTAACGCCAAACTCGCACTTCGCGGCATTGATGGAGACTCCGTAGTCCTCCAGGCGCGAGAACAGGTCGCGCAGATGGGCGCGATGGGCCTCTGGAGATGGACTTGCGACGAGGATGTCATCCATGTATGCGAATGCGAAGTCCAGGCCGCGGAGCACTTCGTTGATAAATCGTTGGGATGTCTGCGCGGCATTCCGCAGGCCAAAGGGCATCCGCACGTATTCAAAGAGGATGTCAGGGGTATGGACGGGAATTTGGTGATAGGCTTTGATAAGGTCTATCTGAGAAGATGGTCGCTCCGTCAAGATTCGCCGTGAAGTCCTGAATATGGGGAAGTGGGTATCTGTCCGGTACCGTGACGATGTTGAGTGCACGGTAGTCCCCACATGGGCGCCAATCACCAGGTGTTGCTTTAGGCACCATGTGGAGAGCAGAAGACCATGGGCTGGATGAAGGCCGAATGATCCCCAGTTCGAGCATGTGCTCAAATTCCCTCTTGGCAATGACGAGGCGCTCAGGAGCCAGCCGTCTGGGGCGAGCGAAGACAGGCGGGCCCCGTGTCACGATGTGGTGAGTGACGCTGTGGCGAGGCGGGCAAGAGGCGTGTGATTGGCGCAGGACAGCGGGGAACTCTGTGACAATGTCGGCGAAAGCAGTGGGCAGCGGTAGCCGTATGGTGGGACTAATGGCGGCTATATGCGCTGGGGCTCCATGAACGTGCAAAGAAGTAGTGTTGTCGACGAGGCGCTGGCGCCGAATATCGACAAGAAGGTCCAAATGGTGTAGGAAGTCGGCGCCAAGGATTGCGAAAGGGAGGTCGGCGATGGTAAAAACCCAACGAAAGACTCTGTGCAGGCCGAGGTCAAGGGTGACGGAGCGTTGGCCGTAAGTTGATATGTTGGACTTGTTGACGGCCTGCAAAGCCGAGCCTGGATGTCGGTGGCGTTTTTCTGCGGGGGTTGGTGGAACGACGGTGACGTCAGCCCCGGTATCCACAAGGAAGCGACAGCTGGACACGCGGTCCCTGATCCGGAAGACCCGGTGTTGTCGCCCCCAGCCGTTAATGGTGGGGGAGCGTTTCCTGGCCACGAGCAAGGGGCCTGACAGTTTCTTGCGGCATCGCCGAATTTACGATGGTACCAGCAGAACTGGTGCTGAGAGGGCGAAGGAGATCGGTAACGGGATGGTGAGCAGCGACGGCAAAACGAGCGCCGCGAGGAACGCGGTCGCTGGGCGGGAATGGCATCCACCCGGTTCGCCAGAGGGGGCATCGGGCGGCATCGGGGAGGCTTGAAACACGTCAGCAGGTAGGCGGATGGTGGTGCCGTGCACCAATTCCGCGGAGGAACACTGGAGGTCAGGCTTCAAGGCCGCGCGAATGCCGAGGAGGACCAGCGGCAGATTCTCGGTCCAGTGCTGGGGGGCACCGCGGGCCATCAGGGCTTGCTTGAGATGCCGATGCAAACGCTCCACCAAGCCGTTGGAGGCAGGGTGGTACGCGGTGGTGCGGAGGCGCGTGGTACCAAAGAACTTGGTGAATGCTGCGAATAGGCGGCTCTCGAGTTGGGGACCGCGATCAGTGACGACTTCCGTTGGCACGCCGAAACGGGCGATCCAGGAGGAACGAAACGTGGAAGCGAGTGTCTCGGCCGTTGAATCCGCCATGGGGGTTGCTTTTGGCCAACGGGTGAAGCGATCTACGCATGTGAGAATGTATCGTTGGCCATGAGAGTGAGGGAGGGGACCCACGATGTCGATGTGCACGGTAGCAAAGCGGTGTGAGGGAGGGAGGAACGTGCCAATCGGAGACTTGGTGTGGCGGTGGCACTTTGATGGCTGGTAAGGAGTGCAAGCGCGGACCCATCTTTTGACATCCTGGCGCACTCCCGGCCATACGTAGCGATCCGTGATCAGCGTAATGGTGGCGCGTACGCCGGGGTGTGCGAGGCCGTGGATGCTATTGAATATGGGCTTCCGGAGGGCGTCAGGGACAAGAGGGCGAGGGGATGCACCGGAGATGTGGCAAAGCACGGGCGTCGGAGTTAGGGTACGATATGTCTTGGAGCTTGAGGCCGGTGGACGCAGTGCGAAGCCGTTGAAGTTCAGGGTCCGTGCCTGGGCGGTAGCTAAGTCGGTGATTGAGAGTAGACTGGAGGAAAGGGTGGAGATCCGGCTGAGGGCGTCAGCCACTACATGAGATGTGACGAATATCGGTTGTCAACTCCGCTATGTAGGAGAGGTGACAGATTCCCTGCGGAGAGTAGTTGCGGCCGGCTGATGCCATGGCGCCGACTAGTGGCTTGTGATCCGTCCAAGGACAGCCCCTCGAGAAAATGGCTGACATAGCGAATGGCTGAGTAAGCTGCCAGGAGCTCCTTGCTGAATGCGCTACATCGTGACTCTGCTGATGATAACTTCCGTGAGAAAAATGCAATGGCCTGTGGGCAGGGGTCAACCTGTTGCTGAGTGCGGTGCCGACAGCCTGGGCGGAGGCATCCAAAAGCAGGGAGAGCGGGGCATTGTGGTGGGCGTAGGCTAAGAGGGTGGCGTCGGCAAGGGCTTGCTCGACGGCCTTGAAAGCGGTGTCGTGCACGCCGGCCCACAGCAGAGACTGGCGAGGGGTCTTAGGGGATTTCCGGAAGTCTTCGAGGGGGGAGAGAAGTGCTGCACAAGCGGGGACGAAACGGCGGTAGTAGTTGACAAGACCGAGAAATATTCGCAACTGGCGCACGGAGGATGGAACTGGAAGTCCGTGATGGGCTGGATCTTTTGAGGGAGGGGAGCTATCCCGTCAGCAGATTATTGATGTCCAAGGAATTCTAGAGATGGATTTCCGAACTCACATTTCTGCAGGTTGATAAAGATGCAATGATCATCGAGGTGGGAGAAAACCTGGCGGAGGTGGTCGTGGTGCTCCTGTTCGGTCGCACTGGCAACCAGCTGATCATCCATATAAGCAAACGTGAAAGGCAGTCCGCGGAGAACAGAATCAATGAATCTTTGAAACGTTTGGACAGCATTGCGCAGCCCAAAGGGCATGCGCAAGAACTCGAATAATCCAAAGGGTGTTATAATGGCGGTTTTGGGGACGTCCTCGGGGGCTACAGGGATCTGATGATATGCTTTTGTTAAATCAATCTTGCTGAAAAACTTCATGCCGGCGAGATGGAAAGAAAAGTCTTGAATATGGGGCAAGGGGTAGCGGTCGGGCTTGGTGATGACGTTGAGAGCCGTGTAGTCTCCGCAGGGACGCCAAGTCCCCGTTTTTTTTTGTGGACCTTGTGAAGAGGCGTTGCACAGTCGCTAGAGGAGATGCTAAAGATTCCAATGGCGAGCATTTGCTCAGGTTCACTGCGGGCTACCTTCAGTTGATCAGGAGAGAGTCGTCGGGGCTTGAAATGCACTGCGTGCATTGAAATGCTATTACGAGCGTGCAATTCGAAAGGTTGGTGGCCGTGGCAAGAATCATCTGTATGGTGGTAGGGAGTCGCTAAAGGAACAATTCCTTTAGTAAGCGTTCGTTGAAAGACGAGGCCTGGTCGCATAGCAGGCCTTGAAGGTGTCGTAGGAACTGCGATGGGCGGCGGTCGCCGAGGTCTTCAGCACACAGCAATTGTTGGTATCTGCGTCATTCGGAGGCCGGTGTACGTTCAAAAAGCTCAGATTTGAGGGTGTCATACGGTGTCTCGCCCATTGGGGCCATGAGGAGTCCGCGACGTCGGAAGCGACTTCGGGCGCAAGGACGGATACGACGTGCCTGAATTTCGTAGGCTGTGTGGAGATCCCGGCAAGCTGAAATTGGCATTCTGCCTGCAAGAACCACACTGAGGGATGAAAGATGAAAGTCACTGAAAAGGTTAGCCAGCTGTAGGACTCCTACCCACATCTTCTGGATTACGGTAATCCAGTAGATGTGGGTTCGAGTCCTACAGCTGGCTAACCTTTTCAGTGACTTTCATCTTTCATCGTTCATTTCTTAGGCAATTTGAGGTTTTGTATGTGTTTGTCCTTTCCAGCCTCAGAACATCAGTTCTCTCTTGTTCACACTGAGGGGTTGGCGGGCCAGAATGCAGGGAGTCGGACCGCGACGGAATTGACGTGCGGCGCCGGGGCTGGCGCGTCGGTGCCACCTTGGGAGGTCATGGAGACGTTCGGGTCACCAGATGTGGGAGCTCGACTGGAGCCAGAGAAAGGGACAACCGGTTCGGCCAGTGCGGCAGCAGACAGAATGTTTATTACTCGGAGCGCGGGCTCCAGAAACGGGGAGCGTGCTGTGGTCAGCACTTCGTTGTCTTTGGCATTACGGGGCACTACAAGTTCATGACTCCCTCATCAGTACAAGAAGGGCCTCAGGTGGGGACATGCCAATGTCTTCAACAGAGGCTTCTCTATCATTGACTCCGCAAGCTCACATCTTTGCAAGTTGTCGGTGTTTCACTGAGGAGATAATCTACATCCTGTGCTAAGAAAAGATACTATGGTCATGGCTAAATGTCTTCTCTATACTCTCTATATCGAAACATGATCCCTCATGGCTGTCATGGTTCATAGCGTGCCGGGTCAAACCTAAACACAATATCTCGAAGTTAGAATACACTATTTCCTGAATCACAGCTTGTTTGTATACGTAAGCTCATACTTCTCCACATGCTAAGCAGAAGCTCGGTATTTCCCTGAGAATTGGAACTACACCTGTAAAGATGGTTACAAGTACGCTGCACCCACGGGTTTAGCTCAGCACATGCACCGGACTTGGCCGCAGCTTCAAGCTTTTTCTTAAGCCTCTGTTACAAGATCCTCTTGTGGGCTACATGGCCTATAAACATTTCGAAGCATGGCATTTGCATATTGCAATTGGTTATTATAATTAACTACAATCTAGTTCTTTTTACCTTTTACAACATGTACCTTTTACGTAGGGAGTGACTTTTTCGGGTTAAACCCGATTCCGCCCGGTTATTCCCCCCCGAACTGAGCTCCGACCAATTCGCGTTAAACCCAATTTCTCCCCGAATTCTAGTCACTATGAAATCTTCAAGTGACGTTTCCACTGAAGGCGAACAAAGGTTGCCACGTGTAACACATGTAAGAATGGGCTACTTACGTTCCCAGCAATACACCCATGTGTGTCAACACTGTCTATGCCTTCGGAAATTACCCCTGGAAGGTCACGATCCCGCAAAAAAACAAAAAAGATAAATTCGGAAGGACTTAATATACAAGAGGAGAAACAAAAACACCCGATAACACCCGAAGGCACAATTATCGCCCGATTTTCCCCGAATTACAGATTTAAAAATAGCGCCCGATTTTTACCCCCGAGTCTGAGAAAGGCATTTAACCCGAAAAAGTCACTCCCTACTTTTACGTCATTGTTGCAGATAGAATTAATGGAACAGAAAATTCAAGTACGCAAAGCTTGTGTGCCTTCTTTTCTATTATTTTTTTCATGCCCTCAATCCTCTTTAACAAGAATTTGTATTTCCTCCTCATCACCTTCTTTATCACCACTTTCTCTGATGTACATCAGTTTAAATATATATACCAAGTGTGTGTGTCTGTGTGTCTGTATCGTACCTGATGAAGGATGGACTCTGTCCGAAAGCTTGTGTTTTAGTAAAATAAATTATTTGAATGTTTCAGTTTCAGTCTCTCTAAACACGGCAGTGAGTTCTAATAATCGTACCTGTGTCGTGAGAGGGAGTCTCCAACCTTTCTGGTAGGGGCTGTATGTGGGATCACATGAATATTAATCGACTCGAGTAACCAGAAAACCTAGTCAGCGGCAAATACCACAAGGTGTCATTTCAATCTGTGGAAACATAACAAGCTATGAATTCACACCTTGTCTGCATTGGTCCCACTGAAAAGGATTGTGCGAGACATCAAGACGTTCCCAGCAGCCATCTTGTTCACCTCTGGCTGACGTTTCCAAGATAAATGGTGTTCACTTGGGCACTGAACTTTTGTGGTGAGAAACGTGATGCGAACATCTGTGCCCACTTTGTGTGATGCACTGTAAGTCCTGCATTTCTCAAACAGTTGTAATAGTGGAGTTCTGAATTTGATGTACTTCTTCTGCTCTGGTGAAGGGCACAACACTACAAATTAGACGAGTATTTAGTACCTGAGGACTTGTATCAGCAGGCTATGTACCTTTCAAAACTGTTGTGTTCAGATTCCCGGAATGACTCAACAACTTGCCCCACCAGTGGTGAAGATGGTGTCATATCATGCACCTGCAAGGAATGCAAAACTTCAAATTTTAAACAAAACAAGCGCTTGTCCCACCTGTGATCATTAGGGTGTATGGACAAGAGGTGTTGAAATCATCCCTGGAGAAAGGTTGACGGTAAATCATGCGTTTGCATGCTTTTATTTCAGATTTTCACTTTCTTGTCAGTCACGATCGAAGCCTGTGTCGCTGATATAAATGAAGAATAGGTCAATATCTAGCACACAATTTATATCATACTTATACTCTCCTGCGCGAGCTCAGGGCTCCCTAAGGGAAGAGGGATGTTCCGTTTGGTACATTACGTAGCGTACGCATCACAAAAATCAATCTGAATTTGAAAGGGACTATATCTATACATACATATTATGCCTGTGTATCGGTAAATACATACCTCGTGTGCACTGGTGTGCATCTTCAGACGTCGCAAGGAGAAACACTGGTGTCGGGACTGCGGTCAGTCTGAGACGTTTTCGACCGTCCGCTGCTACCATTTCGCACGACTCATCAGAGAAATGGGTTGAGAAAATACTGCGTGGATCACGAATGTCTTGACCAAACGCTTGCAAACGGTTTCGGTTCCGCGCATTATCCGTTGGAATCTAGTGGTGCACAACGTCCTTTGTCGAAAGACCATACTTAATGTATACCCGAACATTACAGTAGATGCCTGGTATCCCCGTCAGGTGAAGTACTGTTCAATCTCGGCACTAAATGAACTTTTTGCACACACACACCTCGTCAGACGCAATTCACGCTGTGCAATATGGTTAGGAGCAGAGCAGGCACTGACAGTATTTTGGGATACTGTTTCTTCGATATTTTGAAGAATTGTCCCAGTAATTGATTCTTAAAGTAGTGTTTATTGGTAATTAGTATCCGGTCATAACTGCATCGTGTATTACTTAGGTATCACGTGACGGGAGTACTCCGATCATGACTTTTTTAGCTGATGCGGGGCGCAACCTACCGTCCGATTTAAATTTTCTAATTAATGCTGCGTAATAATTAACGCGCTTTGAGTGTTTAGTGTGAAGTTGGAGGATTTCCCTCAAGATCAGAAGGGTTTGTGCCGGAGCCTAGCTGGAAGAATTTCGATTTTGGGGGAGGAGGGAAATCTGGAGGTTTCGGTTTCACTTCGGAGGGATTTCAGAGCAATTTCAACATTCGTCATGTACCCATAAAATTTTTGCTAATACGGCCCCAAAACAGGAACACGAATGTCAGACGACAAACTGCAGAAGTTTCAGAACGCCTGATGTTTTAGAAAGTAACGTGTTGCACACCTTATGCGGCTTAGTCGGGGGTTTCTTCGTGCTTCGTGTGCTGGCGTCTGCTCCGGCCAAGCGTCCGCTCCTCTCCGTGACGGCGGACGCATGTTGGTTTTTGCATGCTCTGTGAAGCTCTTTCGATTTTCCGCGAGTCTCTTCTGGGGCACAATATCCCTCCTCATAATAATGGGGAAGACTTCCAATCCAGAGAACAAGTCACCATACCGACAGAAGTTCTCGAATGAGTGGCTTAAACTTGATGAATTCGAAGACTGGCTTGAAGAGGTATCCCAAAGCATAGCATTGCAAAGCAGTGCATTCTGCCAGACTTCTAGACTCGATCCCCGCTCTTTATTTTTATTTTCTCACTACTCTCACCTAAGCTCGAGCCGGGGCGTTGCTCGGTAAAGGATATGCCTGCGTATACAAAACCTGTGATATCTTGTTCCGCGCAAGTGAATATATCAGTATATCATCAATATCTAATTGTTTCACTGAAAATACACGATATTTTTAGAAACGGACGTTTTGTCCAGATTCTAGAGGGTTTTAGGGTTGACTTGGAGGGAGCGCCGACAAAAAGTTGGCAACACTGAATAAGTGTAATGCATGCGTACATAGAGTAAGTGTGTGTCCTGTTTGCTGAGTGAGGCCCTTGGCAGTTCTTCATAAACAGTATCAGCGCCGATTATGTTTAGCGTTGACATGTAGAAGTACTATAATAATGTATTTAAATTAAGGGAGGACTACTTTGAACACAGTACAGATACCTGAAAATGAATGACCAGGAAATATCTCAAGCAGTACTCGAGATATATAATGACAATTTAAGATGCTTGAGTATTGGTCACGAAACTGGTTACCGTGTGTTTATTTAAGCATATATTTTGTTGGCTCGTTGTAGGAGGTGCATTTCGCAGTGTTCGTCAGTCAGCCTTCCTGTCTGCCTTTGAAAACTAATCGTGTCGGCCAAATTGCTGTCCTACCCAAAAGGAGGCGCCCTGTTCCACCAAAAAGTGAAGCTCGAATTGGGACCCAACCGTGTAACGTCACTTCTAGTCTTTCAGTTTCGGTTGTACAGTTGCATGTATTGCATCGTTTCGCAATCTATAGACAGGTGTGATCGTGGCATGTCGGCAGGAGCCCCAAAAGTGGCGCACACAGAGCCATCCTCATTGGCGTCCTCGGGTAACGTGACCGTTGCAAGGTCCTCAGGCAAGCTAGAACGCACCCTCTGTTCATACGTCAGTTCCTCCACACTTTTCTCTTCTCCCAAATACGCATAGATGATTCATTTTCTTTCTTTCTCAATGGTTACTGCCGTCGAAACCTTGCTCCCCCACGCTCCAACTCCGGCGAACAAGCTGGCGACTTTCATGACTGTGGCATTGCTGGCGCAAAGCAAATGATAATTTTTGTGCAAATTTTGGTGTGGACATATAATTCCGAGACACTGCCTCGGCATTCAGTTATTAAAGATGCATTGACTTGTTGCAATAGCGTGTGCGAAACAAATCTGTACTATGTGAGTAGTCCTTTCCACTGACGATCGCTTGTATGCTCCTGCGACACGTGAATAAACTAAAAGATATGGTTCTGTGTGGGAAACTGATGTTACCACGTGTATTTTTTTCCATTACCACTCAATTGTTGCATTAGTTTGAACTGGCGCTTGTGATAAAATTAATCAGTACACATGTCACTGTGGTATGGTCACCGGTACCGGTATGGTCAACGACAGCATCGCGGCATACTTCAGCTGATGTGGTAAAATACTAAAAACTCTTCGGCATCCACGAAAGCTGTCCACATATCGTCCAACTCAACATGAACCACTCTTTGGCAAATAAACCATCTGGAGCTTCGAGAGCCTGCCTTTTCATCAACATGAAGTAGCCGGAGTAATTCATTTCCTGCCGTTTCTCAGGATTTTACACTTCAGTGGTTCAGTTTGGCAAGTCAAAGCTCGGATTCGTCCTTGGTGTCAATGAAATGAGCCGATGGACGCTATTCGATGACGACTGTGAATAAAACTATGCCTCTTATTTGAAGGGAACATGTAGAAATGCATGGTCAGTTTTTCTATAAAAAGCGCTGCTTTTTTCTGTGAAAGCGTTTTTCTACAGAAAGAACATAAAACATATAAATGACGAAGGTTTCATCGACATGAGACAGAGCACCGTGGAGATACCCAAATGAAACGGATACAAGAAACGTCAAGGTTACTATTTAAGGGCTATGTAAGCGAGCTGTGTCAGTTTGATCTCAATCGCGAAATCCCATTCGCGGAGGTTCATCGATAAAAATCCTGTCAACTCAGAACTGAATAAATGACTCACAATTCCCAACACTGCTTCTATCGTTCTACGCTCAAGAGCGAAACCCTAACTCCTATAGCGGCCCAGGACGCATGCTAACTCCCTGTCCCCAACTCCTTCCTGCTGTCCGTTTTGTATCTGTCCGCATTTGTACGCCGCTCATTGCCACAGTTGCTTCGTAGCGCTAACACAGAATAAAAAAATAACTACTATAGCTTCTTTTAGAGCACATCAGACCATAGCTGACGAAATGACGATGAAGATAACAGGAGTAGGCAAGCTAGCTGGTGTTGGCTAGATAGTAACATTCCCTTGAGTTTGACGGAAAACACAGGACGAGAAGAACACACGACAGACTCACGAGTGTGACAGACCCAAAGACAGTGGCAGACACACGCGTCTGTCGTGTGTTCTTCTCGTCCTGGGGTTTCCCTCAAGCTCGAGGCAATGTTAAAATGAAGAAATTACTCATAATTCCCACCACTTCTTGTATCGTTATACGCTCAAGAGCTAGACTACTAGAGCTTTTGTAGAACACATCAGTAGTGGTTTATCCAGAATCCCAAGCATGGAAGGATATTGGAAAAAATTGGGAGGGGGGCATTATTATAGTTACGTCATTACAGGTTAATATAATATTACAGATATGTGTCAAACCTGAAATCACAAACGCACCCCCTGTACGGGGGTACGCAGGTGAAAAAGTTATGGGGGTGTCACTGAACATTTGGGGGTGTTAGGGGGGTGTAGGGGGATCTGGTAAATCACTGCACATCAGCACGTACCACCAGACAGCTAGTAACCTCGTATTTCTTTAATAAGCAGTCGAGGTCGCGATACATCTTCCTTTCCTTCAAAACAACGAAAAAATAGAATGCGAACTTTAAGTTTCTAGTGTTTACTTCTTGTCACTGTAGCCAGCCGTTGTGGACCCCGCATGTGTCTAACCGACCTACGTAGTTCTTCTATTCTGCTGTTCCGATGCATTCGCTGTTCCTCGACATATCATGCTGATTCGGAGACAGCGGTATCTAGCTTCGCTATTGTGCTGCGTTCTCATCTTGTTCAGCTGTTACGTAGCCATTGAACACACAGTGATCTGTGTCTATGAGAGTCTGTGGGAAGCAACGTTTCTGCTGTCGACAGCAAGCACTAGCAGTTTCGTCGAAATTGTCTTTTTTCGAAATTGTCTCTCATTGTCTTTTTAGCAAACATCAGCACGTACCACCAGCCAGCTAGTAAGTTCATAGACCAAAGTCGCGATACATCTTCCTTTCCTTCAAAACAATGAAAGAATAGAAAGGCAACTTTAAGTTTCTTGTGTAAAGTTATTGTTATTGTAGCCAGCCGTTGTGGACCCTGTGGGTCTGGCCGACCTACGTAGTTCTTCTAGTACGATGTTCTGACGCATTAGCAGGTCCTCGACATATGGTGGTGATTCTGAGACGGTGGTATCTGGTTTCACTGCTGTACTGCGTCCTCATCTTCTTCAGCTGTTGTAGTCATTGGACGCAGAGATGGTCTTGGGTGGGAAATAACGTTTCTGGTCTCCGAAGCCGGTACTTGCAGTTTCGTCGAAATTATCTTCCCTGTTCCGTTTGTACAAAGTAGGATCCCGGACTCCTGGAACGCAGACGCCATGTACCTGTAAGTAGTATAGTTCCGTGGCAAACAACCAGGATTTTCTATTGGATTGTGTTGGATTACAACTGGATTGTTAGATCAGAATTAGCTAATTCTGATCTAACAATCCCGTTGTAATCCAACACAATCCAGTTCGAATTCCACACATGCCAGTCTAAGCCCTCTGACTGGTCGATCGTCGCTTCGTCCTTTCGCGCCAATTGTAAGCCTACGGATCACTGATTAGCTGGCATAGCTCCACCCCTTTTTGCTAATTGGATGGCTTGATTCCACTCCTTTATCCTGATTGGTCCATTTCAGGCCTACTCATCGCTGATTCGTTGTCTCCTTCATGCTGCCAAGCCGGCTAATTGGTCCATTCTAAGCCTACTCAATGCTGAATGGCTCAACTGCGGCTATGGCATTTCTAAGCCAACCCGGCAAAGACAAGACCCCAACCAGACGGTGCTGCGATGACAGTTCTATAGGGTGTTGTACCCGCTCTCCACAATTTCCATTTCTATCCTTTTCTAGCTCTTGGATCACTGATTGGTCCATTACCAGAAGGTGCAACGGCTTCAGATAGAGACGCAATTTCAACCGTTGTTCGCCCTGATCAGCCTAGCTCTCTAGACAAGTTCTATTCGTATCTAGGCCCTGTACACATAGCTCCGCCCCGGTTCCAACTGGCTACAGCTGCGCTTTACAGAGGCTGTACATCAGACAGACACGAGAAATATATTTTCACGCTGATTGAGTACATGTTTGAGAAAAAAATACCCTGCACTTTGGCGCACAGCCAAATGCGTATGAATTGCGATAGAGTCAGAACAGATGTAGGACGAGGACTTCATTTCGGATTTAAAAAAAGCACACTTTCGGGAGATTTAACAGATCGGCAACACTCTACGGAAACGATACGATAAACGAAAGTCAGAGTCAGAGTGCACGATTTTCGTGTTTCATCACCATGGCATTCTGTCTCGCGGTTGCTCATGTTCAACGTGACCCTGTGAGATTTGGTCTTTCTCATTCCGCACTAGTTTAGCCATGGCGAATGTAGTGGAACAGATAACAGCGCACTGTTTCAAGAAAATATTCGTCAGAGACAGCAGAGTCAGCCAATAGAAACTACGCGGTGTGTCACCCAGAGAATCCGTGGCAAGGTGGTATCCTAGTACTGAATGAAAAAAACACACTGGAACAAGCAGACAAAAATCAGGAGGCGCAGCCGGTACCGACGAGGCCTTTCTGTGTCACCTTATTTGTTGCCAGTATATCGTTCTCAGCATCTCTCGCCGACATCGTGAAATAATTTCGGCATGGCTATTTTTTTGGCTCGATGTCTCTCCACTCACAATGTCGCTCGGACATGCGCGTCTATTTCCGCCGTCCGCTCACGACGTCATGTCGGACGTCCAAGGGAGAACTGGCCCTTAGAAAGTTGCAGAGCGTGTCGAGAAACACCCATCGCAAAAGTTTCCTACAGCGTACGGCTTGTGTGAAGTTTTTTCCTCGCTCCGCAAAACCCGAAAGTGTACCACGTGACATGCGGCGATCGCAATAACGCACGCGCCTCGATTTGAGAGCTGCTAAGCGTACGGTACTACATTTCTTATCTGCACAGAAGCGCCCTTCAGGTGAGCTCTCACCTGGGGGTCGCTTCTCACCAGCAGCATGGCCGAGTGGGTTAGGTAGTCCCGCTTCTTGGTGGTAGCCAAGGTCGTGCAGAAGATTGGGAGGTGGTGTAATCGATTTCTACCATCGGCAGTGCTGCCTCAGGTTTTCTCCGCGTTTTCCGGAAACTTTCCAGACGAATGTCGGCAGAGTTGCCCCTGAAGTCGGCCTAGGACGCATAGTAACGCTCCTGTTCTCCTCCCCTTCTTGCTGTCTTCTCTCTATCTGTCCACATCCGTACACCGCTCATAGCCGCAGCTGCTTCGGGGTGCTAACACGGAATAAAAATTTTAGGTCGCTTCTCGGCAGATTTTTTTTTCACTTTCACAGTCTTTCTGTACGATTAAGAACTCTGATATCGAGGCACATGCTTTGTTGTGCTCACGTCATGTCACATAATGTCAGAAAAAAAAATCTCCATGGAAGGCGTACGCTGTAGGAAACATATGCGATGGGGATTTGTCAAAGTGCTCTACAAGTTTCTAATTCCTATCTTGGCCATAGGACGAACAATTAAAAATGGAATAATTAGCTGCATCAATTAATTAGTCGGTCACCATGAAAAAATCAGGAGGTTAGAACACGCAAGTCCGTACAGTATTCGGCAGTTTTCATTCGCGTATGACCCACCATGTCTTTTGAGTCCCGGTGCACGTTTTCCTGGACACCCTGTATGTATGTTATATGTATGTTATAGGAAAATGTCTGCGTTGCTTGTGGCGAAACTTGTTACATTGTGTGAATAGCATACATGGCTTATTATTTATGCGGTCTAGATTTTGTTCACACGTCGGAAACCCCGATCGATTACCATAGCGGGAGCAGCTAGGGACTGTGAAACATAGGAAAACGAACACAACACCCTTTTTGCACACATCGCTTGAAGAATAGCAGTTGACGAAAAGGCAAAGGCAGCTTAGCTTAACAGCTTAGTTGGCAGTGTTAAGATTCTTGGTGTAGTCTTTTCCTCAAACCTGTCTCGGACATTACCCATCAATTATGTTCACTCCAAGGCACCTCGGATATTTAGTTATCTGTACAGATACATATGACTAAGTCTTCTATTATGTTACTTTATTAGGCATTAATGTTTTCGCACCTCAGCTACTTCTTTTTGGTGTGGGGCACTATCCCAATGGGCACAATTTGTTGCAGTGAGATTGCACCAATATTGCCATGCACGATTGATGTTATGTTGGTAAGGACCGCTTTCGTTATGCTGCACAGTGTTATGGAAACAACATTACAGAAACACACGTTGCGATGCTGATGTGACAGCGCTAAGGACGGCCTTCGTTCAAAAATGTTACAGAAAAAAAAACATTTCACGACGGTGACATTGGCATGTTGATGCAACATTGCTAATGACCAGTTTAATTTCATTGTAGCAGCGTTACAAAAGCAAAACTGGAAGAGCACTGCAGTGTTGTCGTGGTGATATATGTGCTATGTAGCATAGTATGCTTACATAGTTATCGTCCTGGGCAGACTTCGGGTGAACGGACAGTCGTCTGGAAAGTCTACCGGAAAATCCTGGGGAAATTGCAGACAGCATAGACAGGATTCCAACCCGTGTTACCTCCCAGTCTTGTCGCGGAAGGCGATTGTTCTAACCACCATGCAACGCGAGAGCTCAAGGGCTCTGGTCGCACAAGCTCTACGGGACAACGCCATGCATATCGAAGGTCCAAGCACGCATTCGCATGTGCATAAGAATGTATTGTAATGAATTTCATGTTCCTGGATAGATTAATTTTCATTCAGCATATACGGTCCTCGTCTCAATTATTCCGTCCACAGTCGTCTTCTATCGTGCGTCCGCAGTGTTGTCCCAGGATATAATGTCTCTCAAAAAATGCATTAACTTAGCCCATAATGGCCGCACTAAACGTTCTCAGACATCGTATATTTTTTTGGCATATTGCCTGCGTTTACTCTTTTATGTAGTTTTCAGTTCCTACTGATGATTTGTTGCTCTAGCTTTGCTACAATATTGCTTCACTAGCATTGCACCAGCAATCTAAGTGTAATGTTTCCTCACTGCAGCCCGTGAAACATTGCCTCAGCAACATAATTGTATGTTTCTAAAATGCAACATCTGAAATGCTGCTCCAACAATGAAAAAGAAGCATTGCGGTAATGTCCCATTTCTGCATGAGACGTCAAAAACAGTGACGGGTGAACATCACGAGAAGTTCTGGAGATTTCATTTCGTTATTTATTGGTGGGAATCACAGATAGAACAATATGATGCACTGAGACACTGAAGTCCCTCGGCAATGTTGCATGCAAGATCTGCAACATTGCAGCAATATGTTTGTTGCACTCTTGCTACAATGTTTCAGATGTTGCCTAGAGGTAACACCTATTACACATTGTAACTGCGGCGTTTGCGTGATGTACAATGTGCAACATTGTTTTCACAACAAAATTATATTGTTAGCACTACCCATCCTTTGACCCCATACAGAAGACACATTGATACAATGACAGTGCTGTAACGTTAAGATTAGGCTGATGATACAGTGTTTCGTGAGCAATGCTATTGCGGCATTGCAACAAACACCACATCAGGAATATGTAATTGCAACATTTTGTCAATGGTGCACACGCAACATTGCTTCGGCAACGCAATGACACTGTTAACCTTACGCATCTTTTGAAATACAGCGACAATATTGAAATAAAGTTATATAACTGTATACCAATCTTGATTTTGCATTGCTGGTAAATCGTTTTGGAAGAAACACAATTGCAACGTGCGAACAAGACGCAAGATAGCATTGACATTGTTTGTAAAACATCACATCAATAATATAAACGCTACATTACCACACCGTAACCTATATTCAACATTGTTTCAGTTTCATCGCAATGTTAGCTTTACGCAATCTTTGAGCCATAGCATGAACATTGAAACAAATATATTGCTACAACGATGAATGTGGGCATGAAGCATCGCTGCAACACTCCAACGTTCCGGTAAGATTTATGCAAAACATTTTCAACATCTTGTGCTGTCTATATAGGTACTGCAAGGTCAAATTTGAACAAATTATTTATATTTAAAAAGTATTCGTTTTCTTGATTACCTTCCGTATAATCACACCACTGTAGCGCTTTTTGAGCAACATGTTTTGTTGAAAATGCAAAAATTACACCGACATAGACTACTTTGTTGTTATGAAACGCCCCACAAAGCATCCTTGACGTGTCACATTTGTGTGTGATTTGAGAGGACATTCTTGACACCATAAGTGTCGTAAGCAGTAGCTTAAAAAAAAGAAAAGAAAACGCTGTGGGACAACATATGGTGATCAACATATTGACTACATTCTTCTATGTATCCTGGGGGCTTAATCGTTTCACACTTTCAACTTAACGGCACGAGACAGCTGAACGAGTCGTTCAGGCTAACGAAACGAGCAACTTTATCGACGCTTTGCCTGGTCGCAATCTGTGCTCCTCGTGAAGCTTCTTCTTTGTGGTTATTTTGCACGTTGCGAGCGCTCACGTGTTGTGATGTCACCGCCCTGAGCGAAGAGCAGGCTGGCAGCGAGGCTACATCTTCTCTGACCAATAGGACTGTTTCATTTGTTCCGATAGCTCGCATTCTCGTGCTCTCATACATGCTCATTGCGTTCCAATGGGCGCGTTAGGTTCGTGTTCCGGGAACATTCCCTCTTTCAGGGGATCACTGAACACCTTCAAAGTGACTTCCGGTGCACGTTCCCGGGTGCACCCTGCGCCAGTGATTTCCCCAGAAATTCACTACTGGGAGGGTGCCGAGCTTTCAAGGGGGGGGGGGGGGTCATGCTTGGTGAAGGTTTCACTTACGGAATTTGTCTTAGACACGGAAAGAATCGTGGCACAATGGTGACATGTCTGCAGAGCTTTCCCGGTTTATTTGTACATGTTATCACTTTAGAACACAGTACATTAAAATAGAGATTCATTGTGAACGGCATTTCAACATTAGGATTCATAATCACACAACCGACAAAGAAAAGAGACTAGCATCTTGTCAATGGACACCTAGCAACCAACGGTGAAAACCTTACAATACCTCGCTTGATTGAGTTGGGCGCAAATGGCTCTTGATGATCCACATTGAGTTTGCGTGCCCGCACGCATTTTCGCTCGTATATGCGCGCAATATATGCATTGCACACTCACTTTCAGATGATTTTGGACAAATGCATGGTACGATCATCTGCATGACTGTGGTCTTACAGCCCAAGTTTGACAGCACAGGATGTAATTCGCAGGACTCACTACCAGAACGTGTTGGTGGCCGAACAGGGTGGGGTCACCTGAGAAATTTCAGGGGGGGGGGGGTTGCAAAAATACAGGAAGGGAAATCCCTGCCCTGCGCACCCCTTCTTCGGAGCCGGGGAGCCGGAGAACGCTGCGGAAGAGCGAGGCCAATTCCGGAGCGTGACGCATGTTCCGGTGTACTGCCTTTCGAAATGGCGCAACCGTTGGAACACGTTGCAACCGCCCATGTGTTTCTGGAATCATCGGATGTCGGGGGTAAATAGTTATACGATTATAGAGGACTGCTATGGTATACGGCTAGGTTTACTTAAAAGCAGACGACAAAAGAAAGCTCGATAGGCGGCGCGCGCTCAGCGGCTCTGGCGCTCGGCTTCCTGATAGGCTCACCAACACCATTAAAGGGGCCGTAAACAGGTACATGGTGCACATTTACATACAGGTGCACATTTCTTTGTGTTATATTATTGAAACTTATGCAGTGAAAACTCCTTGCAATTACTAACGCTCAAAAACAAAAGGCGCTTGCATACGGATGAAATGTCCACTGCACTTTTTCGCATTTTAGCTCCGCCCCGCGCTCTTACTTAACGTCATTTTGACGTAGCGCTTTCTTCACCAATTGCGATCGAGTGTTCCACGTATGATTTTATTTCAAATGCAGAATTGGACTAGATGAACGTGAATCCTCTTCTATTCAAAATCTAAACAGTTACAGCCTCAAACTGAAAAAGAAATGCGTTTAATTTAGGTATCATACGCGCACTACGTTTTCTGGGCAGTAGCACGCAGCACACCACGAGCGCGAATGAATATCCGGGACTACAGTTCCGGAATCTTAGGTAGGCTAGGTAGGCGCGCGATGGAACATCTTCGTCATCTTCGAATGGTTCCGACAACTGGGCTGCCGTACTTTGGTTTGAGCCACGCGGCATCGCGTCACTAGCTCGCGTGGTACAGTGGATAGCGTGCTGGCCATGTCACGTCGTGACTGGGAGGAACCCGGGTTCGAATCGCGTCATGTGATAGCAGCCCAACTGTTGACGTTTGCGGCAGCCGGAGATGTTGAAGATGTCATGACGTTGAATTTCGGAACGTCGTTTCACACAAACAAAACTTAGCGCTCCGACTCACAGCTGATAACGAAGTATGTTTATTGGCTGGTAATTTGAAACGTCATGTGCGCAGCTCGGCCCCCCGATTGGACGGCAAAACGCTACGTAGCCATGTGACGTATGCATGGTGGAGAGAGGCTCGCTGGTTACTCATCTTTGAAAGCAGTTATATGGGTCAGTGAGCTGGCACGAGCCGAACGAAATGTATATTTGGGTATTATGATCTGCGTTCTTTCATGGGGTATCATTATTTTAGAAATGTTTGGTGGCCTGTTTACGGCCTCTTTAAGTAGAGACACCACGGGTACGTTCCCCTGAAAACCCGGGTTATGGCGCTCGGGAGCCTGCTTAACGCGCCCATACGCCCATTGTTCGTCCCCAGGCTCGTTCGTCATCTTCTTTTTCTTCCCGTCTCAATATATGGCTCGCTAGTCGTGTGAAAATAATTAACAAACATGCACATCACTGTAAGGATAATCGTCTAGCTATACGCAAAAAATTGTTAATCATTTTCCTACCCTGACGATGGTGTCGGGTGAGAATGGTCTTAAATATTCTACGAGAACTAGTGTGTGCTGAGTTCTAGTTCACGTGGGAGTCCGAGACGAGAACGGAAAGACGTAGTGGCATCAGAAGTATCAAAAGAAGAAAGAGGAGGAGGCTGCCGGTTCTCCTCAACGTGTACACTTATTTCATTAATTTTATGTACCTTTTTCTTCAAGCATGGAAGTGCAACGCGCAGCCTTACAGTCAGGCTTCATAAACAGTGCGAACAGCATTTCTTTTCGGACGGAACAACTTTACACAATCTATCTGGTCCAGTTGGAAGGCATCCTGACGCCTAAAATAAAATAAATTCGCAGTGCAACAGTTTTCTAGTGAGCTTGAAGAGAACGTCAGTGAACTGTTTTAATTCCATGTTAGCAGCGCGAAGCAAGAGAATGTTATGAAACTATTCAAGACAATCGACCTCAGAAAATCTACAGAATCCTTTGCTCTTCCTTTCATTGCTACATCAACACTAGTCCGCAATGAGAAAGGAAAGACGTAGTGGTATCAGAAGTATCAAAAGAAGAAAGAGGAGGAGGCTGCCCGTTCTCCTCAACGTGTACACTTATTTCATTAATTGTATGTACCTTTTTCTTCAAGCATGGAAGTACAACGCGCAGCCTTACAGTCAGGCTTCGTAAACAGTGCGAACAGCATTTCTTTCCGGACGGAACAACTTTACATAATCTATCTGGTCCAGTTGGAAGGCATCCTGACGCCTAAAATAAAATAAATTCGCAGTGCAACAGTTTTCTAGTGAGCTTGAACAGAACGTCAGTGAACTGTTTTAATTCCATGTTAGCAGCGCGAAACAAGAGAATGTTATGAAACTATTCAAGACAATCGACCTCAGAAAATCTACAGAATCCTTTGCTCTTCCTTTCATTGCTACATCAACACTAGTCCGCAATGTACTATTAAAGAGAACAATTCGAACACTACTACATGCATCTATTTCGCCTTTCTTGTTCATCACAACACCCGTAGCTATCAAGACGGAGTGAAGTACACGGTCACAAGTCCTCACAAACGGTGCGGAGAGCGTTTCTTGGCGGGCGGAAGAACTTTACAGAATCTGTATCGTCCAGTTGAAAGGCGTCCTGACGGCATCACGTCCATGGGGCATAGTTAGCTGCTTGTGTGATCGCCAGGCGAAGAATCACTCCGCCATCTTTCTTGGGCAGCTTCAACGTCAGTGTGTCGTTACGAATAACGAAACGAAGAAACTTATCGACGCCCTGCTGTGGCACAATCCCTGCTCCTCGTTTAGCTTCTTCGTTGAGGCTATCGTGCTCCTCGAGCCGTTACGTGTTGTGATGTCACCGCCCTGAACAAACTACAGCTGCCAACGAGGCTGTAATCTTGTCGACCAATGAGGTTGTTTAATTTTGTTTGGATAGCTCGCATGGTTTGTCTATGGTTTGTCTATGGCTTGTCGTTATCACTTCTTCGATTTCTTTCTCGTCTTCATCTGCATTTTCGAGAATATCTCATGGCCCTCATGTAACCACTGGTGTAATACGATGAAAGGGGGAGCATGCCATTTTGTACACAGTCGTGGAGCAATACATGTTCGTTTCTGCAGAAATTCCGTTTCTGCAAATCTCCAAATGAAGATGTTTCACATTCTAACGAGTGGGCAGACCCACTCGTTAGGCAAACGATCTAATTTGATCGTAACTGGACCGAGAGATTACGCCCCTGTCACTTTAACGAAAAGAGCGCGTCATACACCACGTGCTCGAGCTCCCGAGTGCCTCGCGCCTCGTTAGATGATGAGCCATGTAGGCGATGAAGCCTGTGAGCACGTGAACACATTCGTTAGGCAGACGACACCGTCGGTCGTTACGCGAGCAAGAGATTACGCCTTTGGCCTGTTAACGAAGAAAGTGCGTCACGTGAAACGTGTCACGTGTTCGTGTTAACGAGAGCTCCGCCCCTCGTTGGCTCGCGAACGATGGAAGTGATTAAGCCCCCTGAATGGATGTTCATTTTAATCATTGCAAGTATCACAAAAACTATCTAGAATTTATGTACGTAGCTGTGTGTGTACTTAATTTCCATTTTGTACTTGATCTTCGTTACTTCTTCGTCAATTGTATTGGGAGCTGTGAGGCTGTCAAGTCGCCACGGCGACTTTTTTTTTTTCACAGTTCCCGTCACAAACAAATTTTGGAAATAAAGACATTATTACTATTATTATTAAACGGCACTTACACGTTACGAGATATCGAGTGCACAAGTCGTTAGAACCAAAGCAAGAGTACCTCAGTCAGATGCGAAATACCGGAGCAGGGTCCCCATCTTCAACTTTCCCATAGCGATAAATATCCCCATATTTAGAATTTCGCGCGCTCCAAAGCCGCTTTACTAGGGGCGGGGAAATACATTTATTCCGCCAAAGAATAAAAAAAAAGGGGGAAGCTTGGCTTGGCTTGGCTTTGGTAGTCTCCTCCTTTAGTAGGTAGGCTTCGGTAGGCTAGAGCTCCTGGCGAATCACGGGCCAAAGTGATCCATTTTACGCGCGTCAGGGGATAAGACAAGTTGAAGATCAGACCCCTGGGGACACTCATAGGGGGTGCTCAGCTTTTACTATTCATCTTCATGTCGCATCTACACGCCGATAAAAGGAAGTAACGCTATTCATATAGGCAGTATGAACCATGCAGTTTATTCAGTAGAGCCATTAAAAGGAATCGTAGATGAAGGTCCAGGAGGAAAATAGTGGCTTGGTGGCCGCATCATGTTCAACTTAGCAAGTTTCAGCCGCTAGAAAAGAACCCCCGCCATCTGTTATCTACGATAGTTCACCGTGCACCAGTTATGTGTTGCGTCACTTACGGCAATTTGCGAGCTTGGTAAGGAGTAAAGAAAGCAAGTTTGGTAGGCCTTTGAGAACAGCTCCTGAGCCACCTCCAAGCAGTCTGTAGAGGAAGCTGAAAACTTGACAGAGAAGGGTGTTGACGAGACCCCCAAGGCTCTGGTCTGGCAAGTTCTCCACGACGCACTAACAAATCGCATCAGTTATTAGTTTTGGTTGTGCTTCTATCAGAAATAAAATACGGGGTCTTATATAAGAAGTGCTTTCGTGCGTTCTTATAGCAGATAAGACTGTGGTTTATGTGCGTATATGCTCGTGCTTTATGAACAAACCAAATTGGGTACTGTCAACTATACACTTAATGTGAGAGCTGTGGCGTGTACGTACTATCAATCCATCCACAAGTCCGCTCAGGAGCTTAGGCTGCAAAAGTGTGAAATGATGAACTAATGTAATCTAGAACATTCTTTAAGGAGGAAGGCTCTTAGAGTTAGAGGACCATCAAGGAGTAGTACCTGATCGGAGCAGAGATCGAGCGTCTTCCCCAGGCACTTGTGGTAGAGAAAAGACCGTCAATAAATAACTCCCATTCAAGAAAATGCACTGCTTTAAATGAACTTGCAATGAACCATCGGCTACTATGGAATTTCTAACGCGCGGCAACTTTATTACTGTAGTCTCAAACGTAAAGTTGAAGCGGACTCAGAAATGGATCACATCTTCTGCTAACTGAAGATCTCTCTTCTTCTTCTTTTTTTTTTTTTTTTGTAAAAGTCAGATGCGATTAACGGCCCTGTCTAAGCAGCAGCCGTTGTAATATAAAAGACGTGTACAACCATTTCTATCTCGTTCAGGGATATTCTATAGTCGCACGCAGTTGGCTACTTTTTGATGCTGACACTGAAATAAGGCTACGAGAGATCACCAACACGGGACGGCGGTTTGAACTGTGCAATTTACTTTACAGTCCTGCTACAGTCAAAATTGACGATGTTCTTTGTTGATAGGCAGCTGATAGGCAGAGACGAACGTGTATATAACGCGATGAACAACAATTTATTTGGATGCTTATAGTACCATCCGTTGGTTTCACGTGAATTACAGCCATTCTCTGACTGTTTTGCTCATTACAAGAACGTCGATGCAAATGAGTGCGGGGTGCGTAAATGCAGTATGCAACATGCGTCTCGGCTCCTATATCTAGGTACTGATATAAAAGCGTACTCACCTCACCAGCTTTGAAAACGCTCGGGAGCGTCAGGTTTACACTGTGCTTGTCACATCTAGCGTAGGCGGGAGTAGGAAGAGGGTTGCAGAAATCTGTGAGGATGCGCGCCTCCAATACGTCCGAGCGGCCAACCAAGCCGCCGAGTAACTCTTGAACTTCACAGATACCGGTAAGGTGTGAGAGTAGGTCGTAAACTGCAACGGGAATGAACAGTGTGCTTTTAACCGCGTCCCTGTCGATACGTGGTACATTCCACCAATACCATTTGGCAGGCCAACACGTTTCACAATCATCACAGTTCTTAATGTGAGCATTGTGCTCTAATATCCATATTACAGCACGAGAATGCAATACAACCGAAACAATCGAGGCAAGTAAGCTCGAACCGGAAAACGACAAGACTAGCACGACAAAGAACGGAGTCACAGCTGCGCTGGGAATCGGCAAGTAGAAGGACACGGTTATGGGGGGAAAAAAAGACGGAGTAAGAGAGAGAGAGAGAGAAATTGTGACGACAGCAAGGCACCATGGGATTCCATTTGTCCAAAAATGCGGAACAAACAGGAAGACCTGGTAGATATGGTGCTAAGGGAAAGACAGGAAGACCTGATAGACAAAGGCACACGCTTTGGCTGGAGGGGAGAGGAGGCAACTAGGCTGGGTGCGCTGTTAGTCTCATTCACTTGATGCATTTCATGCGTACAGTGGTTGGAAGTTACCACATCATCTGTGTTGTTGTAGTGTGTTCTGCGTCGCTTCATTTAGAGATAAGGGCGAACAAGTTTTGATTTTGAATTTCGGGAATATAACCTAAAGTTTATTATTAGCGGTGAAACCGTGAATCTTCTTTCTACTATCCATTCTGCCCTGACTCTTACACCATTAGTTCCCTGTATTTTCTGGCGAAACGTAGCGCCAATCGTATAAACTCACAAGAGAAAATAAAAATAAAGCACATTCTACAGGAAGAGTAAGACCCCTCCATCAAAGTGGGCCACCCCCTACCGTACCGTGAGGGCCTCTGGTATGGCATAAACACGCACGAGCTGATGGAGGAACTCCATACATAAAAAGTCAGAATCTCGCCGCTCGGTGCTCAACCAAATCCTCCATACTCATGCTCCCAGCGCGAGTCTCATCGGGTGACAAATGCGGTGCCGCTCTCAACGCCAGTGATTGAATGAAAAAAATGTTCGCGCACTGCGGAAGCTCTCCTTTAAACCATGTTTTATTATGAATGGGTGATGCTTTGGCAAAAAAAAAAAAAAGTACGGTGAAGGAAAGTGTGCCACCAAGGAGCACTGACTCCAGCAGCAGGGTATCCATGGAGCCTGAAAGTAAACCTAGCCAGACTGATGCCACATTTCACTCTATGATATATGTGTGCAACGTTTCAATATTACCGTTACCGTGGAAAGTTGCCAAAGGAATGGTTATTATGCAGGAGCGCGTACATTAGTTCATACTATTCTTCTCGCGGCATTTTCGATATGTTTACCGCGTAATGCTTGGTGCCCTTCATAACACAGGTTGTGCAGAAGAAGGCGCCGTATGTGTAACTTGCAAAATAGTGTATGCCTCGCGATCTATTCAGAAGTAAGGTGTTGCAGGATATCTTCTCTGCTTTTCCAGTTTCTGTTTTTTTTTTTTTTTTTCAATTCCGCGTTACAAATTACTAACCTTATACTAGATCTTAGTCAAAATATCTGCATTGCCTCCTATGAGTATATGTCGAACTCATCTTTTTTGTCAACCAACGTGAGGCAAAAGATGTTCCGTTGGCATACCTCCCAGTTTGTCAAGCAGTGCGGTAACGATGCGGAGTACGGAGAATACGACGTCACGGAGTGTTAATTCCCCGCATTCCAAGAGGTAGAGTAGCCCTTGCAGCACGCACTGAAAGCAAAGAACAGGCAACGACAATCTACTGGTCGTGTCTTACTGCTTAGTGTCTTTTCAGTAGCTTCTGTTCATTAGATATAAGGCGTAACCAGCATGCGTAGTAAGGATGTGTAAAGATGTGTAATCATATGTGAAGATAACCCACCTTCACGAGTAGAAGAGCTTGGTTGACGATGCCGTCCTGTAATAGGCGTCGGTTCAACGTACGTTCAACAGAAATACATTAAGTACAACATTTGGGATTTCAACCAACAAATCAATCAACCAAGGCGTAGATGAATACAACCTCGTCAAGCACACACACAAGATTTCGTTTGCTGGTGCGGACATTTGGTTGTGTATTATGCGGACATTTATGTACTCCCGCCTCCTAGCCGCATCCTAGGCTAATTCGCTGACAACAGCAGCTGTCAGCGATCTTAAACCTTACGACCACAATAATAGCGTATTGTCGCTCTTAATTCGATTCAGTGGTGTGACATAATTTAAATATAGTCCTTGTCGGAACTGGTGATGTGAGGAACCTGTCAAAGTTGGAATTCCAAAAAATTCAGGAGATTCGAATTTTTATAATTTGGAAAATTGCAGAGGTTCGACTTTATTGCCCTCGACGCTTGCTTTCCGGAAGCAGAGTCACAAAACAACATATTTTGTGACACCAGAGGTCACCATGTGTGGGTTGCTGTCTGTGTTATGATTCTGCCTCAGGCTCAGTTTCGGTAGTTGTCGTATGTCTCTTGGATCTCTCATGTGAACCAGTCGCAAAGCCTCGAGAGTATGAAAGCCACTTTAGATAATGGGCGTCCCCTTTCGAGCTCGTGTCGTGCGGCGGAAAGATGACGTTGCAGAAACAGACAACGCTTATAATTTCGTGTAGATTCACAGCAATCTAGCTTACTGCAGGCGAATATGGTTTAAAATTTCAAAGTTAGTCCAACTATCGGTTCCACTGTACACTTCGTGTTTGCGAATAGTTCGCAGGAACCGTAATTGCGGAGAGGACTCGTAAGAGCGTGCTGTTAAAGCGTTAAAGAAAGTTTGTCCAGCATGCATGCCATGTGGGACTCGGTTTCTGCTAGTTATCTCTACAAAATAAATATGAAAACAAGCCGCCTTTACTGCCGTCCGCTGCCGTACTTCGTGCTCAGCATACAGTTCACAGATATTGAACAAGTTATTGTAGTCTTCGTTGTGAAACTAGGGATTTATGCTCGTTATGTGACCGTGAGAGGAAGTCTACAGACAAATCACATTGTACAGGATAATATATCGACATTAGCCTCATTTGTCTTTGTTCAATAGCACAGATCCCACATTATGAAAGTGAATTGCAAACATCGAAGAGCGTCATTTCCTGGTTTTGGTGCAATTGAGTTCTTCTCCAGCTGAGGTTTCACTTGAAATTTGAAAGTGACAAAATGAAGCCCTATATTCGCCTCTCCAACTACCTATAGAGGCTCTCGCGTCGTCCTCAAGATGGCGGAGAAAAGAATGATTGCCGATGAATAAATCGCCCTGCTTCGTGCCTCCTTCCACAAGACACGCTTCAAAACTTGTACACTTCTACAAATCACATAACTCGCGCGTGGTTTCCTGCTGTCTTCGTTGTTCAGGTCGCTCCTGTGGTAGAATCTTTTTCCCTTTCCTTCTTCCCCTTCTCGACATCGAATATGCTTCTCCGCAGTGGTTCTGCACTGCGGAACTGAGCAGTGCTGTTACTGTTTGAGTTCTGTAAGCCGGGAAGCTCCATCGCACAGGAAGGGAAGTTGCGGCAGTTTCGGGTCAGCGCGAAATATACCTGTCGTCTGCATCATTGATTGAGTACTTCTGCTGGGGTCTGCTGTGTGGCGAGCAGCCAGCTGGAGAGGCGAATACCTTCTTCGATCCAGGAATTGGCGCGTTGCCAATCACAAATGTCGCAAGTCGCGTGCAAGTACGAGACGTAAACATTGTGGGGAGAACTATTATTGCGAAAACTAGACTTCCATACATGGGATGCACTACGTTGGAACTGTGTTCTGTTTGGGTACTGTGTTTGTTTGCGCGTGTGTCGTTCTGTGCATCTCTATTCAGACTTAGTTCCTTCGTAATTTGCAGGCTTCTTAACCTGCGCATTCTTTTGAAGAAAAAACAGCGTGTGTCTGTGGGGGCTAGACGTATTTATACGAGACACAGAATAGTTTCTTGTCAACATTGGAAGACGAGCGCACGTGAGAGCACCGTTATGCCACAGAACCTACTTGAATTTACCTCACCACACAACTCCTGCAACCACAAAATAGTTTAGGCATGGTTGCGTTGAATCATTTTGGGGGATTCATTCCATCCCATGTCATCACCACTTTTCCATCATTTATTGTTGTTGTTAGTTTGGACGACTGCATAGACGGCAGGCGCTGACTTACCGAATGGCTGACGCACGTGTTGAACTTGCCCGCGAGACACTGCAGAAAGAGATAACATACTGTAACATCTCATAATAAAGCTGTGGCGAATATAAAAGAAAGAAGCAACAGCTAACTGATGTATAAAATCTGCAAATACAAAAAGGGATAGAGACGTAAAACTACACTAATATGATTAGATTTTCTCTAGACAACTGTTGGGTTCGGCTAGATTATAACGAAGTCCAGACACACCAAGATTGTCGTGGCCGGTTATTTATTCAGAACCATAAGCACGGGGAGGGAGTGTTGCAAAACGTTAGGGGAGTGGCGGATGTCGTTCAGTTACCTTGCAACATGATTATATATAATTTCTGAAACTTATTGACGAAAAATTGTATTTGGTAAAAATAGTGGTATTGATTTGACGTAAGTATACAGCTGGGAGTTGTGACCTTTCAAGGGATAGTCTGCTGTTGACATATCAGATCGTATATTTTGTTGCTGGAAAGGGCAGTACAGTTCCTACTTTATCAAGTTTCTGCGCCACTTTGCGTGAAATTGTATGGTGTAATTTAGTACCGGCACCGCAAAGTCG
Source organism: Ornithodoros turicata (assembly GCF_037126465.1). Classification (NCBI taxonomy): domain Eukaryota; kingdom Metazoa; phylum Arthropoda; class Arachnida; order Ixodida; family Argasidae; genus Ornithodoros; species Ornithodoros turicata. The sequence continues at coordinate 50,863,709 of NC_088202.1, read as the reverse complement.
TGGAAAACATGCGATTTGAAATTCCCGAGCGTCGAGACGTATGCGCGGCTTCATGTAACAACTGTGACGCTGCGATGGCGTTCCTAGACATCGAGCGGCCAGGCTAGGCCAACACCACCTATATAGAGAAAACTGCTTACTCGTCGACGTGACGTAACAAATAAGAGCTAGACAAATTATGATCGTGTTTAAATGGCTGGAGCCAAACACCAACGTGCTTTGGTCCCATATTTTACTCAAGAGTGGCTTTCTGCAAAGCGTGTTGCATTTTTAGTCTCTAGGCTCAAATTTGCGGAGTTTGCTGCAATCATTTGCGAGTCCTTGAATTCGTAGAACGGCGAAATGAGGTAGAAGACGAATTCTGACTTTATGTGTCCACGCTGTGAAGGCGGGAAAGAGGCATTTAGCATGTGTTCTGTACCTATGTGGCGTGGCTCGATGAGGCAGTGGCAGTGGCATTCTGTTGTCAGGCATCTTCGCCTTCGGTTCGTGCTGAGGCGAGTACGCGAGGAGGAAAACCGCTTGCTTCCACGTGACCCCCAACGTTATCGTCATGCAACGTCACCGGAGAGAATGAGAGGCTCTCTGGTTTTCTCCTCACAGAGCGTGTACCTTCCTGGCAGACTTGTACAGTAACTTTAGTAAAGTATTTAAGTTACGTATCTTAAATATTTGTGCTGGTAACCTGATATCTTGCAAATACTTTCAGAAGTCAGTTAATCCAACCATGCCGACAGTAAATTCTGTAATTTTTGTAGAACGCATTCGCATCTGTAGAGTGCCTGTGGAGTATTAGGGATAGCTAGTGATGTTTATAATACGCGGCAGGCTATCGGATAGTAATGTCTTTCGAGCACAAGAGGTTTTTGGTAACGCAATTTTGATCTTCACGCTCTTCATATTTCTTTGATAGCGAATTCCAACTGTGACGTCAAATGATCTTGAAAGTAACGAGTTACTCTTCAGAGTGTTGATTACTTCATCTTAAATACCTCGCATGATTGGGTATTTAGACGTTTTCTCAGTTACATTTTTGCTCGGTACTTCGTAACTTAACATAAATACGTTTTGTGATTACCTTGTACAAGCCTGCTCCATGGCTCTTGCGGTAAAATACGCATAATTTTTAAAAATACGATTCCCAGCGAGAGGTCTTATAGGGGATTCGTGTACAGGCCCACGTTCCTGCCACGTAGATACATTTATTTTAATTAGATTACGGGAGTGAACAATCCCCTCAAATGTTCTATTCTTACTCATACGTATGTTTCGTTGCTTCAGCTACAACTACGCCACTCTGGTTGAACTGCGCTGTTTATGCACATGCTTAAATGGGTGGTTCCTAAAAAGTTTCATTCCGAGTCACTGTTTGTAGGCGTATTCTTATCGTCTTTCCCACCAACTGTATACTTGTATAGTGCATCGTTAGAGAAGACTCGCAAGACGTTGGACTGTCCTTATAGTCTACGAAACCGTTCCTGAGAGAACGACGACTTTGTTCCCTCTTCAGTCTCATCCCATTTACTCCTTCTGTGGAGTTCGTTTTTTTTTTTCACACGTACTTCTGTATGACTGCTCGTTTGGTTACACGGAGTCTGTACTTTTTGGAACCCTTTTCGCTTGTGGTGAATTAGGGGAGCATCTTTGCTAGAGCAAGAGCGTGGCATATGCTGTCCAGGAACGCAGTAAAATACTCAAACTGAACTAGTTCAAACCACAATCCTCGATGGCCAAGTGCAGTTAGCATTTGTATGCACTATGTGGTACCCATGTGCCCTATGTGACCAAAATTTGCCGCAAGCGATTGACATATAAACTCACCGCACTTAAAACGCTTTTGGCACCAATGCGAATTTTCTTACTATATAGTTGAGTTTCTTTAGCAGCGTTGACCGTGAGCGTCGTGAGTGTGCGCAAGGGAAGTAGCCTAATGCATTCGTACGTGCCACATCAGGAGCGTTTCATTTTTATATTTGTAATTCCGTGTTAGCGCCGCGAAGCAACTGTGGCTATGAGCGGCGTACAGACATGGACAGATGGAGAGAGGACAGCAGGAAGCAATGGGGGACAGGGGGGTTAGCATACGTCAGGGAGAACTGTGCCGACATTCGTCAGGAAAGTCATCGGAAAACCCAGGGAAAACCTCAGACAGCACAGCCGGTGGTAGGATTCGAACCCACCACCTCCCAGTCTCGGCGTGAAAATCCTAACCACTATGCCATGGGAGCTGGTGAGCGTTTTATATTTTTAAGCATTGTGTGGATCTGTGCATAGCATAATACCGCATCTATATTACTGCCTATCGTTATAGATATCTACGACCTCACCGCCTGCCGATTTCGGATCCGTATGTTTATTAAACCAGGAGGGTGTTCAAGAAGAAAAAAAAAGTATTAAGAATTGTTGGTGGGTAAGGTGTACACTACAAATCCCAAGCGGAATCAGGCTCGGCTGAGGGCTGCGTAAATTTGGTTGGGGATGACCAGTTTCCTCAGGCGCGCTTTCCTCCGCGAGGCACGTTAAATACGGTGTGCAGAGAACTCTCATGTGATCGACGTTAACCCACATACCCGTCATAGTTGTTAAGCTAATAGTCATTTTGTAAATAATAAAGACAATCAAATACAATCAAATATCAAAATTCGAACGAATGCATATAGATAATGGCGGAACACTTCTTATGCTGGTTTTGATCATGTAGCGTTCACATTTTATTTTATTTTATTTTATGATGGGTTTCAGCCGTTTCGCTAAGCCATGAAGATGATCATTCAATCATTCACGTTAAAAACTAAGAAAAATGCACATAACAGTCTCCAACTTACCGTTCCTAGTCCGAACACGTTTGGAATGACAACCTTAATACAGGAGGCTGTAATGAAAACGTGTATTAGTAAATCTGTTAGGGCGATGTGTACCGAAATAAATAAATGAAATAATAGACGGAAGTAGACTATCTTGTGGCTTCTAAACTGAAATAGTTCTGAGCGCCTGAAGTACAGAACATCGCTGCTAAAAGCTGGATTCAACAACAGGTCACTTCATTCGCGAGTAGCTATATATGTAACATAAGGAAGTTTTGTATACGTGGACAAAAAATACAAAACTGCTCCTAGTTAGTTTAAACACCTAGTTTACGTCATAGCAAAAAAGAACTGGTGGTGGTGGCAGTTGCTTACTGTCATTCGTCGGACGAGGATCACAGCATTCGCCGTACGGCAATGCGTACAGCGCTGCGACGAGGCCCAGTACGAAATAGATAAGACTCATAGCGACTTGAATAGCTTGAACTTGGGCGACTTCGTTGCTCTTGTTCAAGATGTGTTTGACCACGTAACATTTCGCCCTTAAATATACAGGGCCCCACGGGAAAAGGTAAGGGCAATTCCTATACACCTGTACAGGTGCAAGGGTGACTTATTGGAGCAATATTTCTTGCAACACCAAGGAATAGCTGCCTGTGACAACTTAGTCGATTACACTCGCGTGAATTATCTCCTTCGATGGCATTACGTGCTAATTTGATTCCAGCCGACAGGCGCCGAGAAGCCTTAATCAGGATGCGCAGGCTTCGCCAGTACAACGTGATGATTTACCTTCATTACATGTGGTGTCGGTCTGAATAATGTGTCTGGAATGGAACGAGTTGTGTCTGCTCTGGGTGCTGCATTGTTGTTGTTAAATGAATATCCGTCTGATGAGGAAATGCCGACCAACCGCGAACGCAATGCAATTCAATTAAATTCAGCCACGTGCGCATCGCGCTCCGTCGCTTCGTCGCCGCGCTGTTGTTCATGTGCGTGCACATATGTTGCTCCCAAGGTTACATGTTCAAGTGTATTCACGGTGTACCTGTAGAAAACAGCCTACGTCAGTCTTAATACGAAGGTAGCCTCGGGCATAACGAGATTTCTTTGATCAAAGTGACGCGATGATACGATAGCTGAGATTTTTAGCATGGTGAACTGTTTTCCTAAATGAGATGGCACCGACGCCTGTTTCTTTTTTATGACATTGCTAGTGTTGTTCATAAGTATAAAGTTAAAAAAAAGTTTCTGTCATCATCGTTATTGCTTCCCCTTTCGACACATTACCAATAAAGCTCAGTTTGACACTTGCCAGCATCCAGAATGTAGCAAGCAATAGTAGCAACGACTTTGGAGTGAAGACGTTTGATCAGTTGTGTGAGCCAGGAGTCTTGACACGGTTATCTCAATCCCCGTTTATCCACCTAACTATTGAGAGGCTGAACAATGTTGCCAATGAAGGTAGCGGTTCCGATTAAGCGTCGGCCTTATGTAGGTGAAGAAAGTTGGTACAAGGCCTCTACACGTATACCAAACGTACTTTTTTCTTGTTCCTAGTGTAGTAATCATTATCCGCGTGCTACAACCTCGAATTCCAATACGTCGAGCAATGCACTATCTATGATGCTGGCGTGGTGGTGATACGATGTTCGAAGAGGGAGAGGAGTGTGGTACCCTGATGTTTCAATGATGTTTCAAGCAATTTTACTCAGGTTGTCTTGTATTGATGGCCATCAGTTTCAGCCGCGCTTCTGCCTCTTCTGTTGTAAGAACGCGAGTGGTGTAGATAAGCAAAAAGTGATCCATGAGAAAAAGTGTAGACTTCTTCATGAGGAAACAGTCCGCTTATAACGATCATCTGGTGCCCTCGGGACACAACCCTCTTATAACGATACACAAACAATGTTTGCACGATTCCAGGTCTTGTTTATTCCCATACCTATTTTAAACAGTATTTCCACTATTATTGTTGCTTTGGTTATTATTCTCAACGTTAGCTTCTGAAATGACACAAATTGGGTTTGCATCAAACGCGAAGTAGAAGCGATGTATTGACCAAAGGTGACCCCATAGATGTTTGAAATACTCTGAGTTCGCGAAGCACAGATCAGAAGATTAGTGTCTGGGGTGCTAGAAGCAGGTTTTACGCTTTATTCAAAGTCGAGGTTGATTAGATGCCATGTTATCATCACTATGGATTCTGGCCTTCGCTGTTTCAGTCCAGTGCAGTAGCCGTTCACTGGACCTTGTGATACATATCTTGCGTGCTGTGGACGACGGCTATCTCATGATTGGTGCTGAATCATTCATCGTTCATTTAGGGCAGGGGACGCAATCCAAAATCGAGTCGCCGGCTACATTGAACCCCCCTCACACACACAGACAGGACTCATTCATTCAGGAACAGGAATCATTCGGAACGATAATTCTGACGGGCTCTCTGGGTACATACAAAAGAGAACATTCTTCATACGAACATCTAGTGGTAATACAGACGACTGTGATGGTTTAACAGCCGGAATCCCCCAGGGAGTAGTTCTGAGTCTTCTCCTTTTCAAAGTTGTAATGGCTGGTATCCCTGCCATTTTGCCGATGGGAGTACGATCGAGCATATACGCCGACGATATTTGCATTTGGTCATCCGGTAAGAAGTGGCCAACACTCCAACGAAGTCTGCAGGAGGCTATCGATAAGCCTTTCATGCACCCAACGCAAAGGGGTATGGACAACTATAGAACAAATACTGTCTTCCTACGTTTCAGCCGTAAACTTCCGCCACACGTCATTCTGAACTTGAACACGGAGGCCTTAGTGCCTACGTGCAGTTTCTCACCACCGGTTTCTGGAGGTTGTACTCGACCGTTCTCTGTTCTAGAAAGCCGAAGTGAAGCAGCTCAAACAATGGGTAGACTAAGTACCAACGGTTTAAGATATCTTTGGGGTGCGACGGGGCACGACATGCCACTTCATGTTTGCTCTTCATTCCTCTCTTTTGCAGCAAATGCTTGCATATAACGTACCTGTCCTTCATGGCGTGTGTCCAACATCGGGGGCTTCCCTATCACCTGCACTAGCAAAAAGAGTCAAGCTCTGCCTAGGCGTCCCGCAGACAACCTCCAACCGCACAGCTATTGCTGAAGCTAGGAGCCACCTATATCTCTTTTGCGGGTGACTGAATCCCTCAGGCATTATACACGTCTGGTGTCTCGAACAGTCAAGCACCCGTTGGCCCGCTGGATTCGTACGCGAACAAGGTCGAGCATTCACCCATTTCTGGCGCCCTACTTTAACGAAATACCTCGGTTCAAGGCTCTCTACAGCTCCCATTCCCGATTTGGCGCTGAAACTACCTACTGTGTCACCAGACGTACCATGCCTCAAGTCAAAGAAGGATACTCCAGGACCTGTTGTAATACAGCTTGCATGGGATGTGGTTGCTCAGAACTCCGAATTCCAGCAGATATTTACAGATGCGTCCACATCACAAGAGTCGTCGATATGCGCAGTCGCCATTCCGTCATCAGGAGAGCACCACGCGACCCGTCTGTTTCACAGGACGTCTTCAACTGGTGCAGTGCTCTACGCCATCGAAGAAGCTGTCCTACACATAGCGTCAGAAGGAACCTCGACGTCATGGATTATTTTCTCTGACTCAAAATCTGGCCCCAAAGCAATGCACGACGGCTCGACGACATCCTCACTTGCGCCGGTCGTCTACAGTGTTATCGCAGCAGAATAATAATAATAAAAAAAGATGTCACAACATCACCATCCAGTGGATTCCAGTGTACTGCGGTACCAGTGAAAATGAGAAGGCGGACTAGGCTGGTTGAACTGCTCACCATAAAAGAACCGCTATAAAATACACTACACGCAATCTCATGCAAAGTACTTGCTCACCTCCTACGTAACCGACTCTCTAAAACCATGTGAACAGGTGACGTCATGAATCACTCGTTCCTCGCGCGAACCGCTCGCAACTGCACCTACTGCCTCCCATCGAAAATCCCAAGGCCGTTAGAGTCCGTCACCCATCGCCTGCGACTCAATGTCCCATTCGCAGCAGAACTCCTACATAAGATAGGTGTCGTTGGATCGCCGAGCTGTTCAACTTGCAGAACTGTAGAGAAGACGGAGCACGTGCTGGTCAGCTGCCGACGCTTCGACTCTAGTCAGCGAACACTGAAGAACGCCCTTGCTAAGCTTGACAACCGACATTTTAGTGATGAGAAGGTACTGGGGAGCTGGCCAAAGCAGCACCAACAACCTGCACTGTGTGCCCTGGCGAACTACCTGAAGGACATGCGTGCTGATATGATCTTTTAAATGATTCAATGCTTTCACACGTCCAGCGTAATGGAACAGCTAATTGCACAAGTGCCACCTACGTTTCCATTTTTTCTTCTACTTCTATTCTATTCTACGTATACAATATATTGCGTGAAGCTCTTTTTTTAAGAAGGTAACTTCTACGTCATCGCGGTAGTTCCCCTGCGCATCTAATTTTGTTATAAGTATTGGTCTCATTCATTTTGTCTATTGGCCGCGAGACGGAACTGTGTGTGGCGGGCGGTGGCTTTATTAGGGTGCCTGAATAGTTTTTAGGTATCCTAGAGTTTGTCCTAGAGTATGGAAATTCGTCAAGATCCGACATCACGCACACATGCCTCTGCATGTGTCGCAATCCTTGGGGATGAATTCTCGACACCGACGTCTCATATATTATTATCAGATATTGCAGAGTGTTTGAATGGTGTACTTACAGCGCCGGAAAGGATGTGAGTTTTAACATGTTCGTAAAAAGTACTGCTCTGCGGAAGGCTTCGGTTGTCAGATTCTAAACAGGCAACCTTAGAGGGACTATCGCACCCGGAATAGTGTGTATGAGACCAATAGGGTATTCACAGTCTATGTAGCCAAGTTTATCTTCTGAATACACCTTACTTATTAAATAAAGGGGCTTTAAACATCCCTACCCCCTGTGCAGCTAAGCCAGAATGATGTAAGATTACGTAATCGGATTTTAGGCGTTATTGCCGGTGATGAACCATGAGTAAAATGGCACTCTAGTTTCGGAATCGACTGCGACGGACGCGATAGTCGCTTTAACGCAGAATAGAGGTCCAGCAAACGCTTCAGTAATGCCAATACGTGACCGGTAATTTCTAAGCATGATGGGAAGGCAGGACTTCCCGTTCACAGCAAGAAGACGACGCTACACGGTGGGTACGGCGGTGGGCGCGCACGCGCACTCACTCACTCACTCACCCACCCACCCAACCTAAGCTCTAAGCTGTATCTCTGTGAGAGGAGACTCTTCATATTGATTACGACGTGTTATCTATTGTCCTGTATACAGCTTCTATAGAAACTGGTCTCCAAATATTCATTTAAAATGGATTAAGATTAGATAGAGGATGTAGAGAACTCCTTTAGCTTTTGTACCGACCCTGTTAACAATCTCTCTCTAACAATCTCCCTGTTAACAAGCTCTCTGTGAGCGGGGTAGCTCTCTGTCAATTTTCTCTATCCACTTTCTATACGAAGAAGTGCCCCATTATTGAAAGAAACCTTATGAACCACATTAAAAGTACATAAAAGTTGTATATATTTCAAATGGATGTTAAAACTACGTGTCCACAGTTTTCTATATAATTTATATAGAACCTAGCTTTTATTTTCACAAACGCAAGGGGCACACTATCAGTGTCGCAGTGACTAGAACTAGAATAATCATCACGAAAGGCCAAGTGAGCCCGTCTCATCGGACTTTGCAATAGGGCGTCTTTACATTACACTGCAAGGCTCCGCTGCAGTTGAATTTACCCCACAAGAACAATGCTGCACATTGGCATGTTCACCGAAGAAGCATGACCACAACATCCGTTATGAAGGATCTATTCAGCAATTTTGTCCTGTGGAGTAATGATCTCCCCAGATTTCCTCCCTTCGGTTTTCCCCCGACAGTGTGTTCGAGTGTGATTGCCACAAGCAGGTCCTCCTTGAAATGGAATGTTTGTATTCATTGAGGGATGTTCACCTCGACCAGATTGTTTAAGAAGGGCAATGGAACTTCTGTCCAGGCCATGATATGGCTTTGACATCGGTTTTATTATATAGTTCAAGTGCAAATGCACTTAAACAGTATGGGTACTGAAGAATACTTAATGTGTATACCTTCATGTGGACCAAAGTGATCTCATGCTGCATGTTCTAAAGAATGCTAACTTTCTGAAACCAAAGTGACAATATTTTTGTGAGAGAAAATTTTCACCCTGTGTAATACTCAATGGTTAACGACCTACACAAAGTACATTTTAGTACCATAAGTACCATAATTGTTTGTAGAATGCGCAGCCGTGTTGATGACTATGGAGGCAGCCAATTGTAAACTGGTTCATAGACATTCTAGCTATTAAAGTGAGAATGTTTGCTTTTTTTCAGACATGCTGCCTCGTGTCACTGCTGACCAGTACACATATCACGGACAGCTGTTGTGAAACCTTGCCCAAGGTTCAGGCAGGAATCGCGGGCAGGAATCGGCCAATATGCTGGTCTGTCGTGCAGTGTTAAGCTACAGCTTCACCAGGAACATATGCAGCTGGAAGGTACAGGGAAACGTTCTTCAAGGAGGTGGCAGGACTGCAACAACAGTGGTCAGGGGCAAAAAAAAAAAAAAGACTTTGCCAGACCCGAGAAAGGGGGGGGGGATAGACCACGCACCGCTGGTTAGGTCTCCCGCGGCGAGGAAGGGTCTTTCGCGAACCATCCGTGTAATGTGGGTGAGCTCCATCACTGCCTATAGAGGTACTTCGCATTTGGTGTCACTGAATTGGACACCTCATGTAGTGACACTATTCGATATGAGGGCATTTCAGTCATTTCCCACGTCTGCTTGGAAAACGTCCAGCGCCGATTGTTTTCCATTTTCTATGACTCGTGCTTTCCCTTCAAAGTAGACATGCAAACACGGATGACATGCAAAGGCTCGTTATCATGACTGAAAGGGCTCGTTATTTTATTCCCCCCATTCCACCCAGCAATGGGGTAGAGTATCGCCTGTTGCAATGAAACTCCCCACTCTCCAAGGCCGAAAATAAAGTTGTTGTTGTTTCATGAAAGGGCAGCTGGATGTTGCGACGCTGACAGCATGATCGCACGCAAGCAAATACTGCCTAACGGTTATGAGACCTCAAACGATTAGGATTCCCAGATGTTTGCTCCTCCAGGCTATCATGGCACACATGTCATTTTTTGGAAGCTCGGCAGCGCAGCAGTAAGCATTTTTGTGAGGTAGTTTCTCATTCTTTTTTGTGAATATGTCGTTCCACAGCTGTGGCCTTTTCTCCGATATAGTGAGGGTCAGTAGACCGTGATAACGTAGCTCCCGGAATACCGTGTCTACCGCATCCAATGAAGTGAAAAGATTCTAAGCCGGGGACGCTGTCATTAGTTCCGGCAGGCACGGTATCTTCCCTGTAACGTTGTCAACGGTCTACTAACACACGGTATTAACTGAGCTATAATCGATAAAAGACGAAACACTCCGAATTCTTGCAATATATTAAACTCCGAAGAACGCCCTCCGAATACGCGAAAAATAGACTCCAAAAACTCGGAACCCTTATACATGCTGCAGCCATGATTGCCAAGGCGGTGGGAATGACATCATGCTTCGTCGTGGTGTGGGCCTGCCGAAATGAACAAACGGTCGTTCTCAGACTTCACATGTTGGTGGCCTTTGTCTACGCGTTGCGGTAAATCCAGTTAGGCCTGTCCACATCTGCAAAGAGCTGTGTAGAATAAGGTGTGCCACGTTGTGATTACCTTAATTTTGTCACTTCCCCGAGCATGTAAACGATTCGACGTGTTGCTGTATGCCACCACTTAGCCAAGGCCAGGTTCCGCGAATACCCAATGTAAGAAAGCCAGAGTTAACACACAATGCCCATTGAGTTGCGGACGTCAATAGGGAGTTACTTTTGCCGTACAGTTACGGAGCTGGTGGATTAGGGACTGGACTCACGAAGCAGGAAACAAGCGGCCTACTTCCTAGCCAAAGAAACGCGTGTCCAATATTGTGTCTGTTAATCCCCCCCGCTTTCCTGGGAACCGTAACACTTTCACTATCATCACTGGAATTTTGTACTTCCTTGTGATTTGCGGGAGTTGTACAACCCGTGACTGGATGGAATCTTCACACGTCAGTTTCTGGCGATGTGATTGATATTTAATTTGGGTAGGTGAGTTGTCCCCAATTTATGATGTGTTTATTGGTCATTAGTCACTATGTGGGCGGGACATGACGCCATGGTCCCTCTAAAAGAAGGAACTTGGCTTTGTGAAAGGATTCTGGATCTCAACTTGAAGTCTGGTCTCTATGAGACACCATGTAATTACTGTAAATAAATTGCTGTCTTCATCGATCCACGGCTGACTCTTCGCTTGACCACGTCCACTACGGACAAGTTCACCATCAATTTGCAATTGAATAAGAAAGTTTTATTTTTCGTGTTTTAAAAAAAATCGAGCCATAGGCACATTCTCAGGGTTCTAGAACTTCTGACCCGCAAATGCAGAACGGACGTAGCCGGTCTAAAATACACACTGAATAAGAAATTCAAAAATGCAGATTGTCTCATTTTGCCTTAACCCTCGGGACAAAACGAGACATCGCTTGGGGCAAAATCAGACACGCCGTGGTAATGAAAACTATTTATGACTATCCAAATTAGTTTTTGCAATCCAAGCAGACGAAGTAAAGCCCGTGGGCCCCTACACAACCCCTTGAGCCCACAATCCAAATGGTGTCTAATAAAACCACATAGAACCCGGTGCCATTTTACTCTGCCGTCCTTTGCAAACAAGGTACCACCAGTGTGATGTGTCGCTGGTAGCTCACTTTTTCCTGCGCTTCTGCGTTGCTGGAAACGTCTAGAAAACAGGAAAATTTACTGGAAAATCCTAGGCAATATGAAAAAAAAAGAAAGAAATTGCTGAGGAACAAGCATTACGTCACCTAATAGTTGGCTTATCCGTTTGTAAATTACATTAAAGTTAAATTTCATTAAACTGAAATTACATTAAATTGTCAGGCCTTCCCCGTGCATATCATCGTAGGCATTAATTTTTCTGTTCAACACCGGATAACCAAGAGTGTGCATATTTCGCATATATCTAGATGAATGAATAACCAAATGGGATGCAGACTTACACTGGCAGAATAAGCCTGCGAAACGCTGCTGCACAACTGACAACAACAAGGGCTGCAGAAAACCGCGCCTTTTTGGCGGGTGTTTACAGTACTGGCAGAAATAACCGATTTTTTTCCTCTTCAACGCGTATACTAATCCGGACAATTCTCACGTGCAGTAAAGCGGATATGCAGAGCCACCTATCAGTAATGTTTCACTGGGCAGTGTTTAATGTTTCGATGAGTCACCATGCCGGGCCGGGCTCTATTCACTGGGCCATCGGACCGTGCCGGGCCGGGCCGCATAAAAACTTGAAGGTATGGGCCCGAGCCGCGCCGGGCCATTTTTCAATGCTCTGGGCTGAGTCGGGCCCGGAAAAGTCGGCCCGTGCAGGGCTCTAGTACACATACTTGAATGAATAAAAGACGTGGTGTGTGATCGTTGACGGTACGTTTGATTTCGAAGACACTTTAAAGCCACAATTTGTGCATGTATGGCTGAGTGTGCATGCGGAAGTTTCCGCTTTCATCGAAGAGTATGGTACAGAAGAGCAAAGGAAAATACTTCGTCTGTTCCCCATTAAAATGTCTGCTAATTTAGTTCCGGCATACCCTTTACATATGAGCATGTGGAGACTTTCAGGGTTGAATGAGGACTATTTACAGTACCAATTGTCGTCTGAAACGGGGCCTGTTGCAGTAAATATTACGAGCACGTTCAGACACAATAGGGCATTCATCTGGCGTTGGCATGGAAGCGGCATGGCTGCCTGTCATGTCGCTGCGCTCTGACTCATACACGAGACTTATTCTGGGACAGACTTGTACAGTAACATCAATAGAGTATTTAGGTTAGATATTTTAGATACGTGAAAAAGAGTCGAAACGCGGGCTAACTTGTGATACACGATGAAGATGATTAAACCCTAAGACAAGGAATACACAGACGACGTGTTTGTGATTGTCTGTATACTCCTTGTCTCGCGGCTTAATCATTTTAATATTATATACTTTTGCGAGGAACTTGATATCTTGCAGATACTTTCAAAGGTCAGTATTTAGAGATCTAACTTCAATACATTTTGCGGTAACTTCTACTCATTTTCCAAGTTACTTTGAAGATACTTCCCTGTATAGATTCAGGAGTTACCCGTCAAAAAGAACTCGTTACAAGTTATGTTACAGTGTGCAAAATGTAACTAAGTTAATAACGAAGTTCTTCAGCCTGAAATGTAACTCGCAAGTACTGAGTTACTTAAAAATAAAGAACGAGCTACTTCCACTTCGGAGCAGGTGCAGCGCGCGTGAGCAGTCGAGTTAGACCTTGAGTTGCCTGCGGAGGAGTGCAACACGCTTAGATCGTTTTCGTTTATGTCCAACAATAGACACCTCCCTGTTTGTAAACAAATGACGTCATAGTGTTCGGCAGCGCTAAAACTTGGTAGAATAGAAGTACGCTCGAAGCTAGAGGTGAACAAGGTCGCGCCCGAAAGTCAGGGTCTTGAGGGGATTACGATATGGTCCCTTAAAGGGACGCGACCCTCGATCCTACTTTTCTTTCAGTGCGAGGCAGCGAACAAGTGCCCGTTCGTGGAACGCAGCCCTCTCCTTCCGATTTGTTTCGGTTTTTTTCTGTCTACCAATGTCATGATGACGTTTCTCTGGTAGGGGTCTATTAAAGCGTTTTGCATCGTACTCCCTGGGGGGCGCACAATGCTTCATTTCAATGGCAGCGGTTCTTACTGCCTGAATAAAATACTGTCATTGATTGAATATTACGTTTTATGGCAAAAAATGCCATGGAGGAACCGGAGACAAAGCAAGGAAATATGTGGACGTGAGTGAATAGCGAGTTAAAAGTAACTTGTAACTTAACTTAAGTTACTTTGGCAAAGTTACCTGAAAAAGGAACGAGTTCCTTTGAAAGCTACCACGGCGCAAAAGTACCGACTTAAGTTACAAGTTACAAAAAAAAAAAAAGAACTTGGATGCAGTAACGAGTTACCTCGAACTTTGCTTCCCTGTGTGTGAGACAGAGGTCGAAATTATCTCTCTCAAAGTATTCTCTTGTGTGCGCGAAATGCGCTTTGTGCTGTACACAATCTAAGAAAGAATAGAGTATACCCAACTCTTTTGCCTGTTGAAAATAGACCAAAAGCGAGGAAGCATCTTCGGTATATTGATTTTTCGCACCGGCTTACATAACAGTGAAACAAAAAACAATAAAAACAAATAAAAACAAAAACAATAGGACATTTCGACGCCTACACAGGCGTCCTTATCAGCATGAACACAACGAAATGTTGAGGAGCGGGAAACCTTTTACACCCTTATAACACCCTCGGCCTCTTGCTGTTTGTTACAAGGGTTTAAAAGGTTTCTTCATTTTTTAACTACCTCAACCTAGTTGTTTTCATGCTGATGAGGACGCCTGTATAGGCGTCGAAACTGCTGTGTTCTTACCAACAGAGGCGCAAGTAGTAGAGAGACGTATAGAGTCGTCGTCAATGAGAATTAGAAACCTGGACCCCTGAGCCCTGTGCGTATTTTTCCCTGCGCGGCGCGTTGTCCACGTGATTATCGGCGGGGGAGGGCTGCGTGCGCGCTTACCCTCTCACATTTTTCAGCCTGGGCAGACTTCTTTGGCCGACTTCACATATTTTTCCGATACAGCAGGAGAGCGGTTTACATGCAGAGACATGCAAAGAAGGGTCACACACAAAAAGGACAAGTGAAAATATATTTATTAATACCATTCAAGTTGAGATATATTTATTAAAGCCCATAGTGCTGGGAATTGCGATGCCAATCAGGTGAAGGAGAAAAACCCAGCGGATAGGCAAGATGACACTCACAATGACAATTTGTTATGAAATGCTGCCACTCCAAGATCCAGACTGACAGAACCATGAGCTGAAGGTCAATTCCAGGTAATGGGATATCAGCGAACCAGGTCACGGCATGCTGATATGTGCTTGGGCGAAGTCTGGGCCATGGTTACTGACGACCAGGATGAGCACAACATACCCGAATTATATACACGACCAAACTGGAAACCTCCATTCGCAGTTTACGTTCCAAGCAGCTGTATGGTCCATGCACATTTTTCTCCTCTACCCTGCTTTTCTTCCCTTTTCTTCTCTTTTTCCTTTTTCCTCCTTCTCCACTGATGTCCAAGGATATGGGAAACGTTATGTAGCCTCTTTGCAGTTTTATTTCATTTCCGTTGACTGTGCAAGTAAGTGAAGCGTTTCGCACCACCACAACGTGGTCTGAAATTTGTAAGCCCAGGGTGACAGGAAATAACGAAAACAGGTTGCGGCTTCGTTTTGCAATTTCCGCGTAATGTCGGTAGGCTATAACATGTCGACACCAACGTGTTTCAACCGCGTCGTGTCCAACCTAGGTTGTTTTTTTTTTTTGTGTGTGTGTGTGTGTGTGTTTTGTTTCTTTTTTGTTTTTTGTTACGAGGAATTTCATTTATTATATGCGCAAGCATTGCAGAAATTACACGAAACGACTGGTGACTAACCCTTCGCCCGACAACAACACAGCACAGAACAGCAACAGATCGACAAAGACGTTCAGGAGACAGCTGGACAGCCTGTGCGCATTCAAAAGCTGCGCCATCCAAGTTTTGCACCAATCTTGACGAGACGATGAGGGATAGGTTTGTGACTGGATTGCAGCGCGTGGACATCCAAAAATGTCTGTTCACCGAGGACGAAAGCTTCACGTTTAAGAAGGCCATCGAGAGAGCACTTTCACTGAAACATGCCAGTAGAAACGCATCCGACTGTTACAGCGAGCAAGCTTTAAAAGTAGAACTGCAAAGGCTTCAAGCAAATCGGAAGTGGCGGCAGCCTCAGAAAAAATCTCAACATACTCAGTGCCACCGTTGCAGGGCGGAAGCCCACACTAGCAAGGAGTGCCCGTTTATTAATTCTAGCTGCTTTAAGTGTGGCAAGAGGGGGCCACATTCAGCATGCTTGTCTTTCAAAACGCTCCGCGAAGGGAATACAAACAAAAAGCGCAGCCAGACCTTTTCGTAATCTCTGTGCCGCAGATAACGACAGCACGGCCATGCAGTTGAACAGACTAGGAAGCACTCTTCCTCCGATATCGTTCGAACAGGTTATCGAAGGCCATAGGGTTAACATGGAATTTGACACGGGAGCTGCTGTTTCGGTAATTTCCGAAGAAAATTACCTTCGGCTATTCCCCAACGCCAGTTTGAAGTGCACGAACGTCGTGCTACGAACATGTAGAGGCGAAGTGCTGAAACCACTAGGAATCGTCAAAGTTAAGGTGGAACACGAAAAACAGTTGTAAGCTTCCACTGCACGTTATAAGCGGCCATGGACCATCACTCATAGGACGTGACTGATTACAGCGTACTAGGTTGGACTGGTCAACCGTACACAGACTTGACGAAGCTCTCCGGGAAAGTGACAGCGGAGGCTCAAAAGCTGTAAAGGAGCTTTGCGTGAAGTATTCAGACTTGTTCAAAGAAGAGCTAGGAGAGATCAAGGGGGCAAGTGGCGAAACTCCGTTTAAAAGAAGACTATCGACCATGTTCCCTCAAAGCAGGGATGGGCAGTAATAGTAATACTTTGTATTATAATACTATTACTGTAATACTTTTGAGTATTTGTATTATGTATTATAATGCTCATTTTTGAAATGTATTTGTAATTGTATTATATTACACAAAACGAGGTATTACATGTATTATAATACTTTTGAAGGTGTAATACTTTCCCAGAGGTCGTAAGTTCGACCTGCGAAGTGTCACCCGTGCACTTTATCAGTAATTTTCCGGGTCCCACAAACATTTGAACACGAACAAGGCTCCTATTACAGTGTTCCCCTGCCCCAAATTATCCCAAAGCGAGTGACTTTGGGGCCAGAGGTTACTGGAGGTTTCCTCGCATTCCTTCTACTTCAGAATCCGTAAGGATGAGTCATACCAGTACAAGCCCTTTGTCTTATGAAAGAGTGCGTCCAGTGCAGCCAGTCACCCCTATACGTGGTTGCACTATGGGCAGTCACATGTTTTTGAACGGCCCACATTTTATCGTCCAGAGTGGATGAAATCAGGGCTCTGCCGCAGTGAGAGCAAGTTGTTCGCAGCGATCGAATTGATCAGCGCTATCTGATCTTATTCGGAAAGATCAGGCCATGTGCAAAAATGTAAGCGTGAATAAAACGTCATTGGAGAATGATTGTCTCGATAAGTAATGGGCATATATCTAAGTAATTCTTCTGTTCTTTCCCTTTTTTTCTTCCCAAGTTAAGTATATTACAAGCGTATTACAAGTATTACTTGTGTAATACACAGAAGTATTAGTATTATGTATTATAATACTCATTTTTGAAATGTATTTGTATCTGTATTATAATACCGATTTCTAGGAAGTATTATGTATTAGTATTATAATACAAAATATGAGTATTACTGCCCATCCCTGCCTCAAAGCACGTCCAGTAGCGTTCGCCTTGAGGCCGAAAGTAGAACACCAGTTGAAGTAAATGGAAACGATGGGAATTATAACAAAACTGGAAACTTCAGAATTTGCTACGCCCGTAGTGCCTGTCGTGAAGAAGAACGGTCAAATAAGGCTGTGTGGAGATTATAAAGTTACCATCAACCCTCTTCTAGAAAGTGTCCAGTATCCATTACCGCGAATTGACGACTTGTTAGCCGCCTTGGTGGGAGGAAAGAACCTTTCACGCATAGACCTTAGCCGTGCCTACCAGCAAATTCAAGTCGATGACGACTCTAAGAAGTACTTAACTATCAACACCCATCTAGGCTTGTATCACGTTAGTCGTTTAAGCTACCAGTACGAGACTATATCCTGAACGTCAACGACGCCCGCCGGATTTCTTTCGACCAAGTTGAATTTTGTAACTTCATTATCTTTGAATTCTTTTGAGATACTTAACTTCGTTAATTCAGTATGCTTTCTTCAGTGTGTTATAGAAGTGTAGGTTTTACTAAAAGGGGGGATGTGATATGTAAGCGGCAAGTGATAACTGGTTTTGTAAACAAGATAAGCGCGGGGATACACCCCTTAGTCCTACTTAAGAAGTGTCCACCACTGTTCTATTTTCTTCGTGTAACTGGAATTCATGTTTGCCAGTCGCAGACAATGAACGATGTGTGTAGTATCTGGTGTGCGCCAGTAGTAGAGAGACGTATAGAGTCGTCGTCAATGAGAGTTAGAAACCTGGACCCCTGAGCCCTGCGCGTATTTTTCCCTGCGCGGCGCGTTGTCCACGTGATTATCGGCGGGGGAGGGCTGTGTGCGCGCTTTCCCTCTCACATTTTTCAGCCTGGGCAGACTTCTTTGGCCGACTTCACATATTTTTCCGATACAGCAGGTGAGCGGTTTACATGCAGAGACGTGCAGAGAAGGGTCACACACAAAAAGGACACGTGAAAATATATTTATTAATGCCATTCAAGTTGACATATATTTATTAAAGCCAATAGTGCTGGGAATTGTGATGCCAATCAGGTGAAGGAGAAAAACCCAGCCGAAAAACCTTCACCACCTGTAACAGGGGCGGCGCTCGGGTGGAGGGCTGCTGTGGTGGGCGCAGCGTGGCCGGAGGGCTGCGTGTGCGCTTACCTTTCCACCTGGGCCGACTTCACAATTTTTTTCCGGTACAACAGGTGGGCGGTGCTCGGGTGGAGGGCTGCTGTGGTGGGCGAAGCGTGACCGGAGGGCTGCGTGCATGCTAACCATTCACCCTGGGCTGACTTCTTTAACAATTTTCCTACTTGGGTGTCGCGTGGCCGGAGGGCTGCGTGCGCATTTACCATTCAGCCTGGGCCGCCGACTTGAATCGTCATTTTTCCAGCTACAACAGGTGTGCAGTTTACATGCAAAGGATAGCCATACACAAAAGTACAAGTGAAAATATATTTATTAAAGTCATTAGGAATTATGTTATGACTCTGTGTGAATGGGAAAAACTTAGCCAAAAATCTGAAATAGAAGGAACACAATACACGTAACAAAGAATATTACAGGTATGATGCATTAGCATTGAATAGGTATCACAAATCAAACAATATTTTTATTAGCGGAAGTTTTCAATGAATCAGAATTGATAGCGCATTTAAAATATTCTTAATCAATACGATTACAATCAAAATTACAAATTGTATTATAAAACGTCTAATATTCCGATACGTGAGAACCATCAGTGCAATAGCGGGAAGTTCTGATAGTTGTATGCAATTAAATGTGAACAGCAGAGACTCTCGAGGACTATGGGACACAAACGCAAGAGGAAATAAAATCTGTACCACTACATTGGTTAATCAAACAACATAGTAATCTATCATTCAGAAAATGAAAAAATCAAACTCATCAGGAAACAGACATGTTAAAAATGAACTTCACCACATAGCACACTCCTAGCCAACAAACAGAATAATGAACGACACGAACACAAGAGGAAATAAAATCTATACCACTACAAAGAAGATATTCCACTTCACCACATAGCTCACTCCTAGCCAACAAATAGAACACAGAACGACACCAACACAAGAGGAAATAAAATCTATACCAATACAAAGAAGATATTCAACTTCACCACATAGCACACTCCTAGCCAACAAACAGAATAAAGAACGACACGAACACAAGATGAAATAAAATCTATACCAACACAAAGAAGATATTCCACTTCACCACATAGCACCCTCCTAGCCAACAATCAGAACAAAGAACGACACGAACACAAGAGGAAATAAAATCTATACCGATACAAAGAAGATATTCCACTTCAACACCTAGCACGCTCCTAGCCAACAAACAGAACAAAGAACGACACGAACACAAGAGGAAATAAAATCTATACCACTACAAAGAAGATATTCCACTTCACCACATAGCACACTCCTAGCCAACAAACAGAACAAAGAACGACACGAACACAAGAGGAAATAAAACCTATACCAATACAAAGAAGATATTCCACTTCACCACATAGCACACTCCTAGCCAACAAACAGAACAAAGAACGACACGAACACAAGAGGAAATAAAATCTATACCAACACAAAGAAGATATTCCACTTCACCACATAGCACCCTCCTAGCCAACAATCAGAACAAAGAACGACACGAACACAAGAGGAAATAAAATCTATACCAATACAAAGAAGATATTCCACTTCAACACATAGCACGCTCCTAGCCAACAAACAGAACAAAGAACGACACGAACACAAGAGGAAATAAAATCTATACCACTACAAAGAAGATATTCCACTTCACCACATAGCACACTCCTAGCCAACAAACAGAACAAAGAACGACACGAACACAAGAGGAAATAAAATCTATACCACTACAAAGAAGATATTCCACTTCACCACATAGCACACTCCTAGCCAACAAACAGAACAAAGAACGACACGAACACAAGAGGAAATAAAATCTATACCAATACAAAGAAGATATTCCACTTCAACACATAGCACGCTCCTAGCCAACAAACAGAACAAAGAACGACACGAACACAAGAGGAAATAAAATCTATACCACTACAAAGAAGATATTCCACTTCACCACATAGCACACTCCTAGCCAACAAACAGAACAAAGAACGACACGAACACAAGAGGAAATAAAATCTATACCAATACAAAGAAGATATTCCTAATCAAAACAACATAGTAATCTATCATTCAATAAATCAGAAGAAAAAATCAAACTCATCAGAAAATAGACATGTTAAAAATGAACTTCACCATATAGCGCGCTCCTAGCCAACAACCAGATCTAATGATATCTGACCTGCATGATTTGTTGAAGACGGATGCCGATAGATGTATGGAAGACCACGGAACACGAGCGACAAGAGGAAATAAAACCTATACCACTACAAAGAAGATATTCTTAATCAATACGATTACAATCAAATTACAAATTGTATTATAAAAGTCTGAGACGTGAGAACCATCTTTGCAATAGTGTGAATATTTGTCATAACATTTCGAGCGCAATAGGGAATCTCAGTTTCATATTCCAACATTACTCAACTTTTAATTTCTTATTAAGTGAACAACATAGACGTAATGAAATAACGAGAAACAACACAATCATCAGCTACAATTAATAGAGAGCCAAAACCTGCGCACCATCCAACACATAGAGAAATAATAGCTAATCAATCTATCAATGGCGAAATAGCACAGACTTAACGCTGAAGAACAGAGGAACACGCGGCGACACGTAAACATCAACAGACGAAAATAATCTATCATTGAACCATCATAAAATCGATCAATATACAATTTTCATTCTAACAAACATTACGAACCTTGATGGAGGTATCCAAGACATAGGAAATATGCACGGTTTTCACTCTTTTCCTCAAAGCCGGGAGACTTTATGTCTATATCTATGTGACCATAGCACAGCGCATGCTTTATCACTCAAAGGTTTAGGGGCTTTTGTCCAGCAAACGGGGCGCTCTAGAGGTCAGATAAGAGAGTTCAAAAGCGATGTAGTTTATTGTGCAGCGCAAATAGATGTCGATATCACTAGCTGGGGTCACTATCTTTTCGCATCCTTTCCCTGAAACGGAAATCTTTCATCAAAGTGGTTGACAAGTCGGCTAAGTTTATAGAGATGCGATATTGTTATTGAAGATGTAGAGAAAGTCCAAATTATTAATTGGTAGCAATGATACTCAATCAAAAAGAGAAACAAAACTAATTACATCAATTTTTGTAATATCTTGCAACAGCAATTTCTAATGGACCACACAGAAATATCAAATGTGAAATGCAACTCAGAGTTATGAGGCATTCCAATCTTAGAGGTACTTACTTATGTCATGCGAGTGAACAATTGAAGGAAATGCAAGACAATAATTATTTCAGGCAGTAAGTTCATAACTCATAGAGTATCAGACGAGTGAATACTTGAAACAAAATCAAAACAATAATTCTCACGACAGGTGGAGATTACAGCACTCTAAACCAGATAATAAAATTTTAATCAATAAAATAAACATAGATATGCTTTTAATTAAGTGTAGATGTGCACTTGAAAACAGAAGAGACAATTGCTCTACATTGAAAAGATGGACAGATTTTGTACTCGATACCATAAGTCATGGGAAGATGTGATAAAAAATTGCTTCGAAAAGGAGGAGCCGCGAAACGATTTCATTATCGCTGCATTTCAATACGTCCTAGACGTGGTCGTATTCGGAGATATGGTACACACTACAGAACTGAAGGTGCAAGAATTTATATGCCGAATCTACAATACTTATAAAAATATCTGCACATCAACGTCGGAAGGGCCATTGGGATTGATGGCGGAGTTTTTGAGGTTTGCCAACGAAGAATTGAAATACACTAGACCAGATGTAATTGTAATCATTGCAATGGGCATTGCGTACATCAAGAAAGCAGTCGGATCAAATTATCATATACAAGCGGTCTATATCGCACGATTCATTACGGATTTGTTGAAATTACACATATCTGAGATGGAAAGTACATAAAATCTTATCACGTGATATATTCCACTACCACGGCAACGCAATTATTTTCTTCTACCAGTCTCTGCAACGATGTCGAATCAACAGAAGTTCAATATTGTCGTGCAAGGTCTGATGTATTATCACCTATTGAAACTCAACAAACATATCAATTGCGGTGGACCACGGGACGATTTTCATCTAATACTCTCTTGTACGCCATTCAAGAACCTTCATACAAAGAAAGGAAGCATCAATAAGAGACTGTGCAAGTTCATCGCGACAAAGTGCAAGTTGTTGAAGCAATACAAACACGGCGACAACATAGCGCCTGCATTAATCAACGCTGGATTCAAGCGCCCAATAATCAGAATAAACTATTTAATGTCTTCGGAATTCATCAATGAAGACAACAAACGAAAACTTCAGAGTTTGAAATAGAACTGTAATTTATCGAAATAAACAAGTGTATAGATGAAACAATAATTGTAATCTTTGTCATCATTATAATGAATTCTTCGCATCACAATGAAAAACACTTTACATTTAGCATGGCTAGACTGAGAACAATGATCGCTAAGAAAACGAATATTCCACAATTTGTGTAAGAATTCTCATATGGAATGAGACCCGACCACCAAATAGGTTTTACTCGACTACACTCTATACAAATTCAACACCCAATGGATAGAATTGCCGGAGAAAGATCGGTCATTGAAATTTAGAGACATGATACATCGGTCTATGATTACAAAAAATGATCACTAATCTCATGTGAAAACTTATCATATTTCATGAATTAAATTCCACAGTGCATGTATATTTCTCAATCAGTTGCACTATCCCAGACTTAGTAAACGAAGAAAAGATGTATTTGACAAGCAACCCGATTGGAGTGCGAAACAAATAAATAAATATTTTTGTCAACACAACTGTCCATTGTTTGAGTAGGAAAAAGGAGCCGTCCAAGGCTTTCAGTGGGGGCCAAGATATGGCAAAACGGGAAATAAGGCAAGATAACTGATTGCGGCGGGTCGTTCGCGACAACTTTTACAATCGCATTGGGGTTCACTGCCTGGGAGATAATACGAAGCCCTCGCGAAAAGCGAATCTATTATCAGATGCCACAATGCAAACGAAAGATTTTACGAGCACGACGTACAGGCCAAGTCTACATTTCTAATCACGTAGTCTTCGTAACACACGGCACACAAACGTATATGAAATAATTTCCAAGTGGCAATCAGATTTTGGGAGAAGCGGATCACACAACAGCCATCAGAAGTGCTTAACAAATGTTCAATGAAGATGGAATGAATGAATAAATAGTAAATGAATAATAAATGAATGAATAAATGATGGATAGATGAATCAATGGATAAACACAATGGAAGATATGTTATATTAATTATAATAACCAGATCAGCGCAGGTCACACATAAACGTAGATCCAATTCACAAAATATATTCGAGATTTCCCGTAACCTTACAGAAAACCTATCACATTATTTTAGTGTCATGGCATCTGGGCACTACAAATGGAAAGGCCATACTTTAATTTTATAAGTCTCTAGCTCATAACGTTGTAACACACAATTTCCACACTAAAGATAATTTTCTCCTTTAAATTTTCAAAATCAAAACTGCACGCTATTTCTTGCATTTTTCTAAAGATATAGATTAAAAAGTTGTGCATATACTCACACATACTATACAAGATATTTGATTGTGGATCAATTGCTAAAATTTATCGATCCACATTAAGGAGAAGTGTTGACTACCACACAGCAGTAAGAGTTTAATCACAATTTGAACAAGTGTTGCGATTTATGATCAGTGTTGTAGAATGTGTAATTTCACAATACGCAAGCTTTAGGTCGCTCACTTTGACGAGCACTCTTTCATGATGAGAGGAAATTTAATCGAATGGATTGATATTTTCTGTATACACTATAACATAATGCGAATTCTTTATGTCGCGGATATTAAAAGTTACAATATTTCTCGAACGAAAATTTACTTAAGACTCGAAGAAAGGGTCACCCGCGTCGTCGAAGACGTTTCGGCAACACGCCGCGTTTCCATAATGCCGTACCCGAAACCGAACGCGATTCTGCGCCCGACGCGTTAACGCGGTACCGCACGCGAGCGTGTTGCTTTTTTTGGAAACGGGTTCGTCGACCCGGGTGACCCTTTCTTCGAGTCTTAAGTAAATTTTCGTTCGAGAAATATTCGTAACTTTTAATATCCGCGACAAAAAGAATTCGCAAATGTTATAGTGTATATAGAAAATATCAATCCATTCGATTAAATTCCATAACATCATGAAAGAGTGCTCGTCAAAGTGAGCGACCTAAAGCTTGCGTATTGTGAAATTACACATTCTACAACACTGATCATAAATCGCAACACTTGTTCAAATTGTGATTAAACTCTTACTGCTGTGTGGTAGTAAACACTTCTCCTTAATGTGGATCGATAAATTTTAGCAATTAATCCACAATCAAATATCTTGTATAGTATGTGTGAGTATATGCACAACTTTTTAATCTATATCTTTAGAAAAATGCAAAAAAGAGCGTGCAGTCTTGATTTTGAAAATTTAAAGAAGAAAATTATCTTTAGTGTGGAAATTGTGTGTTACAACGTTATGAGCTAAGGACTTATAAAATTAAAGTATGAAACTTCCATTTGTAGTGCCCAGATGCCACGACACTAAAATAATGTGATAGGGTTTCTGTATGATTACGGGAAATCTCGAATATATTTTGTGAATTGGATCTACGTTTATGTGTGACCTGCGCTGATCTGGTTATTATAATTAATATAACATATCTTCCATTGTGTTTATGCATAACGCTCATCTTCATTGTACATTTGTTAAGCACTTCTGATGGCTGTTGTGTGATCCGCTTCTCCCAAAATCTGATTGCCACTTGGAAATTATTTCATATACGTTTGTGTGCCGTGTGTTACGAAGACTACGTGGTTAGAAATGTAGACTTTGCCTGTACGTCGTGCTCGTAAAATCTTTCGTTTGCATAGTGGCATCTGATAATAGATTCGCTTTTCGCGAGGGCTTCGTATTATCTCCCAAGCAGTGAACCCCAATGCGATTGTAAAAGTTGCCGCGAACGGCCCGCCGCAATCAGTTATCTTGCCTTATTTCCCGTTTTGCCATATCTTGGCCCCCACTGCAAGCCTTGGACGGCTCCTTTTTCCTACTCAAACAATGGACAATTGTGTTGACAAAAATATTTATTTATTTGTTCCGCACTCCAATCGGGTTGCTTGTCAAAGACATCTTTTCTTCTTTTACTAAGTCTGGGATAGTGCAACTGATTGAGAAATATACATGCACTGTGGAATTTAATGCATGAAATATGATAAGTTTTCACATGAGATTAGTGATCCTTTTTTGTAATTATAGACCGATGTATCATGTCTCTAAATTTCAATGACCGATCCTTCTCCGGCAATTCTATCCATTGGGTGTTGAATTTGTATAGAGTGTAGTCGAGTAAAACCTATTTGGTGGTCGGGTCTCATTCCATATGAGAATTCTTACACAAATTGTGGAATATTCGTTTCCTTAGCGATCATTGTTCTCAGTCTAGCCATGCTAAATGTAAAGTGTTTTTCATTGTGATGCGAAGAATTCATTATAATGATGACAAAGATTACAATTATTGTTTCATTTATACACTTGTTTATTTCGATAAATTAAAGTTCTATTTCAAACTCTCAAGTTTTCGTTTGTTGTCTTCATTGATGAATTCCGAAGACATTAAATAGTTTATTCTGATTATTGGGCGCTTGAATCCAGCGTTGATTAATGCAGGCGCTTTGTTGTCGCCGTGTTTGTATTGCTTCAACAACTTGCACTTTGTCGCGATGAACTTGCACAGTCTCTTATTGATGCTTCCTGTCCTTGTATGAAGGTTCTTGAATGGCGTACAAGAGAGTATTAGATGAAAATCGTCCCGTGGTCCACCGCAATTGATATGTTTGTTGAGTTTCAACAGATGATAATACATCAGACCTTGCACGACAATATTGAACTTCTGTTGATTCGACATCGTTGCAGAGACTGGTAGAAGAAAATAATTGCGTTGCCGTGATAGTGGATTATATCACGTGATAAGATTTTATGTACTTTCCATCTCAGATATGTGTAATTTCAACAAATCCGTAATGAATCGTGCGATATAGACCGCTTGTATATGATAATTTGATCCGACTGCTTTCTTGATTTACGCAATGCACATTGCAATGATTACAATTACATCTGGTCTAGTGTATTTCAATTCTTCGTTGGCAAACCTCAAAAACTCCGCCATCAATCCCAATGGCCCTTCCGACGTTGATGTGCAGATATTTTTATAAGTATTGTAGATTCGGCATATAAATTCTTGCACCTTCAGTTCTGTAGTGTGTACCATATCTCCGAATACGACCATGTCTAGGACGTATTGAAATGCAGCGATAATGAAATCGTTTCGCGGCTCCTCCTTTTCGAAGCAATTTTTTATCACATCTTCCCATGACTTATGGTATTGAGTACAAAATCTGTCCATCTTTTCAATGTAGAGCAATTGTCTCCTCTGTTTTCAAGTGCACATCTACACTTAATTAAAAGCATATCTATGTTTATTTTATTGATTAAAATTTTATTATCTGGTTTAGAATGCTATAATCTCCACCTGTCGTGAGAATTATTGTTTTGATTCTGTTTCAAGTATTCACTCGTCTGATACTCTATGAGTTATGAACTTACTGCCTGAAATAATTATTGTCTTGCATTTGCTTCAATTGTTCACTCGCATGACATAAGTAAGTACCTCTAAGATTGGAATGCCTCATAACTCTGAGTTGCATTTCACATTTTATATTTCTGTGTGGTCCATTAGAAATTTCTGCTGCAAGATATTACAAAAATTGATGTAATTAGTTTTGTTTCCCTTTTTGATTGAGTATCATTGCTACCAATTAATAATTTGGACTTTCTCTACATCTTCAATAACAATATCGCATCTCTTTAAACTTAGCCGACTTGTCAACCACTTTGATGAAAGATTTCCGTTTCAGGGAAAGGATGCGAAAAGATAGTGACCCCAGCTAGTGATATCGACATCTATTTGCGCTGCACAATAAACTATATCGCTTTTGAACTCTCTTATCTGACCTCTAGAGCGCCCCGTTTGCTGGACAAAAGCCCCTAAACCTTTGAGTGATAAAGCATGCGCTGTGCTATGGTCACATAGATATAGACATAAAGTCTCCCGGCTTTGAGGAAAAGAGTGAAAACCGTGCATATTTCCTATGTCTTGGATACCTCCATCAAGGTTCGTAATGTTTGTTAGAATGAAAATTGTATATTGATCGATTTTATGATGGTTCAATGATAGATTATTTTCGTCTGTTGATGTTTACGTGTCGCCGCGTGTTCCTCTGTTCTTCAGCGTTAAGTCTGTGCTATTTCGCCATTGATAGATTGATTAGCTATTATTTCTCTATGTGTTGGATGGTGCGCAGGTTTTGGCTCTCTATTAATTGTAGCTGATGATTGTGTTGTTTCTCGTTATTTCATTACGTCTATGTTGTTCACTTAATAAGAAATTAAAAGTTGAGTAATGTTGGAATATGAAACTGAGATTCCCTATTGCGCTCGAAATGTTATGACAAATATTCACACTATTGCAAAGATGGTTCTCACGTCTCAGACTTTTATAATACAATTTGTAATTTGATTGTAATCGTATTGATTAAGAATATCTTCTTTGTAGTGGTATAGGTTTTATTTCCTCTTGTCGCTCGTGTTCCGTGGTCTTCCATACATCTATCGGCATCCGTCTTCAACAAATCATGCAGGTCAGATATCATTAGATCTGGTTGTTGGCTAGGAGCGCGCTATATGGTGAAGTTCATTTTTAACATGTCTATTTTTCTTCTGATTTACTGAATGATAGATTACTATGTTGTTTTGATTAGGAATATCTTCTTTGTATTGGTATAGGTTTTATTTCCTCTTGTGTTCGTGTCGTTCTTTGTTCTGTTTGTTGGCTAGGAGTGTGCTATGTGGTGAAGTGGAATATCTTCTTTGTAGTGGTATAGATTTTATTTCCTCTTGTGTTCGTGTCGTTCTTTGTTCTGTTTGTTGGCTAGGAGCGTGCTAGGTGTTGAAGTGGAATATCTTCTTTGTATTGGTATAGATTTTATTTCCTCTTGTGTTCGTGTCGTTCTTTGTTCTGATTGTTGGCTAGGAGGGTGCTATGTGGTGAAGTGGAATATCTTCTTTGTGTTGGTATAGATTTTATTTCATCTTGTGTTCGTGTCGTTCTTTATTCTGTTTGTTGGCTAGGAGTGTGCTATGTGGTGAAGTTGAATATCTTCTTTGTATTGGTATAGATTTTATTTCCTCTTGTGTTGGTGTCGTTCTGTGTTCTATTTGTTGGCTAGGAGTGAGCTATGTGGTGAAGTGGAATATCTTCTTTGTAGTGGTATAGATTTTATTTCCTCTTGTGTTCGTGTCGTTCATTATTCTGTTTGTTGGCTAGGAGTGTGCTATGTGGTGAAGTTCATTTTTAACATGTCTGTTTCCTGATGAGTTTGATTTTTTCATTTTCTGAATGATAGATTACTATGTTGTTTGATTAACCAATGTAGTGGTACAGATTTTATTTCCTCTTGCGTTTGTGTCCCATAGTCCTCGAGAGTCTCTGCTGTTCACATTTAATTGCATACAACTATCAGAACTTCCCTCTATTGCACTGATGGTTCTCACGTATCGGAATATTAGACGTTTTATAATACAATTTGTAATTTTGATTGTAATCGTATTGATTAAGAATATTTTAAATGCGCTATCAATTCTGATTCATTGAAAACTTCCGCTAATAAAAATATTGTTTGATTTGTGATACCTATTCAATGCTAATGCATCATACCTGTAATATTCTTTGTTACGTGTATTGTGTTCCTTCTGTTTCAGATTTTTGGCTAAGTTTTTCCCATTCACACAGAGTCATAACATAATTCCTAATGACTTTAATAAATATATTTTCACTTGTACTTTTGTGTATGGCTATCCTTTGCATGTAAACTGCACACCTGTTGTAGCTGGAAAAATGACGATTCAAGTCGGCGGCCCAGGCTGAATGGTAAATGCGCACGCAGCCCTCCGGCCACGCGACACCCAAGTAGGAAAATTGTTAAAGAAGTCAGCCCAGGGTGAATGGTTAGCATGCACGCAGCCCTCCGGTCACGCTTCGCCCACCACAGCAGCCCTCCACCCGAGCACCGCCCACCTGTTGTACCGGACAAAAATTGTGAAGTCGGCCCAGGTGGAAAGGTAAGCGCACACGCAGCCCTCCGGCCACGCTGCGCCCACCACAGCAGCCCTCCACCCGAGCGCCGCCCCTGTTACAGGTGGTGAAGGTTTTTCGGCTGGGTTTTTCTCCTTCACCTGATTGGCATCACAATTCCCAGCACTATTGGCTTTAATAAATATATGTCAACTTGAATGGCATTAATAAATATATTTTCACGTGTCCTTTTTGTGTGTGACCCTTCTCTGCACGTCTCTGCATGTAAACCGCTCACCTGCTGTATCGGAAAAATATGTGAAGTCGGCCAAAGAAGTCTGCCCAGGCTGAAAAATGTGAGAGGGAAAGCGCGCACACAGCCCTCCCCCGCCGATAATCACGTGGACAACGCGCCGCGCAGGGAAAAATACGCGCAGGGCTCAGGGGTCCAGGTTTCTAACTCTCATTGACGACGACTCTATACGTCTCTCTACTACTGGCGCACACCAGATACTACACACATCGTTCATTGTCTGCGACTGGCAAACATGAATTCCAGTTACACGAAGAAAATAGAACAGTGGTGGACACTTCTTAAGTAGGACTAAGGGGTGTATCCCCGCGCTTATCTTGTTTACAAAACCAGTTATCACTTGCCGCTTACATATCACATCCCCCCTTTTAGTAAAACCTACACTTCTATAACACACTGAAGAAAGCATACTGAATTAACGAAGTTAAGTATCTCAAAAGAATTCAAAGATAATGAAGTTACAAAATTCAACTTGGTCGAAAGAAATCCGGCGGGCGTCGTTGACGTTCAGGATATAGTCTCGTACTGGTAGCTTAAACGACTAACGTGATACAAGCCTAGATGGGTGTTGATAGTTAAGTACTTCTTAGAGTCGTCATCGACTTGAATTTGCTGGTAGGCACGGCTAAGGTCTATGCGTGAAAGGTTCTTTCCTCCCACCAAGGCGGCTAACAAGTCGTCAATTCGCGGTAATGGATACTGGACACTTTCTAGAAGAGGGTTGATGGTAACTTTATAATCTCCACACAGCCTTATTTGACCGTTCTTCTTCACGACAGGCACTACGGGCGTAGCAAATTCTGAAGTTTCCAGTTTTGTTATAATTCCCATCGTTTCCATTTACTTCAACTGGTGTTCTACTTTCGGCCTCAAGGCGAACGCTACTGGACGGGCTTTGAGGCAGGGATGGGCAGTAATACTTATATTTTGTATTATAATACTAATACATAATACTTCCTAGAAATCGGTATTATAATACAGATACAAATACATTTCAAAAATGAGTATTATAATACATAATACTAATACTTCTGTGTATTACACAAGTAATACTTGTAATACGCTTGTAATATACTTAACTTGGGAAGAAAAAAAGGGAAAGAACAGAAGAATTACTTAGATATATGCCCATTACTTATCGAGACAATCATTCTCCAATGACGTTTTATTCACGCTTACATTTTTGCACATGGCCTGATCTTTCCGAATAAGATCAGATAGCGCTGATCAATTCGATCGCTGCGAACAACTTGCTCTCACTGCGGCAGAGCCCTGATTTCATCCACTCTGGACGATAAAATGTGGGCCGTTCAAAAACATGTGACTGCCCATAGTGCAACCACGTATAGGGGTGACTGGCTGCACTG
The DNA here is from genome assembly GCF_037126465.1 of Ornithodoros turicata. Taxonomy (NCBI): domain Eukaryota; kingdom Metazoa; phylum Arthropoda; class Arachnida; order Ixodida; family Argasidae; genus Ornithodoros; species Ornithodoros turicata. The sequence goes on along the minus strand of NC_088202.1, from coordinate 50,832,204 downwards.
GACGCACTCTTTCATAAGACAAAGGGCTTGTACTGGTATGACTCATCCTTACGGATTCTGAAGTAGAAGGAATGCGAGGAAACCTCCAGTAACCTCTGGCCCCAAAGTCACTCGCTTTGGGATAATTTGGGGCAGGGGAACACTGTAATAGGAGCCTTGTTCGTGTTCAAATGTTTGTGGGACCCGAAAAATTACTGATAAAGTGCACGGGTGACACTTTGCAAGTCGAACTTACGACCTCTGGGAAAGTATTACACCTTCAAAAGTATTATAATACATGTAATACCTCGTTTTGTGTATTATAATACAGATACAAATACATTTCAAAAATGAGCATTATAATACATAATACAAATACTCAAAAGTATTACAGTAATAGTATTATAATACAAAGTATTACTATTACTGCCCATCCCTGCTTTGAGGGAACATGGTCGATAGTCTTCTTTTAAACGGAGTTTCGCCACTTGCCCCCTTGATCTCTCCTAGCTCTTCTTTGAACAAGTCTGAATACTTCACGCAAAGCTCCTTTACAGCTTTTGAGCCTCCGCTGTCACTTTCCCGGAGAGCTTCGTCAAGTCTGTGTACGGTTGACCAGTCCAACCTAGTACGCTGTAATCAGTCACGTCCTATGAGTGATGGTCCATGGCCGCTTATAACGTGCAGTGGAAGCTTACAACTGTTTTTCGTGTTCCACCTTAACTTTGACGATTCCTAGTGGTTTCAGCACTTCGCCTCTACATGTTCGTAGCACGACGTTCGTGCACTTCAAACTGGCGTTGGGGAATAGCCGAAGGTAATTTTCTTCGGAAATTACCGAAACAGCAGCTCCCGTGTCAAATTCCATGTTAACCCTATGGCCTTCGATAACCTGTTCGAACGATATCGGAGGAAGAGTGCTTCCTAGTCTGTTCAACTGCATGGCCGTGCTGTCGTTATCTGCGGCACAGAGATTACGAAAAGGTCTGGCTGCGCTTTTTGTTTGTATTCCCTTCGCGGAGCGTTTTGAAAGACAAGCATGCTGAATGTGGCCCCCTCTTGCCACACTTAAAGCAGCTAGAATTAATAAACGGGCACTCCTTGCTAGTGTGGGCTTCCGCCCTGCAACGGTGGCACTGAGTATGTTGAGATTTTTTCTGAGGCTGCCGCCACTTCCGATTTGCTTGAAGCCTTTGCAGTTCTACTTTTAAAGCTTGCTCGCTGTAACAGTCGGATGCGTTTCTACTGGCATGTTTCAGTGAAAGTGCTCTCTCGATGGCCTTCTTAAACGTGAAGCTTTCGTCCTCGGTGAACAGACATTTTTGGATGTCCACGCGCTGCAATCCAGTCACAAACCTATCCCTCATCGTCTCGTCAAGATTGGTGCAAAACTTGGATGGCGCAGCTTTTGAATGCGCACAGGCTGTCCAGCTGTCTCCTGAACGTCTTTGTCGATCTGTTGCTGTTCTGTGCTGTGTTGTTGTCGGGCGAAGGGTTAGTCACCAGTCGTTTCGTGTAATTTCTGCAATGCTTGCGCATATAATAAATGAAATTCCTCGTAACAAAAAACAAAAAAGAAACAAAACACACACACACACACACACACAAAAAAAAACAACCTAGGTTGGACACGACGCGGTTGAAACACGTTGGTGTCGACATGTTATAGCCTACCGACATTACGCGGAAATTGCAAAACGAAGCCGCAACCTGTTTTCGTTATTTCCTGTCACCCTGGGCTTACAAATTTCAGACCACGTTGTGGTGGTGCGAAACGCTTCACTTACTTGCACAGTCAACGGAAATGAAATAAAACTGCAAAGAGGCTACATAACGTTTCCCATATCCTTGGACATCAGTGGAGAAGGAGGAAAAAGGAAAAAGGAAAAAGAGAAGAAAAGGGAAGAAAAGCAGGGTAGAGGAGAAAAATGTGCATGCACCATACAGCTGCTTGGAACGTAAACTGCGAATGGAGGTTTCCAGTTTGGTCGTGTATATAATTCGGGTATGTTGTGCTCATCCTGGTCGTCAGTAACCATGGCCCAGACTTCGCCCAAGCACAGATCAGCATGCCGTGATCTGGTTCGCTGATATCCCATTCGTCTGGAATTGACCTTCAGCTCGTGGTTCTGTCAGTCTGGATCTCGGAGTGACAGCATTTCATAACAAATTGTCATTGTGAGTGTCATCTTGCCTATCCGCGCAGCAACTTCCAGAAATCCTCTCTAGCTTTCTTCTTCGTCCTCGTCGTAGCTGCCGACATCATATGACCTTGTTTCGATTAGCAAAAGGCACACGGCATACTGACTACAATTCTTCTGGCCTGGCGTACTTCCTTCTGTAATCGGGAACTCTAATTCGCATGCTTCGAGTGTCAACAAGCTCTGGCAGGAGGTAGTCGCTATAAATTGGCACAAGGTACACCACCCTTTTCTCGTTCCAAAAGGCGTCGTCCACCATCCCTACAACGAAGAGGTAGTACTGCCGGTTGGTTATACGTGGAGTTGGCCGTGGGTCTGGTACCAGCAGACATGCGTGTACTTCCACAGACCGCACTTCCTCAGTTCTGGTACGTGACTCTGTCCTGTACGCTTGCTACTGTCCGCCAGTTGGTCCTGATATTTCGCGAATGTTCCGGTCACAGAACTGAGCATGGGCTCAATATCGCGCTTCACTAGAGAGGACTCCCACAACCACAGCGGTGTTCACGTCCATATGATCTTATCCGATGCTTGATGGACGCTAAGTGCACAACAATGGGTGATGGATTCCGAACGCCTTGAAGCTACTGGACAGATGCATTAGTGACAGACAGACGTAACTAAAGCCCACAATATTGACATGTAACTAAAGCCCAAAATACTGACATGTAACTAAAGCAAAAAATATTGACATATAACTAAATCCCGAAATATTGACATGTAACTAAAGCAAAAAATATTGACATATAACTAAATCCCGAAATATTGACATGTAACTAAAGCTCAAAATATTAATCATATCTGAAAGACGCACTTCGCTGCTGTGAAAGCGACGTCAAATTGCACAAACAATTGTACATGTGAATTTGTATGAAAGTCCAGCCTCGGTGTAATCGTGTCCCTTCACGTCGAAGTTCTCGGTACTGCGGGAAGGAGTGAGTAGAAACAATGTTCAGTTGGTTCAGCAATGGTTCAGCAATGGCTGGTTCATGAGCCACCAGCCTGTGCATAGCGACGCGGTCGCAATTCTTGGCGTCAGTGACGTCAGGCCATCGGAGCTGGCTGCAAGAAAGCTACAGACCTTGTCAACGAAAAGACCGCACCAACTGACTTTTACTCCCTCGTGCTTTTCCAACTCCGCAATGGCAATGGGCTCATACCTTCTCCCGTGCCTCAGTGAAGTGGTATCAACGCCCCGGTACAAGATGTCCTTAACTGCACCCACACGACTTGTAGAGGGGCGCATCCTACATACTCTACCAAAAAAGACGCCGTAAGCCGCTTTCCCCTTTCATGTTTCCACCGGAGGCTCAGCGTCTGCTCTATGGTGTCTTCCTGTAATGCGGCATGCTCCTCCTCTGAGAACTCAAGCAATTTTTTGTAGTCGATGCATGCCGTTGCGAAGGACGTTGGCTCTATGTCTGGTCTTTGCGCTTGTTCCCCATAGTCAGCATTTCGGCGCTCGGGCTTCTTACTCAGGGCTGGAAGGCTTTGGCTTTGGTGTTGAGACGGCGCTTGGCACTTGCCTCTTCACGTGCATTACAACGTTTTAGAAGGCTCAAAGTGTACTTCCCTAGCTTTGTTTGACACATCTTCTTGTGCACACGATGATGCAAACCTTCACGTGAGTTCAGTGATACGGCTGCAGCAAATGCGCGTGTTTGGTAAGAACGCCGCTGACAGAAGTTGATCCGCTTTCCCCCAACAAACTACGCGATAACGGAATTGAAGTGCTCGGCGGCGTTATTGTCAACAGTCATCAACAAGCTGCGAGCATTGCCTGCAACACGACTTAGTGTGATCTCAGTGACTTAGTGTGATCTCAGTGATCTCCAGTGTGATCTCAGTGCGCCACCCTGTTCTGCACACATGAATTATTCCCATGTCCGCAAGCGTGCAATTGAACGTTTTGTAATTGAACATTTTCTTGCATTCCTGTTCAATTTCCAATGAAGTGAGGCTAAACGCGATCGTCCCGGCGTTATATGCGGGAATGACATGCCACGTTCCGCCCCGCCCCCCCGCCGGAGAATAAACATCGATGAATGAACAGCTCATGTAGAGTATAGTCCGTTCACGTAGTTGCGGCAGGGCTAAGCTGCGTGTGCTCGTGCTCCTGCGTCACAGTGAACGTTGGTCTCGTCGTCGACCTGCACGTGCAGCGGTATAGCATTTCCAGCGTTCAAATTGTTGTGTCTTGTGACGATACCCTCGGTGGGAGGTGGCAGCACTGCGCTGCCTATTCCGAGACGGTAAAATACACGGCTGACCATACCCGACGAAAACTCATATGCCACGTCACCGCCTTAACATAGATGAAATCTTTTTGCTGGTGTTCGTTCTTGACATATTTTTCTAGTACTTAATGATTTTAGATTTGTGATTTTCGCTCTAGTTATTTTGTGAGCGACCGAGAACTTCAAAGATGGTAGGCTCCGAATCATTCGACGCTGGCACAAAATTTTCTGAGCCTCATATCAAAAATTCAAAAGGATTAAGTACTAGGTTCACTCTTTCATTGAAAAAAAAAAAAAAAAAACTCTGTGCAAATCGACCAGTTATTGACTGCGCTACACGAGTTGGAAAATGTATGGGAATTCCCATAGGCGCGCGAGGGTAATGCACCGCCTTAGGCAAACAGACATGGAAACAAACAACGTGCATCGCTTCGTACTCTAAACGATCACACAATAATACAGTTCATAACTTATAAGGGACGTACGGAATGCATGCCATACGATGCGTATGTAATCCGATTATGGGTCGAAGCGCATAACATGGTGTGTTGTCTACATAACTTCTGAATGAAAAACAGATGACGAAGAGATCTACTTAGCAGAAGCACGTGCTACACCACTAATCAGAGCTGTAAAGCCGTACAAATATCGCATCCGGAGTTGTTCGCGTTCAGGCTCATGTGGACAGACTCATGTGGACTGGTAACCCAGATCACATTTTTTGTTCAGGTTACGGTTTCGGTTAATTGCCGATGATGAATTGCGGTTACGTTCCGGCTCCTGTTCTTGAAAACAGTTAGGTTTCGAGCGGTTTTCGGTTCGATTCCGGTTTCAGTCCCTGTCGTCAACAGCAGAAGTTGGTACATGGCGAACAGGGCGTCGTGTCGGCGCCTGTCGAATAGGGCTTCTCTTTCTCCCGTGCCAGCTTGATGTGCTTTGAGGCCAGCTTCTGTGCTTCTCCCAGAATGGTCGGACTGGCGACCGCGTAGTCTGATGCTTACTCCAAATCAACCAACTGCTTCAGCGTGTGTACGACATGACCGCGTAATGACGGCCGAAAGTTAAGATGTAGGCCGGCCACTGCTAGGATTGGTAAGAAATCCGAACAAATAAGCTTTGTACTTGGGAAACTTTTTACTTTCCGTGAAAGGGCCTCTGGGTTGTAGGACATCATCCAGCGTACAATTCCTGCAGCGTGCAAGGTATTTTTCCCGCACCTAAGTATATGCACTGCAATGAAGCGGGATGTGTTCGATGTCTTCGGTTTGCTGACAGTATCTGCAATTTGTGTTGTCCAGGGGGCCAGTCTTGTATAATTGCGACTTTGTAAAAGCATTTCCTGTTCGGAACCTGAAAAGTACGTTTCGCGTATTGCGGGAAAGCCTTTTCAACGACGGAGATCTTGTCGACATTTTTCAGCGTGCTGCGTACTAACCAGTGATGGCCACTAACTACCTCTACAGTAGTTTAACTATAACTACTAGCTACTTTGCGATTGAGTAGTTTAACTACTAGTTCAACTACTTTTCAGGGGAGCAGTTAAAATTACATTTTTAACTACTTCAATGTAGTTTAACTACATCTATAACTACTTAACGTTGTCCATCAACACCAATGCCTTGTAGTGCTCTTGAACACCTAAATATAAATCACAAGCAATGAGAAACTTTGGCGCAAGCCATTGCTACGATAGTCAAATGCAAAGCTTGCGGCGGAATTCTTTCTGTGCCTACGGGATAAACTAAGTTACATAATTATTTCACAGCAAATGAGGCTTCACTAGACAAGCATTAAAAGTGAAGATTTAGTACACAACGAGAGGATAGAGAGGTAGCAAGCGAGCTGGTGGTATAGATCCATAACTTAAAAACCCCTAGTCTCGGGTTTTTAAGTTATGGATTTAGTACACATGCACGACACAATTGCTCTGCGCTTCCGTTTTCATCAAACAAGTAGCTCAAGGTAAAAGTACAGTCATGCCATAAACTTTGCGGCAAAATCGGAAGTAATTGGCACCTTCAGTAACCTAACCACTTAAAATAGTAGTTTAACTAGTAGTTGCCACTACATGTCTAAATAGTTCATAATTACTTTTTAACGACAATCAAGTAATTTAACTAGTAGTTTAACTTAAAATAGTAGTTCAACTAGTAGTTGCCACTACATGTCTGTAAGTAGTTGGTAACTACTTTTTAACTACACTCAGGTAGTTTAACTAGTAGTTTAACTACATGTAGTTAGCTACTGGCGATCACTGGCAGAGTTCAAAATAACTCGTTACAAGTAACTCGTTACTGTAACTAAGTTCCTTGGTAACTTGTAACTTAACTCGGTACCTTTCGCCGTGGTAACTTTCAGAGGAACTCGTTCCTTTTTCAGGTAACTTTGCCAACGTAACTTAAAGGGACTCTGACCAGAAGTTGTGGGAGCTCTTTCGTGCTTGCAGTCGATAGAGCACCCAGCATGGACTCTCCATGCGAAAATTCACGCATTAAAGCCCCACGGTTTCTCTAAACTCGAATTTTGAACATTCGACTTCAGTAGAGCACGCCTAGCGTCAAACCGAGAAAACATACGTTTATATAGAATATCCACCCCGGCCAACCATCAAAATGACGTCAACATGAGGGCCACTGGCAACACCCAGAATTGGCTCAAACGCGTCACATGGTCACACAATACCCTGTCAATTCCCTTCATGAAATGTCATTTATATGTTAATATGTTTTTGTTGCAGAGTCTCAAAAAGAAAAAAAATATATACCTGGCATTTAACACATGCAGTAGGTTTTGCGATTGCCTTTTCAATCTGCGTTCTGTTGTCTTGCGTTCCATATGGTTCTGTATCCGGTCAGCTGTAATGGCTGCCATATGACAAGCTTGCGAACTTCTGTGATTCCCGGCTCCATCCTACCTTTTTTGGGTCATTGTATTTGGTGTTGGAGTTGTTCGCCATAACTCGAACGTTTCACCTATCATTGCGGCGTACTGTTCTTGATCTGCTGCCAAGCAACGAACCGCTACGACAGTCACTCGCCTCAGCGAAATTCTGTCTGCTGCATATCAAAGGAGCATCGGGACCTGATGATGTACTGCAAATGCTCAAGTTGAATTCTTTGAACCTTCATCTAAAGAAACGAAGTGTGCTCTGGTGTGGTTCTGACAGAAAAGTAGTTTCAACAAGGTTAACACATTTATTTTTCAGTTACGAGTCCACGCACTCAAAACCATAGAAGTGCATTCGATCATTCTCGTAGCTGTTCTGTAACACGTATGCTTTCTTATACGTATCCCACAGAACCCTCCGCTTGATGAACCCAGTTATACTTTATGTGACCCATCTGATGGCTCCTGACTAGGCTATGCCGCTCTGAAGCATTGAGATGACGAAAGGTCGTGGGGGCTGCACCTCTGCTTTCGAAAGATGAAGCAGTCATTCCACACTGTGCTTACTGGCTTTGTATCGAGTCGACAAATCCGACATGCCTGGACTGCCTTATTCAAGGAAGTTTGAAATGTAAGTACGTGTTATATTGGTTTCATATCTCCCCACCACATATTGAATGTGTATATCGCTGTACTTTTGATGCTATAGCATATCTAGCGTACATTATTATTGAACACCTAGTGTGGAACACTCGACACCAGCCACACAATGCCAACAATTGTTTATGCCTTTTCTTCCACTGATTATTTTTATTATAATATTAATTTAGTATAATTGTCTGATTTTTAATAGTCACAATTTTCCCATGGTTTTGGCGCACTATAGCCTGAGTTGCTTATGCGCCATTAAAATTGACCAATAATCATCATCTTTAACTGCCATTATCCAATTGAAGTGTCATGTTTCAGTTGGCTACAATGATGTGGCCAGAGATAGTTTTTGCTTTCGTTCCGGAGTTGCTCATTTCAGAAGAATAGTTACTGTGAAGTTTGTTTTCGGGAACATTAAGAGGACTAAAACCAAACGCTTTTCTTTCAGAGCATCCCTTATGCACCTGCATTTCAATTAAGATCTGTGTTACAAGAATGACAGGCCACTCAACAATGATGAACATCTGAGGTGGAAGTGCTGGAACGAAGATGCGTTAATCTGTGTGAAAGGTGCTTTGTATGTGTCTGAGTCATGGCCATATGTCACAAGCCAATTTCTGTCTTCATAAGAGGTGTCAATTATGCTCTTTCTATTTACTAACAAGCTCCACTTTAGGGTTCCCTGTAAACTAATGGAGCACATGGTATACCAGCACGTTGTTAACGATGTTGAGTCTATAAATTTATTTTTTAAAATTCCAGCATGGCTTTAGAAAAGGGTATTTAGACAAAAGTAACATAATTCGGTCACAGCATTTTAAACTGTCTTGATGTCAGGGTTCATGTAGATGCAGTATTTTTTTTTTTTGTGAGGGCTTTTGACACTGTGCTTTATGCGTGCTTGTTGGCCAAACTAGCCCCATTAAAATTTGATCCTGCTCCCATTAACTGGATATGCAGTTTCTTGACTAACCGCCACCATGCCAACAATTCGTGAGGAGAACCTATCATATCGCCACCATGCAGCATTTGTCAGGTTACATATGCATCACATTTTAATCAAGTGTGAAGCAAGGCCTTTAGGTGATCGGTCTTGTATAATTAGTTACACGCCCCTCCGTTATTTAACACCACACGGTTCTTCAACCTATGACCGATAAATAAATATATTGCCGAGTAAATTGTTTACAAGGCTGATTACCCCATTTCACCACATTACCGCAAGCAATTGTTAGAGTAGTGACCCAGGGTATGAAGCTCGCCACTAATCATCATTCAAACAAAGTTCGTAATGTAGAATCCTTTATTGAAAACACCGAATTAACATAACAATTGAGAACAAAGAGAGTGAACGTTTCGTCGCCTATCCGGGTGTGATCATCGCTACAACAGAGAACAGTCACAAACAACATCGAAGGAGTCAAATCGGTGGTATGCATCCAAGGTGTTTCATATGCCATATGAAGGGAGCTGTGCCCATCATGCATTAAGACTGTGCATATAAAGTTAAGTGCACAGACTGTGATGCAACCTACATTGGCAAGACAGACAAAAGACGTGGGACAAGACTAAAAGAGCACACGGTTGCCGAGGCTTCTAATGCTACTGAAATCAGGACCAAATTAGTCTCCCATTGTTGGCCTAATGAACATATATTTAATTTTGATGGTGCGGTAACCTTTGCACATGACTAGCGATGTGGCCTTAGAAAGTGCTTCGAGTCCTGGTTTATCAGACGTGATGCATCATCCTGTAATACAAACAGTGGCCCCCTATCGGATGTGTATGACGCCCTCTTAGATAAGCAGGCTGATGTGCTCGTCTTTGGCCCTTGTTGTACTGATGATGCCACCCGGATAGGCGGCAAAACGTTTACGTTCCGTTTTTAAGTTTGCAGTAAGTTTTGTTAAGCGGTGTTTGCAGTGAAGGATGCTACATTATAAGGTCGTCACCCGGCATTTGGAATATATTTTCAAATAAAGTTGTTGTTGGACAAAGCTCATTACATTGTAGAAATCATTCTTGTTGCTTATTGTTTAGGGGATACCATTCTTGCAGTCACATGGAGCACTGAAGGGCAATTTCAAAAGTAAAGGCAATCTGACTTCAGACAATCAGATTCATTAGCAATTTCCTGCAAGAGAGCTGAGGCTTTTCAAGATTACTAGAACACGGGTACCTGATTGTAGATAACAAGAACTCATACACCAGAGCTCAGTGTTACACACACCCTGCTTTCCATCAAAACTGTTAAAAATGTTAAAAGGCGTGACCCCCTAAACCTGCACAACACTCCTGGAGTGTCTTCAGGGCACTGTCGCTGTTCCTCTCATAAGGTGCTCTCTATGAACCTGACTCCCTGTTCTGGATGCACTGCCTGAGGGAACTCCAGCATGCTTTCCCAACATGAATGGTCGCAACTTCTACGAGTAGTCTTGTACGTACTTACTGAAATGCTATGACTCCACAGGTTATGTTGATATCCTTCTTAAGACCGTGGAGAGATGTTGCTTACTCCCTTTATTCCAAACCGCACTATCAGACACAAGCCCACTTGCCACCAAGCCGATGAGTATTTCCTCACAGTCAGGACAATCAAGGGAATCAATCACTGAGACTCAGAAAAGCTGTTTTCTATATCGATCTCATCCAGGACTGAGACATGAGTGGCCCCAAGAAAGCACCAGGGTTTCTTTGAATTTAGATGTGTCAGCTTTTAATTTCCTCCTTCACCGATTTTTTATGTAGTACCTGATTTAGCCTTGTACAGCTTTGGAGATTTAGGATGTGGAGATGATGTAAGAGGTAGAATTAGGCTTTAGGCACAATGAGGCAAAGTGTGACAACATACCTTCTGAGAATGTTTATGTATTATACACACAAAGACAGGATAGGTATTACAATAGATGTTACACCTTTTTCTGGTTGTATTTATTTATTCACGAATATACCTCAAAGACCGTTGCAGGCATTACATGAGGGGGGACAACAACATGGGTCACTTAACAAATACAGAAGTCACAAGGAACATGCATATTTGAAAGACAAACTCTGCTTTTCCTTTGTTCATCAGTCTTGCAGACAGACTTGTACGTAACGGGTAACGGGTAATTGCGTTACTAGTAATCAATTACTTTTTTGAGTAATTTGTAACGTAATCAATTACTTTTAGGGCCCAGTAATTTTTTGAGTAATTTAATTACAATTTTCAGTAATCAATTAGCAAGTAATCGATTACTTGGAAACTAAAGAATCCACATTGTTCGGGACGACGCACACGCATATATGGGATGATTGACCGCCGCGAGAAGACAAAACCAACTGCCCTCTGCAAGTTCGGTGCAAGGCAGCTGTCTTATCTGTAGGACTTCTCCCGCAACAATTACTTACCCGAGGAGCCCGAGGTCAATTGCCACAGTGTTCCGCACGTGTAATGTATTTTGAGTCCACTGTCCTTTCCCCATTCATGTGCACTATCTATCCGTAACCCGGCCTGTATGCAGTAAGTTGGATTGTAGGTTGTACCGTGAACCTGATGAGTCATTTGTGGGAGTTCCAGTTCGGTCTCTTTTCACAGAACTCTCAAAACTCTCAACCTCTCGACACATTTTTCACAGAACTCTCAACCCCGATAACATAATGCCACTCTTGTGACCATCAGCCCCTGTCAGTCTTGTGCGGAATACTGTCGATATCACAACGATGTCGACGATCTGCAATGACTTGTCGCCGTGGCCTCAGCTATCCGGCATGTTCAGAGCGCTGGAGCGAAAGGACAGAAACAGCATCTTGTTCAAATGCCTGATGTGCATGCCTCAAGAAAAATTCACTGCTCTTATGAAATAAATTCTGCTTCAATGCTGACTTCGTTTTTGCTTCGTTTCGCTTCGTTTTTGCTCAGTTTCCTTTTTTTTGGGTATCTTTTCTTCTATCTCTTTTTTTATATCGTGTTCTCAGATATCGAAAGTAATTGGCAAAGTAACGCGTTACTTTTCAAGGCGTTACTTCATTACTTTTTCCGCCAAGTAATTTGTAACGGTAAAAAATTACTTTTTCGTACAAGGTAACGGTAACGGTAATCAATTACTTTTTTTTAGTAACGTGTACAAGTCTAGTCTCTTGCTCAAGAAATTGTAGCAACGGTACACAATGTCACGAAAGGAGTGCTCATCTATCATTCCGCCAGAACTCATTAAAAAGGACTAGTGTTGTGTTTCAACACAACATATTGAACTGATGAACCATGCATCATCCTGAGAGCTATAAGTAATCCTAAATACAGATGCTGAATGAGTTTAAATGCGATAGACGAGCTGTGCGAAGAGCTGCCTCCAGTTAGGATGTTGGGTACTTGAAGCCTGTGGCAGTTTCTGTGTGGAAGGCTCGCCAGATCCTATTCACTGCACAGGCTGGGATGACCATGTTCTTGTTTTTCCCAAGCTTGTGGCAAAAACACGTTGCGAACTGGCGATATGCAGTATATCCATATCGTCTACGCAGATGTACGTAAAATATAGTTTAGGCAAATAGGTAACCGGTCACAGTACAGCGTGTGTGTCGTGGCATTTCCACAGGTACTTGAAAGCAGGCGCGGATCTAAGGGGGGTTCGGACCCCTCTCAATTCCAGACTTGATCATAGGGTTTAGTGGACCAATCCCAGCATGCACCTGGCACTTGTCCATAGCGGATCCCCCCTCCCCCTCGGAAAAATCCTAGATCCGCCCCTGCTTGAAAGCGACTGCAATTTATCTGCACACGTCCTGTATATTACTACACATGCTGTATTCGTTTAGAAACGAACATTTTTTTACTTTTCAGTGAATCGAAAGTAAGAACACTCAATATCGCTAAAAGCCTACGCTAAAAACATAAGCGCAGGGCAAAACACAAAAAGGTGACTTAAGACATATCACCTTGACAATTACACAGTTGCATAATACTGCTTTTCTCGAGTTCACAGTTTAATACTGCTTTTCTCCAGTTCACAGTTGTGTATTGTGTCGTCTTTTATGTGGTGCGCCCTGCACTAGTGTTTTTAGCGACCTTAATGCAGGACAAAACCAATTTTGAGCGCCCAAATTTTAACATCGTTCGGCAGGGCCAAATGTGACTTACTTGTGCATGGTCGCTCATACGTTCGCGCTGCCCACGGAATTCAATATATGCCATCTTCAGGACAGTCGCACTGAGGCATAGAAGTTGCAAATCTTCGTGGGTTGTAAGGCACTCATATTGCTGTCATTCGGCTGTGCTTGACTCCTTGCAGCACAAGCTTTCGATCTCCTTCGGCCGCACCGGCACCTTAAACAGGAAGTACGCATTAAATATGAGGACACAAAATTTCAGAGAACACGTTTACATGTTCGATCACGGTGTGCGTTAAAAAGCTCATCGCTTACCTGTCTGTCGAAGACAGGCGACTGATCCTGTTTGCTTCATGTGTGACCGATGTTCGTAGAGCTTTGACTTCGGCTCGCATTTGCGGCATCAGCGACGTTTCGAAAGCGAGGCTTCCGAACTGTTCACCACACAGAATTTCCTTCCGCAGAAAGGTCAGAAAAAAGTTACGGGCTCGCGCATTCCTTCTCCGCGGACGTCTCCGCATTCCTTGCTTCGATTTCCATATTGAGGATCGCTTTCCGGATGCCGCCGCTCTCACAAACTAACAACAGAACTTCCGGTCCGGGCGCCCAATGAAAGATGAACCTCACGTTTTTGTCACGCGCACGGAAATTGGTGGATATCCTCTACAAAGAGGCTAGATTTCGGCGCTGATTGCGTGAGGGAAAAGCCAAGCTGGTTTTCAGCTCCCCGTTTGGCAAACTTTCCGCCGCGCACAGCCAAAATATTTCGCGAGTGGCTTGGAGGCATATTATACCTCTGTAATAGATGCACCGGCCTCGGTGGCTCAGTCGGTAGCGTGTTCGCCTTCTGATCCCGAGATCGCGGGTTCGAACCCGGCCGAGGACGCCAGCAACTTGGTGGCAGGGTACAAGTTGCTTGAACACGCCGTCTTCCGCGAGGGACGTTAAAGACGGGGTGCCGTGTGATGAGCTTTCATCGCACGTTAAAGAACCCTCAGGTGGGCAAAAGCAATCCACAGACCGACCGCTGTGGCGTCGCTCATGATCTCAGTTGTCTCGCGACGTAAACACCCAATTATTATTATTATTGTAATAGATGCAAACGAAAGATTTGTTGAACTTCTGGTCATAGTCCCTTTAAGGCTATGGTCTCACTCCCCTCTTAAAAAGAGGCAACTTTGTACCAAACCTGTAGCTCTCATTTTCGTGTGTTCGTGGTGAAACTGGTGCCATTCGGAAGCTATGATGACTCGGGGGGACCGTCTTCCGAGTTTCGGCCAGGCATGCGGTTTCGGCGCCATAAGGCCTGGAACATGCCAATATCTCTGATTATGGGTGGAATTTGTACGAAACTGGCGCAAAAGGGAGAGCAGATAGCGGCGCACAATTTGTTGCGTTGTGTTGTTCAGTGATACGTAGAGGGTGGACCGTCTCGCTCTTATTGATATATGACGCCGATAATCCGGAAGCGCCTTCAGAAAAACATGAAAAAATGCCTTTCTTTGGCTTCCTGTTTCGAGGTGTTCTAATGTCACCACACCAGCCTAGAAGTGGCAGTGGATGGGCAATTATGCGCAAAACAATTGCTGAAAATTTCAGCATGATTGGAAGAGCACAGCGCAGGTTATTACATTCCGAAACATTCCGACCAAACCGAAACTATACAGGATTTTCGGTGGCCACATTGTGGCGGAGTATGTAACTACCGTGTGATCAACTCCAGTATTCTGTGAAAGGTGGCGCTTGCGTCACTTGTGTTCGTTACGTCACGTTGGTTGGATGCCGCGCTGGCTGTGCCGCTGTACTGCGGAACGCATTCAACTACGCCGTTTTGATGGGTGCTGACTGTCGTGTTCTGATTTGAACTGGTGATACTGCGGTAGGCTGCACGTTCATAGTATCGTTGCTGCTGCCGCTTCGTACAAACTGGAAACGCGCGGCAATGACACGGCCGCGCAAGAATCCTCGGAAACCGCGGAGTTGCGGTCAGAAATCAGTCCGCAAGCTGCGTCGGCGGCTGGCGAGAGAGAAACGGTAAGTTGTAACCAAGTGATTGTAACTTTGTACTGGTGCAGTGCGCTTGCTGTTATTTATTTGTTATTCTCCGTAGGCAATCCAAGCTGTGGTCTTTGCCCTCTTGTATGGTCTTAGGCATCAGTGGTCTTAGTCTAGTGTCATTGCCTTGACTCTGGGGACAAGACTGAGAAGCACCTGTATTACGACTCTCCCCCGATTATTTTTGTTTTGTTTTTGATAGTCTGAGGTACAGCACAGGAGTGAAAGGGTGAGGATGGGGCGAGGGAAAGGGCGTTCTCTAGGTTTGGAACTATCTTCTGCTGTGTATCTCACTTCGATATTTCATTTCTGCCCATGAAAGCATTGCCAAGTTTTTTTGTTTTTTTTAATCAATTTTTTTTTACCTTCTCCAACGTCCTGCGGTGTCGCGAAAAGTTATCGTATAGATTCTTCTCCCACAAAAGTCTTCTAACACTTTGAATACATTATGCAAGAGCAGGAAATACACCATCTTGCACGAGATTGCCGACCACTGACCTGCTGCAATCGGGGTAGCATGGCACACGGCCAGAAGAGGGCAGATGACCGAGACAAATAATGGGAAAGCGCGCCCGTTCACATTCCTTCGGTTGTTGTACCACCTGTCTAATTGTAAAAGAAAATCGTGGGGGAACGCATAAGGCTGATATTCGAAACGTGTCTCTTTTGTGCTTCCTTGTTTGTCTTTCTCGCAACGTGTCCTCGGCCTAGCATATTGGCCTTGGCCCATAATCGTTGTTGTGAACGGACTAAAAATCGTACAACCCTATGTTTGCGACTAGAGAGCAATACCTGCGTGTAGTCTGGCTGTGGACCAAATCTAGCGGTACAATGAACGACTGTAGCATTTCGTGCAGCACTATCTTCGGTACGCAAGCAGCCATGGTCTCAAGGGAATATAAAACTGTAATCGGTATCATCAACATAATTATCCTAATGAACCTAATTATCGCAATACGTTTGAATAATAGCAATTGCGCACCTCGCCGCTGAATCATATTCGGTTGCTGCAAGCGTCACTGACATCCTGCGTGTTAGATAAAGCTGTTAGGGGCAACAAGCAGGTTCCTACAAAAGAATTGTCACTGGTAGGCAATGAATGTGAACACAGAAAAGGCTACGAGCTAATTCTCTTCCGTCTCCCAAACACACCTTCTTCCTTTATTTTTTCTATTTTTTGCTTCATTGTTTCTAATCGAACGGAAGGAACCGGGTTATGCACCAGCTGAATAGAATATTTATTTCACCCGTCTACGAAATGTTCAAAATATCACAAAGCCTGACTGCCGAAAAATCTCAGACCAGTGTGCCACACGGCCGCCATCCCCCAGAAACAAAACGATGTCATTTACCTTCTCCAGTTCCAGTATACAAAAAATGCAAGGTACGTACTATAAGTGCATTAACCTATGGTTGCCTAACTAAGAGAAGTACACTATGTATAGATGAGCCCCGTTAGTCGTACACGTCCGTTGTGAAGAGCAACGTGGCGGCAGGACCACTGTCGCAAAAACTCCTGCTCACCCAACAAAAACAGTCTGTGTTCTAAGTAGTCTGTCACCAGTTGAGTCACCATGGAGAGTCTAGGGTGCATCAGGCGGTTTCTTCTATTCTGAGCTACGGCTGTGCAGCGAAATTTCCAAAGCGTAAAAGCTGTCATTATCATGATTAGCTGTTCGAACCTTGTCCTCATCTGTTGCATAGGCCGATACCGAATGGAAAAGCGGCGACACACGAGTGTCCACAAAGTCTTTGCTGTGACACACTCTCGTAACACATGGTCACTATTCTCCTCCGCGCCGCAGTTGGAACATGAGGGACTGCTGAGAAGACCCCACGTGGCCAGTTTGTCTTTCGTTGGCAATATGTGCCAACTTGCTTTCCAGAAAAAATCGCTCACTTCACTGTTCAGACCAGTGGGCTGCCTTCCCTTCTTGAACCTGCCCAAGTGCGCGTCACCTTCTTCGATGCTCTTTTTGTGGAAGAGTTCTTCGCATAAGCGAGAAACTGAGGCGAGTCGAGGGTCCGGATCAGGCACAGCTTCCTGTAAACGATTGAATATCTGGACTACCTTTTTGTAAATCAATGGTGGTTCTTCAACCGCCGGACATCTGTTTCCGAGTCCACGCGGCACTAGTACTCTCCTTGATGGTCCTAGCCAGAACAGTACCAGCGGCCGAGCAGGGGAGTCAACTCGTTCCAGAATGTGCAGTACTCCTTTCATGGCAAAGATAGAGGAATACATCTCGATACACGGAGAGCTCCAGCCACCTTCTGACTTAGGCCATCGCAAGATGTCCCGTGGTAACCAGTGTTTTCTTCCGTTCCAGAAGAAACGAAATACAAGAGAGTTGATTTTGATTGATTGATTGATTGATTATGTGTTTAATGGCACAAAGGCAACAAAGGCCATAGAGCGCCAAAACTATGCTGAGTGTGTCGGAGACGATTATGGGAAAGATGATGTGAGAGAGAGTGTGGTAGTTAAAACCTATCTACAGGTATGAGCGATGAGCGATGATTGATTGACCAGGATAAGAGAGAGGGGGATGACGATAGCAAGCGAGCATGGCAGTTAAAAGCTATCTACAAGTGTGACAATGAGATATTTACATGAGGAGTTCGGTGATAATGGATAAAAGCGGAGCAATGCTTTTCATCTACATCTGACTAAGAAACCCACACGTGGTCAAAAATTTGATTACGTTATCAAACGGCACAAGAGGGGTGTCACCCAGTAGAAGGGCTGGGTGGAGTGGGACATGGTATCTGTAGAATGCGGTGAAATACTGTTGGCGTTGGTGTTCGAAGTGAGGGCAGGATGCCAGTACGTGCAAGACAGTCAAGCTGTCACCACAGTGCGCACAAGCTGGCGGATCCTGACCTCTGAGTAGGTGGTGATGCGTGAGCCATGTGTGTCCAATCCTCAATCTCGCGTAAAGAACTTCGGATGATCTGTTGATGTGTTCAGTCCGATGCGGGGGAGAAACGTGTGGCTGTGTGAGGTGTAGCTTGTTATTTTCTTCCATGTCCCACTCCTGCTGCCACTGTGTGCAGACAGCTCTCTTTAACACTGGCAGGATGTCTTGGTAGGGTAGTCCTAGAGCTGACTCCTCTTGTGCCAACGCTCGCCGAGCCTCACGGTCGGCTCGTTCATTCCCCGGGATCCCAGTGTGGCTGGGGACCCAGCAGAGACAGATTGAAAAGCCTCGGGAACAAAGTTGGGTCGCAAGCGCTCGTACTCGCTTGACGAGGTGATTCTTGCTGTCATAGCATGAAAGCAGCGCACGCACAGAGCTTAGCGAATCGGAATAAATCACTGAATTTTGAAGGTCGTTTTGTTGAATGTGCCGCAGAGCCAGGAGAATCGCGTAAAGCTCTGCGGTGAAAACTGTGGCGTTCGTGTTCAGGCGTGCCGTCATAATAGAATCACCTTCAAGGGCAACGGCCGCCACACCATTGCTTACTTTAGTCCCATCAGTGTAGATTGCATGGTGGTTCCCGAAGTTATGGTGAATCTCCAGGAATTCCTGGAGAATGACAGTGTGTGCAGTGGATTGTTTGTCAAACTGTGTCATTTTTAAATTGGATTGTATTAGATGTCTCTGCCAAGGCGCAGCATCGAGGACTGCCTGCTGCAAGGGAACGCCAGAGGGGCTGAATCCCACACGGGAACTCGCCGCCTCCACACGAAGCGGGAACGAGGGTACAACAGAGGGCTTTGCAAGGAAGAGTCGCTCCAGAGCGGGGTTCACACTAGAGTGCACAACTGGGTCATCGCCCTGGCATCTGTACCTTAGCGCAGCCTTCACATGTTCAAATTGTCTCCGTCTCTCGAGCGACCATTCATTGCCCTCAACATACAAACTCTTCACAGGGGACGTCCGGGAGGCACCGGTGGCGAGTCGGATGCCTTCGTGGTGGATGGGGTCCAACACCTTCAATGCCGAAGGCCGCGCCGAGCCATACACGACACTCCCGTACTCAATTACTGATCGCACAACCGAGTCATAGACCCGCAACAGTGTGACTTTGTCGGCTCCCCACGATCGATGGGATAAAACTTTGAGTATGTTGGAGGATTTCAGGCACTTCTGTTTTATATAGTTTATGTGTGGCACAAAAGACAGCTTCTTGTCAAACACCACCCCCAGAAATTTTTGCTCATCAGAAACTGGTAGTGTGTTGCCACCGAGGAGCAGCGAGGGCTCAGCAAATGTGCCTCGCTTCCTAGTAAAGACAACACACGCTGTCTTTTGCGCGGAAAACCTGAAGCCGTTTTCATCAGCCCACTTAGATAGACGGTTGATCGTGAGCTGCACCTGCCTCTCAGCTGTTGAAAGATTTGATGCCGAGTAGGAAACCTGGACATCGTCTACGTACAGGGAGTACTGGACGCCAGGTGGGATGGCTCTGGCTATCGAGTTCATTTTCACAACGAATAGCGTAACGCTCAGCACAGACCCCTGTGGAACCCCGTTCTTTTGTACAAAGACGTTAGATAAAGTTGAGCCCAGACTGACACGAAACTTTCTATCTCTGAGGAAATTATCGATGCACCTGTACATGCACCCTGTGATACCACATGCGTGTAGATCTTGCAGAATCCCGAAGCGCCATGTGGTATCGTACGCCTTTTCGAGATCAAAAAACACGGATACGCAGAACTGCCCTCGAACAAAAGCCTCTCTGATTTGTGATTCTAGGTGGAGTAGGTTGTCCTGGGTGCTCCGGCCGGAACGAAAACCGCTTTGGTGTTTGTCAAAGATGCCTGCCTCTTCCAAAACATATACGAGCCTTGCATTTACCAGAGTTGATTTTAGCTGTGATTCTGGCTGGGGGATACATGATGCGGGCAGCATACCACAACTTGCTACAGAACACAGACTTGATCAAGAACACCCGTTCTTGGAAAGAGAAGTTGAACTGCTGGGCCACTTCAATTTGTCCAGCAAGTTTCTCCAAGATCAAGATCCAGTTTCGCTCGCTGGCTCCGGCTTGTGTGAAAAGCACGCCGAGGATGTTTATTTCTGGGGTGTATGATATGTCTGGAGGAAGTGCCTCTCTGAAACCCGCCACCGTAAGCGCCTTTGACTTTCGTAAATTCAGCTGGGCTCCCGATAGTTTTCCATACTGCCGAAAAATTTGGAACATGTGTGTTACACTGTCGCTGTCCCTTAGAAATAAAACGATGTCATCCGCATAGGCAGATATTTTAACTTCTCCAGTCCCAGGGAGAGGAAACCCATTGATGCGTGCAGATAGCGCAACATTACGAACAAATGGCTCGAGACTGATTATAAAAAGCATGGGGGACAGCGGACATCCTTGTCTGACCCCTCTTGTGACTCTAAAAGGGGCTGATACTTCTGCATTGACGACGATTTCTGAAGATATACCGCTGTATAGGTTTTTCACCCACTCAGTGAACCTGGGAGGAAAACCGAAACACTGTAGCACCCACAGAAGGTAGTCATGCTCCACTCTGTCAAAAGCCTTCTTTTGGTCCAGGGACAGCAAAACACCTGCTTGACCACTCGAGTTCATATAGGCTAACATGTTTCTCATAAGTGTAAGGCTTTCGAAGATGTTTCTACCTTGCACTCCACATGTCTGGTAAGGGCTTATGATAAACGGAAGAACTGACGCCAACCTCCTGGCAAGCACTGTGCTCAGAATTTTGCTGTTGACGTTCAGGAGCGTTATTGGCCTCCACGCGCCAGGGTCTGATGGATCACTGTTTCCTTCCTTTGGTAACAAAATCATCCGACCACGTTTGAAGGAATCTGGCATGACACCAGATGTTAGAATTCCATTCAACAGGGTTACCAGACCCTTTCCTATAACCGGCCAGAAAGACTTATAGAACTCTATGGGAAATACATCTGGCCCTGGAGCCGATCCTGTCTTCATGGCTTGGATGGTTTTGTATACTTCATAGGCCGTGGTTGGTACAGTAAGCGGGGTATGGTACTCTGCCGGCACTTCAGGAAGATTTGAACAAAAACCCTCTGCACTAGGCGGGGGCCATTCTCCTTGCCGTTCAGTCTTAAACAGATCTTTAAAAAAAACCAGTGAACGAGCTGGTATCTCTTCCTGGTCATATGTAAGGGAGTCATCGTCACGGCGAACGCACTCAATTCGGCGCCGTACATTGTGACCCATTTCAGCATTGTGAACATAGCGCAGCATGTCTTTGTTTTGGATCGGGCAATTACGACTTCGCAGGATACAAGATGCCTTGGTAAGCCATTGCAAGGTGCGTCTCTGCTCCATTAGCAGTTGGTGCAGATTGTCTTGTGCCAGTAGAGTAGCTGCGCCACCTCTTTTTATTATCTTAATTTATGTTCTTATGGTTTTGAGTTTGGCAATGTACTTTGCTTTCTTTTCTTTGCCGGCTTGTACGCACGCTTGTCGCCATTGGTCCTTACAATCATCCCAACGTCTGGATAAGTTTTCACTTGCCGCTAACGTGGTTGTTATAACACCTGTTAGGGATTGTACGGCATCCGGCTCCCGTAATACCAAGTATCAAAACGCCAGAAGTGTTCTTGAAAAGGCTGCATTTGAAATCCTGTAAGTTCAACTAGCACAGGGAAATGATCTGAGACGTGGCCTGTGGCAGCTGGAAACATCAAGACTCCACAGCCTGAAACATTCTGTGATAAGCAGTCGGAGACGTAAAAACGATACAGTCGTGAGAGTGATGTCCCGCGGGATCATGTGTGACAGAACGTATTCGGGTGCACCAAATCCCAGCAGTCCTTCAATTTGAATTGCGCAACCAGCTGGCGGAGTTCACGCGCGTGCCAAGCTGGCCGTAATGCCCCTTGGCCTCGTGTGTCTTTGTTTGCGTCCAGGACACAGTTGAAGTCGCCGCCCAAAATCACGGGGTGGGGGTCGAGCAGAAACACATCGAGTTCTTTGAAGAAACTGTTGGCATGTCCTTGACGAGCTGGAGCGTACACATTGATTATGCGCACTTTATCCGAACCAATTATAAACTCAACGGAAATAACGCGGCCTTCCGTGTCACTTGTGAAAGTGCATCTCGACACCAATTGATGCCGAAGAACAACGAGTACAACCCCTTGTGATCTTCGAGTCGCAAGAGAGAAGAAAACTTTCACATTATGGTGATTCTCGAATTCTACAACGTCACTCCATTTCGTGAAGTTCGTTTCTTGAACAAGCACAATGTCGCATCCTTGAGCACGGGCTAGTTGTAGGACGGTGTGCTGTTTTGTGTCGCTTTTGAACCCTTGTGCATTTAACGTTAGTATTCTTACTGACATAAAAAGGAAAAGAGACATGACGCTTTTAGTCTGTAGAATCATCACTAGTTTCTGAAGAGCTGCCTACTTTCATTCTCTTGCTGCTTACTGGACCTGAGGCTGACGACGATGAATCGCGATCACTTTGCTGTTGCAGTGTAAGTTTAGTTACGCCATTCTGTTCAGGATTAGCGTTGTCTAGAGTATACCACTTTTCCGGTCGTTAGCAACACCTCGTGCTGCGTTTAACCTTTTGACAGCTAATGACGCAGGCCGCTCTAGTCGTTGGGCTACTGGATGACCACTGGTGGTTGAAACTTGAGGATGCGGCAACTCCAAGGGATGTCCTATGTCGTTTCCGCCAAGCTGTACCGGATCCTCAACCTTCTCCTCTGCTTCGAAGTTGCTAGGGCTGATTTCAACCTCATTATCCTCATCCAACATTGACGAAGACTCACCATGGCTGTCTATGACTTCGCCGTAAATAGTTGTGCTGTCGGTTTCCTCCCCACAGTTCCCTGATTTCCGGTCGTCACCCACAAAGTTATCGATCGAAAGTTCAGGAGCACCAGCCGTAACCGACGCCACCATGTTTCCTTCCTGAAGCTCTTGACCAGGTGTTTGCTGCTGCAGAACCTCACTGCCATCGTTGTTGGTCTGCTTTGCGGACACAGCTTCAGCAAAAGTTTTACGCCTGGTGCAGTCTGCCGTGGCATGATCCTTCTTGCATTTCCGGCAGCGACTTTCACACTCCGAGACTTCATGGCCAAAGTTGGAGCATCTCCCACAGAAAGGTTCTTCGCAGTCTGACCGGAAATGTCCAGCTTGCTTGCACCTGCTACAGGCTCGTTGGACACCATGGTAGTCACATGTCACACGGTATCCCATAACTCTAATAAAGTTGGGAACAGGATTGTCGTGTCTCATTTGTATTTGTACAACACGGTGCCCGTTCCTTACTGAAGGCCTGTCGACTGTGAAAAACCTCTCCAATTTGACGATCTCCCCATGCGGGGCTAGTGCTCGTAACAAGTACTCATCGGGGACAAATCCAGGCAGGTGCATGCAGGTTACCCGGACAAGACGTGGACCAAGCGACTCTAGAGCTGACTCCTTGCCGCAGATGACTATGCCACCCCGAGCGAAAAGCTTGCTCAGGGCAGCTGACGAGAAGACGGTAACTTGAAACAAGGCACCGCCTTGATGCTGGACCATGTAGACCTGGTCCAGGCCGACTACTTCCGCCGCGCCGTCGGCGACGTCAACCAGAGATGCTTCGACGGGAGCCCTCACGTTAAACGCCAGGGCTTTTGTCGGACAGAAGTTCGACGATGCCATTCTGAGAACTCCACCTCCAGGGTCCCGACGGTAAGTCAGAACCCAGGTTCAGAGCTCACAGGGCTCTTACGAATCCTTAAGAATGGGCGAGATAAGCCTAAATCAGAGCAGTGAACAAAACACGTCTTCTTCACTCGATGACGATGACGATCACGATCACCATGCTGCACCATGATGCATCAGCTTGCCTGCGTCCTGTCCCTTCGGTCGGCAGTTAGGTAGCGGAGTACCGCTATTCGCTACTCCTCTGAAACGCCGCTACTCATTCCGAAACGTAGCGCGGTACGGTAACCGGAAGGAAATATGTACCGGCGCTACTGCCAAGCTGCCTCGTAAGATTTTTTTATGACGAACATGTAACCATGATGAGTAGAGCCCACACAACGCTTAGGCAATAAAATATTGTTTTATGCAGGAACTGTTGTTTAGAGCTTGGCTCTTGAGTGTCTCTTCGCTTGTATTTCTGACATTCTTGCAAGGTTTCCACGGAGTAACATATTGGCTTTGGATCGAAACAACTGTTGTGTACAGAACTAAAAATCGTAGCATCCTATCTTTGCCCCTAGTAAGCAATGCGTGCGTGTACAATGAACGCTTGCGGCATTTCATACAACAGCTGTCTCGTTGCAATCTTTTCGCTACGCGACGGACAAGCAGCCCTGCTGTCAAATGTCATAGAACTGTATTCGTTATTATTATAATACTTATCACAACTAAACTGCAATTATCACAATAGGCTCGAATCATAACAATTGCGCCCTTCGCTGCTCATGACGAATCAACTTCGGTCTCCCAGTGCCACTGACAACTTCTATGACAGGGAATCCTGTTAGGGGCGGAAAACAGGCTATTACAAAACAATTGTCAGTGCTAGGCGAGAATACTATTGCTCAGAGAGAAAAGAATATAAGCCAATCCCCTTCTCCAGAGCACGGGTCCAGGAAGAAATGTCCCCGGAAGAAATGCCCCCGGAAAAATTGCCTCCGGAAGAAATGTTCCCTGGAAGAAACGTCCCCGGAAAAAATGTCCCCTGAGGAAAATTCACTTTTGGTACGCGTGGACTGGTTGACTTCGGACGTTGACTTTTTACTATATAGGACGGTGTGAATGTTTGGATTTTTGAGCACCGAAGCGAGTAATCGTATATCCTATTCCATTTCCTAATCAAATATGGAATTCAATGTTCGAATTCCAAATCGAATTAATGCTTCTACTAAACTGAATATATTTGAAGAGACCCGGCACATGAAGAACAAAAAAAAAAAAAAAAAGAGTAAGCGCTATACTTACGCATACATATACATACCGTACATGTTTGTATTCCAATATATGTTGTATATGTATCCAATTACGGTTATTCAACGAATAGCTTAATTTATTCGTATTCAATTCCATTTAAAATGACTATTCACACATAGCATTTCTTTACCTAGGTAGTCGCTGTGGGTCAGTATTGGTGAATTTACTTCCTTGTGTCTTGCAACAATGCGGCCTGTACAGTCATGGGGCTCCCGAGATGCCCGAGATGTGATACCGCTAGACATATTGAAATATATTTTTGTCTGTCAATTTTGTTGCTTTCCCCCCGCATTTTATTTCCCTCTTTACACATCACCGTGCACGTCGATCTGCGCATTTCTAAAAAAGAACTTGACATGCTCCTGGTCATTCCGAATGACGTCTTTTCTCCTGATTTTTTGAAACTGGACGTCGTACTACTTTCTGTGACACTTCACATTTGTGCTAATTAGCAGAGAAAATGTTTTTCCGTGTTAGCGCTGCGAAGCAACTATTGCTGTACGCGGTGTACAGGCGTGGACAGAGGACAGCAGGAGACAGGGGGCTAGTATGCGTCCTGGGTTGACTTCAGGGCTAAGTGAGCCGACATTCGTCAGGAAAGTCCGACGGAAAACCCAAGGAAAACCTCAGAGAGCACACCTGGTGACAGGATTCGAACCCGTTTCACGTTGTATCAACGAACGTGAAATTGATTGCAGTGTATTCCCTACGAGAAATCGCAAGTGAAAGTAGGTCGAGCTTTCAAAGTAAAAACTCTTAGTAAGTGGTTAGGAATTTTAGTATTTATTTTAAGCCGGAGGACTTCAAGACCTGCAATATCGCAACCGGGGATTTCGCAAAAATTCCACGCGTATCAAACGTGGATGTTTCTCGAGGGCACATTTTTTCCAGGGGACATTTCTTCCGGGAACATTTTTTCCGGTTCCCCCAGAGCACGCGCGTCTTTGTCTCGTTCCTTTTTCTTTCCAACTAGTTTCTTTGTTTTCTGCATGTGGGGGAACCGAACGAAGAACCGGAGCATGGAAGGAGGGGGCACCACGGTAAATGTTTATTATGTAGGCAAGGGAAAGGAGTGCTGTCGCATCCATTTTGCTACGAGGAATTTTTGTCGCACCATAACTATCTTGCAATGCAAATGCAATTTCTTGGATTGAACTCTGAAATCTGTAGACGGATCCTCCGTTTACTCGCAAATACAACGATCGTCTCACGGCAAACTGTGGGCAATCAGCGCCGTGTAATGCGATGGAGACGACTGAAATAAACTAATGAAATGACCACATTTCGTGGCGAAAGATCACACCTCTCGTCATCTCACACAGCGATAACACGAATCACAGCCAAATAGAAAAAAAAGTTATCTTCACCTACTAGTCACGGCCGCTGCTATGCGGAATGTGGACAAGTTACATAGCGTATAATTGTCGACTTCCCTATTTTACTTCGGTTATGCCATTCCTTTGATTCTTATCATTTTGTGTGCGTACTATGAGCTGAACTTCTAGTTTCAACAGAAGTAGTAATTTCATACTTCATTTCAAGGAATCCTGTTTCTGTAAGCTGTATTGAGACTAAACTGCTACCGATCGGCACGTGAACAGACTCTTCACAGCTGACTGCAATTATTTAGTATTTGCGTCCATTTTTTTATGACGGTTGTTTTTGCATTTGAGATATATATTTTTATATATCTCAAATATATTATATTTTGCACAGTATTCGTCACACGCTACGCCCGCGGCAGCTACCCCAGTGCTACTCAAACCACGAAAGCACGAAAATCAACTCGCCGTCTTGCACGACAGTTTCAGAAGACTTTTACGAGACAATCCTCCCTTCTACACACGTATAAACTCCGGGTACAATGGCATACAGAAGAGACTCAAGGTCAAAGGGTCCAGTCGGGAGAATTGCGCGTGGGACAGCCGTCCCACGCGCGTTCTCCCTAACGGGGTCATCCACGGAAACTGCGACGGTGGCGCCCCGCCGTAGCAAGTCCGTAAGTAGATTCAAGATGGCTACCGTGAGACCGTAGCCTTAAGTTAAGTTCCAAGTTACTTTTAACTCGCTTTTCAATCACTTCCACATATTTTCTTGCTTTCTCACCGGTTCCTTCATGGCATTTTTTCCCATAAAACGTGATATTCAATCAATGACAGTATTGTTTTCAGGAAGTAAGAACTGCTGCCATTAAAATGAAGCTGAACCATTGTGCGCCCACAGGGGGTAAGGTGCAAAGCGTTCGAATAGACCTCTACCAGAGAAACGTTATCATGACATTGGTAGACAGACTGGAACCGAAACAAATCGTAAGGAGAGCTGGGTTCCACGAACGGGCACTTGTTCGCTGTCTCCCATTGAAAGCAACTGAAAGAAAAGTAAGACAGAGGGTCGCGTCCCTTTAAGGGACCATGCCGAAACCCCCTCAAGACCGCGGCTTTCGGGCGCGACTTCGTTCACCTCTAGCTTCGAGCGTAGTTCAATTCTACCAAATTTTGGCGCTGTCGAACACTATGACGTCATTTGTTTACAAACAGGTCTATTGTTGGACATAAACGAAAACTATCTAAGCGTGTTGCACTCCTCCGTGGGCCACTCAAGGTCTAACTCAACTGCTCACGCGTGCTGCACCTGCGTAATGCTATTTTGTGTCCGGAGTAACTTGGAAGTAACTCGTTCTTTTTTTTAAGTAGCTACCATACTTTTTACCATACATTTTAACTAACTCATGCTGAAGAACTTCGTTATTAACTTAGTTACATTTTGCACACGGTAACCTAACTCGTAACGAGTTCTTTTTGACGGGTAACTTCTCAATCTATGATCACTGGTACTATCCCACTGAGAACAAATTTTCTCTCGCTGTCTCCCGGGTTGGCAAACTGGGGCTACTGTTGTGGTGCGCAGCAGATGTTCGTTGGTCCGCCTTTTCAATGCCAATGATGCTGACGTACATGAAAAGACATTCATTGCAGGGGTTATCTCTACCGACTGACTTGTGATGGCCACATGATGTTCTGATACAGTCATAGCTGGGCGAACTCACTCATGAGGGCCCTCATGAGTCCCCCTCATCCTCACCTCACGCCTTTGAGGTGAGGGTGAGTGAGGGCAAGCCCGCAATCAGGCCATCCGTGAGTGCACTCATGAGGTCTCCTGTGAGTGCACTCATGAGGCCTTACCCTCACGAAGTCTTCTGTGAGTGCACTCATCAGGTTTTGCCCCTCATGAGACCTCCTGTGAGTGCACTCATGAGGTCTGAGGGGCGCCAGGTCTGTGTGAAGTCACTGAGGGGTGTAAGGTCAGTATGAGTGCATTCATAAATGAGGTCAAATGACGCTTAGAGACATGGGCAGATTATGAAGGCACTAGTGATATGGTTCCAGCGATCCAGCTGAAGGCTGACGTTCCCGTTTTTAGCAATTTCGTCTACGTTGCGCTGGAAACACAGCCAAGCGTCCTGAGCTGACGGATTAGTTGGTGATATGGTTCCAGCGACCCAACTACACGCAGTGTGCACTTTAAAGGGCTGGTGTGATCGTTTTTAGCAATTTCGTCTACGTTGCGCTGGAAACACAGCCAAGCGTCCTGAACTGACGGATTACTTGGTGATATGGTTCCAGCGACCCAACTACACGCAATGCGCACTTTAAAGGGCTGGTGTGCCCGTTTTTAGCAATTTCGTCTACGTCGCGCTGCAACACAGCCAAGCGTCCTGAACTGACGGATTAGTTCCAGTGATCCATCTACCGGTAGGGTGCACTTTAAAGGGCTGGTGTGCCTGTTTTTAGCAATTTCGTATGCGTCGCGCTGGGAACACAGCCAAGCGTCCTGGGCTGACGGATTACTTGGTGATATGGTTCCAGCGACACAACTACACGCAGTGTGCACTTTAAAGGGCTGGTGTGCCCGTTTTTAGAAATTTCGTCTATGTCGCTCTGGGAACAGAGCAAAGCGTCCTGAGCTGACTGATTACTTGGTGATATGGTTCCATCGACCCACCTACACGCAGTGTGCACTTTAAAGGGCTGGTGTGCCCGTTTTTAGCAATTTCGTCTATGTCGCCCTGGGAACAGAGTAAAGCGTCTTGGCTAACTGATTACTTGGTGACATGGTTCCAGCCACCCAACTACCGACAGGGTGCACTTCAAAGTGCTGGTGTGCCCGCTTTTAGCAGTTTCGTCTACGTCGCGCTGGGAACACTGCCACGTGTCCTGAGCTGACTGATTACTTGGTGATATGATTCCACCGATCCAACTAGTACGCAGACTTGGACAAAGTATAGCCAGCAGCTTTATGTCTGAAGAGCGTGATGAAAACCAAAAAGGAAGGAAAAACAGAATGTGATATACACTCTAAATCTTTTCACACCTTTAAAGGTGTAATAACGTGCATGGCGCACGTCTTTTTAGGTGTAATTTTCGTAACACCATAATGGAGCACGGTTTCGCACAAATTTTCTTTACTCGAGTGTTGTCTGTCCTCCAAAAATTCAGTCTTGCAACATCTCAACATTGTTCAACAGTATTGTAGACACTTGCGCGTGCTCGATTATCGATAGCGATGCATATATGCATTAGCTCGTACCTACGATATCCAAGACATAATGAAAGCGAGCTTTGCACTGACACTTTATCTTTAGTAACGCTTTCCAAATTTTGTAAAATATCATCCTGGAGATGCAATGTTACGCAACCAGGTTGAATGTTCATAGCGCACACCTTTAAAGGTGTAAAAAAGTTTACAGTGTAGCGTGCTCGTTCGCTATCACAGTGATGATGACGATGTCGATGTCGACACCTCTAGAAATATTCAACATTCCCCGGCCACCAATGGACGACTCAGCTGTGGACCTTGCTCGGTGCTTCCAAGTGGTAGAGGTTCCTCGTTGCTATTCCTTTGATGACGCCCCTTGTAGTCCTGACTGTGCAGGACCTAACGCCGCCATCGTTTCCTCGGCTTATAGCCTCTACTTGCCCCATCTTCCATAGCAGTCGAGGCTTCTTGCTGCCCACCAGTACTATCTCGCCAACCTCGAACTCTTTACCACGTCGGGATGATGTCAGATGCGCTGATCGAGGTTCGCGGAGGTACTCTTTTCTCCAGGCAAGCCATAGTTCTCGTAACATCTCCTGTCGGGTCTTCCATACATCAGTGAGTTGCGCTATGCCTCGGCGTAAGTGCTGGAGTAAGTGCTGTCAGCCGTCGGCCTGTTAGAAACAACGCAGGTGACAAAGGGGTTGGCTCGTTGAACTCACTGTAACTGTATGTCACTGGTCTCGAATTTATGACCACCTCCACTTCCGTAAGTATAGTCGCCACCTCGTCGAACTCAAGGAACCTTCTTCCGATCGTTTTCCTGATAGCTTGCTTGATGGATCGTATCATGCGCTCGTAGAAACCACCCCACCAGGGAGCAGAGACGGGGATGAACTTCCAACTAATGCCACTGCAGGCAAGATAGTCTTGCCCTTGGCCCTTGATGACGCGCCAAAGCTTCTTCAGCTTTCTGTTGCTTCGTTTGAACGTGGGGGCGTTGTCACTGTAGACAGTGTTGCACAGACCTCTTCGCCAAGTGTCCTGGGCTTCGCTGTGTTCCCATCGCGACATAGAAATTGTAAAAACGGGCACACCTGCCCTTTAAAGTACACCCTGCCGGTAGTTGGGTCGCTGGAATCATATCACGAAGTAATCAGTCAGCTCAGGAGGCTTTGCTGTGTTCCCAGCGCGACGTAGACGAAATTGCTAAAAACGGGCACACCCGCCCTTTAAAGTGCACCCTGCCGGTAGTTGCGTCACTGGAACCATATCACCAATGAAACCAATTAATCAGTAAGCTCAGGACGCTTTGCTGTGTTCCCAGCGAGACGTAGACGAAATTGCTAAAAACCGGCACACCAGCCCTTTAAAGTGCACCCTGCCGGTAGTTGGGTCACTGGAACCATATCACCGAGTAATCAGTCAGCTCAGGATGCTTTGCTGTGTTCCCAGCGAGACGTAGACGATATTTCTAAAAACCGGCACACCAGCCCTTTAAAGTGCACCCTGCCGGTAGTTGGGTCACTGGAACCATATCACCAAGTAATCAGTGAGCTGAGGACGCTTTGCTGTGTTCCCAGCGAGACGTAGACGGTATTTCTAAAAACCGGCACACCAGCCCTTTAAAGTGCACCCTGCCGGTAGTTGGGTCACTGGAATCATATCACCAAGTAATCAGTCAGCTCAGGACGCTTTGCTGTGTTCCCAGCGAGACGTAGACGATATTTCTAAAAACCAGCACACCAGCCCTTTAAGGTGCACCCTGCCGGTAGTTGGGACACTCGAACCATATCACCAAGTAATCAGTCAGCTCAGGACGCTTTGCTGTGTTCCCAGCGAGACGTAGACGATATTTCTAAAAACCGGCACACCAGCCCTTTAAAGTGCACCCTGCCGGTAGTTGGGTCACTGGAACCATATCACCAAGTAATCAGTCAGCTCAGGACGCTTTGCTGTGTTCCCAGCGAGACGTAGACGATATTTCTAAAAACCGGCAAACCAGCCCTTTAACGTGCACCCTGCCGGTAGTTGGGTCACTGGAATCATATCACCAAATAATCAGTCAGTTCAGGACGCTTTGCTGTGTTCCCAGCGAGACGTAGACGATATTTCTAAAAACCGGCACACCAGCCCTTTAAAGTGCACCCTGCCGGTAGTTGGGTCACTGGAACAATATCACCGAGTAATCAGTCAGCTCAGGATGCTTTGCTGTGTTCCCAGCGAGACGTAGACGATATTTCTAAAAACCGGCACACCAGCCCTTTAAAGTGCACCCTGCCGGTAGTTGGGTCACTGGAACCATATCACCAAGTAATCAGTGAGCTGAGGACGCTTTGCTGTGTTCCCAGCGAGACGTAGACGGTATTTCTAAAAACCAGCACACCAGCCCTTTAAAGTGCACCCTGCCGGTAGTTGGGTCACTGGAATCATATCACCAAGTAATCAGTCAGCTCAGGACGCTTTGCTGTGTTCCCAGCGAGACGTAGACGATATTTCTAAAAACCAGCACACCAGCCCTTTAAAGTGCACCCTGCCGGTAGTTGGGTCACTCGAACCATATCACCAAGTAATCAGTCAGCTCAGGACGCTTTGCTGTGTTCCCAGCGAGACGTAGACGATATTTCTAAAAACCGGCACACCAGCCCTTTAAAGTGCACCCTGCCGGTAGTTGGGTCACTGGAACCATATCACCAAGTAATCAGTCAGCTCAGGACGCTTTGCTGTGTTCCCAGCGAGACGTAGACGATGTTTCTAAAAACCGGCAAACCAGCCCTTTAACGTGCACCCTGCCGGTAGTTGGGTCACTGGAATCATATCACCAAGTAATCAGTCAGTTCAGGACGCTTTGCTGTGTTCCCAGCGAGACGTAGACGAAATTGCTAAAAACCGGCACACCAGCCCTTTAAAGTGCACCCTGCCGGTAGTTGGGTCACTGGAACCATATCACCGAGTAATCAGTCAGCTCAGGATGCTTTGCTGTGTTCCCAGCGAGACGTAGACGATATTTCTAAAAACCGGCACACCAGCCCTTTAAAGTGCACCCTGCCGGTAGTTGGGTCACTGGAATCATATCACCAAGTAATCAGTCAGCTCAGGACGCTTTGCTGTGTTCCCAGCGAGACGTAGACGATATTTCTAAAAACCGGCACACCAGCCCTTTAAAGTGCACCCTGCCGGTAGTTGGGTCACTGGAACCACATCACCAAGTAATCAGTCAGCTCAGGGCGCTTTGCTGTGTTCCCAGCAAGACGTAGACGATATTTCTAAAAACCGGCACACCAGCCCTTGAAAGTTGTGGGAACCTCTGTTCACCACCACCGGAACCCCAGACTCGCTCGCATCAACCGCGCATGGGAAGAACAACAAAAGGAGGTTTACTCACAACAGACCTGATTTATTCCCTGCCATGTTGCAGACCACGCTCTCAAAGAACACACCCCTCTCCAGCATCAAGCCCACCCCCTTAAATACCGGCGTACCAGTACAGCCAGCGCCCCTACTGGGGCTACAATGTCGGGTAACCACTAGCGCCCCCACATCTCCCCCTCCTCAGGTTCGTTACACAAAAGTTCAGAGGTCCTCGTCGGAGGGAAATTCCATGAGCAATTCTTCCTCGAAAATCGGAGGCGGGGCACCGGGTGGTTCAGGTGGCTGGCGAAGCGTCTCACGCAGGAGCTCGCGGAGCGCCTCGGGCCGCATGCGACGAAGAACGCTTATAGCAGCCTCTGGGTTGATAGCGCTAGAGGAGGACTCCGCCGCCCGTGTTCGATGCAGATGTCCCCGCTGGTGAGTGGCCCGGTGAATTTCAGGAACACGGCAAAGCGGGCACAGCACTCGTTGTTCTTCGGCTGAGAGGGGCAGAAGTGGGTCCGAGGGATGCCTCTCAGCCATGGTCAGTCCACGGAACGGCGGCAGAGCAGTGGCCGGGTCTGATGTCCGAAGGGGGCGATGCTGAGAAGACCACCTGGAGTGGCTAGCCCAAGAGACGGGATAACCATTGTGGACGACAGTCCATGTCGAAGCCGATCTCATCCGGGGTCGAGGAACCGCAGCGGGAGGAACCGGGGACCGGGAGCGGGAATATCCAGGCGGCCTTGATGGACGAACCGTCCTCCCTGGTCCTCGTCGACTAGAGACTGGAAGAAACGAAAATAGGCAGTAGTGAAAGGGAAGCCCCCCACCACGAGCGCTGGGTCAGCACTCTCTCCTACGTACGAGCGAAGGACCGCGTAACGGAAGTTCGGAAAAAATCGCACTGGACCGTGAGCACCTGGATGTGGTGACCGAATCCCAGTACTGACAGATACATACCGGTTGAAACCCGGATGGTCCACATCAGCAGGTTGGGGCCTGCAGTACCCTCCCTACAATGACTAACCTTTGCGCAAAACAATGGTGTCGGATACTCGGGGAAACGGCGACATCCAGGAACCGAGACATTGCCTTAAACCAGTTGAAAGCCGGCTTCTTCGCAAGCGTACCAGGGCGTCACATGAAACCGTAACACGTCTGGGCTATCTCTTGTAAATCCTAAGAGATAAGCGTACTCCAGGTTGCGGGCGGTGTCAAATTCGTCCGAGATACCGTTGCGCCGGGTAGAGCGCAACGTCACCTTATCAGCCTGATATCCGCGTAATCCAAGAATGCGGTATATCAGGAAACAACAGCGTGCAAGATCATGTCTAGAGCGGCGAACCGCCTAACATCAAGACGCGCTGTCCCTAGCGTGCCATGCATGGTTACACCGCTATCGGGTTAGAATTGTCAGGCTACGGCCTGCAGGTTCCAGAGTGTGACAATTATGCGGATGAGGGCACTGCCAAAGTACCTCAAACCTCGTCAACGGCCCTGCAAGGTCCGGATGGCTGTCCGCTGGTGTCCGCGGACGGGGAGCGAGCAGAGTGCGTCGGGTACCGAACACATCAAGGATTGCAACAGTAGGTCTACAAACAATTCAAACCTAACAATTTCCAAAAACAAGCCAAAGCCTAATTAGGTAAAAAGCCGGAAGAAACCCAACATACCGTGGCTCCCATGCTGGTGACCGAACGAGAGGGCTCCGGAATACTGGGCGTAACCCGTACATTCTGCGAACACGAGTAACGAGGCTAGTGAAAACACTAGAATTTGGATAAGATAACGGGGCGACTCCGCTGCACCAAGCAGGATGAGCCAACTGCTCCCCCCCCCGAGACAACAGCACAAGGCTGCTTCCGTCTCGAAAAGACTGAAAATACAAAAAAGCAACGGAAAATACGACCAGCGGTGACTCTAGTGCACCGTGCAAAATTAGCACACCGCTACGGAAGCAAGAGCGCGAAGCTCCTTCCCGCTTCCAAAAAAAAAGAGCTAAATCACAAAATTACAAACAGGCACTCATACTCGTATTAGCAGAAAACGGGGAAGGCCCGTACGTTGGGCGCCAAATTGTGGGAACCTCTGTTCACCACCACCGGAACCCCAGACTCGCTCGCATCAACCGCGCATGGGAAGAACCACAAAAGGAGGTTTACTCACAACAGACCTGATTTATTCCCTGCCATGTTGCAGGCCACGCTCCCAAAGAACACACCCCTCTCCAGCATCAAGCCCACCCCCTTAAATACCGGCGTACCAGTACAGCCAGCGCCCCTACTGGGGCTACAATGTCGGGTAACCACTAGCGCCCCCACAAAGTGCACCCTGCCGGTAGTTGGGTCACTGAAACCATATCACCAACTAATCAGTCAGCTCAGGACGCTTTGCTGTGTTCCCAGCGAGACGTAGACGAAATTGCTAAATGCGTGCACACCAGCCATTTAAAGTGCACACAGCCGGTAGTTGTGTCGCTGGAACCATGTCATCAATGCCTTCATAATTTAATTTGCGCACGTCTGGTATGCGTCATTTGACCTCATTTCTGAATGCCCTCATACTGACCTCACACACCTCACGCCTCACCAGTGACTTCACTCACAGAGACCTGGCGCCCCTCAGACCTCATGAGTGCACTCACAGAAGGTCTCATGATGGGCACAGCCTCATGAGTGTACCACAGGAGACCTTATGAGGGTAAGACCCTCATGGGTGGGGGCTTTCGTTTGTGAGTGCCGTGAGGGTGAAGGCATGTGCCGTGAGGGCCGTGAGGGCGAGTGAGGGCCTGTGCTCGTGAGGGCGGTGAGGGTGAGGGCGAGTGAGGTTTCACCAAAATGCCCACCTATGGATACAGCGCGCTAGAATACTATTGCACGTGTGATTCATCAACATTTGGAGAGCGCTACGCGAGTTGGTGAGCATGACAGCGCTTGGTGGTTCTCTTGACGCGCACCGCAGCTCCTGCATGAAACATTGCCAGAAGAGTTTCAACTACTTTCCATGACTGCATGCTCGCCACCAGTCCGGTCTCTACGCTCTTTCAACCCATGTTATAGCACATGTGATGAATGAACGTACTCTTTTATCAAATGTTTTACATTGCGAGTATGAGTTAAACGGAGCGTGCAATCGCATTGCGTGGTAGAGGAATAACATTTCCATCGTCCGACGTCACGATCGCGTCTGCGGACCACTTGACAGCCAAGATTGTGAGAATGTTCATGAAACTCCGGGCCGTTCACAATAAGCGTAGCACGTCAATGGCGGTCGATGAGGCCATGGGCCGGGGCATTTCCATTCTGTGTATCATATTTCACATGCGCACAGCAACGAGTGAGCGACACAAGACAGAACTTGAATCCTGGACACCACAGGACTTCGATCCTTATTGTGAAAGGGCTCATTATTTGATTCCCCGTATCACCACAAGCAATGGGAAGTATCGCCCCCGGCGATGAAACTCCCCAACCTTCATCCCGTAATAAAATTGTTGTTGTTTTGAGCGAGAAATGGCATTTCAAAATATTGAGAAATTTCGTGATACGGTGCGTCTTTAACGTTTGGATTACAGTCTGGGGTCACGTGAGGCGCATTTTCTTGCCCCACGATATCGCGCGGGTCTGCCCTTACAGGGAGACTGCGGAAGGAAAATCGGTTGCAGGCTTCTGTTATTTTTGCGAGTACTGACATGTTTCGAACGCAGCTACGGAATATCTTGGCTGAAAATGGCGCAGACGTCACAAAAATGATTTTTGAAATGTGAGGAGCGGAGGCGCTGAGCCGCCGCTAGAAGAACATGGTGCAAGCAACACTGGGCGGCCGTACTGCATCACTGGGTATACGTCAGCTTGATTTGTGCTTGTGTGCATTCAACGCCTTGTAGTTTTCCAGTTCTTTTTTTTGTGTAACAATGAGAGATACGAGAGGTTGTGCGAGGTGTTTCATCAAAACTTGCGGCAACAAGTCGGTTTCAACGTCCTGTGCTGCTTATTTTCACTCTAGAGAGATGGAAAGCGCGTAGCCGTGAGTGTAAGTCAGCGCCCCGGAAGACCTGAATCAGTGGAATTATTCGGCACAGAGCAGAATATGTTCCCACCATTTCGAATCTGAAATGTTCGACATCACAGCACATCTGATGCACCAGCTATTTGTCTTCCAATGAAAAGCGTTGCAGAGCCACGCTCTTCCTACTCTTCCCGGGTGCTCCCATATGCTAACTCAACGGGGCGCGTGGGCAAAAAGAAGACTGAAAGAGGTATGAATATACAAGGTGGGGCATATACTTAGTGGCCTCAGTTTTCGGGTTTTATTTTTTGTGAAAATCGAGGGGTAAATATCGGGTTTAATATCAGGACCTGCCAAACAGGGTAAAATCGGGTGATATGCTGAGAAGTGATGTATTTTCGTGTGAAAAAAAAAAGAAGATATTTTTATGTGTTGAAATTAATTAATAATTAAGGGTTTACATCGCGAGACAACTGAGATCATGAGCGACGCCACAGCGGTCGGTCTGTGGAGTGTTGAAATTAAATGAAAGAATATTTATTAAGAAACTGGTTGATAATTCACTGTATAACCACTAAGGCTTGCACTGGCCTCTGTTTTTTGAAAGAATAAGTTGCACGTTCAGTAAATCATCATCCATCGATGAGCGTTGAGAGCATGCTGGCGCTCGCGTTGGTATGCCTCGTATATCGTTGGCTGTTGCTGCATCCTCTTTACTACTCCGCGTACTTTGTTGATACAAGATTCACCCTACAAGATTTGAAAATTGGCTTCACCTAACACTTCCGTGTATTGCGGGCAACCCACTTCAAGGAAAGCCGAGCTTTGCTTAACTCTTTGTTTCTTCGCTGTTTAGCGTGATTTTTATTGATTCCCTTGCTACTTTTGATAACAGCACAAGAAAGGGTCTCGTCGACATCCACGGAAAGCACTAACAGTACAAAAATCCAACACTGAAATTTTCAACTTACTTATTGACACAAGGTTTCATGTAGCAGACTACATTTGTTCGGGTGTGAAAAACACAGGACATTTTTGGTACGAAACCAGGGTATCACTTTGGTTGGCGTAGCCAATCTGCAAGGCGGCTTCACCTCATTATAGAAATGGAATTTGAGGGACAAGAGAAGCTGTCATGGCCCCATTAGTCTAACTTATCACTAAACTAATATGCCCGTATTCACCAGTCCCACTTAGCCACTGGTTTAGTGACGTCTGGTTTAAGTTGATCACGTGATCTCTCCGGCTCTGAAGTCCGTTTGACCACAACGCATGCGCATTATTCACATTGTCACGAGATGGGTGAGGGGAGGGAGAAATTAGCAGACGACGGAAGAGCCGCAAAGAGGAAGACTCCCTTTCTTTTTGTTTGTTTGTTTGTTATGAGGTTGATAAAGAATAGTTCAGGCGGCGCTGGCTGGCGCTGCTACAGGTGGTTGCGGGATGGTGTGTGGGTGGCCGGCGGTTAAGCCTGCCTTTGTGTTTGTTAATATGACCGGTAAAACAATGTACAAAGAGCGCGTTTGCCATGTTTTTGAAGAGGCAGGAGTACGTATTCTCGTGGAGGCGATCGTTGTACTTTTGTCAGTGTTCGGTCGTCGATTGTGGTTGCGTATAATAACTGCACCTCCATGGACCATCGCTTGTTTATCGTTTGTTGTGCTGCATATGTGGTGAATTGCAACGACAGCCTTTCGATCGTTGGGGCATGTCAGCAGCGTGTTTTTACGCTTTCAAGTCTGGTGTCATGTGCGCAGCGTGTGTGCAGGCGCATCGTAACGGTAGGCTGCCTGTAAGTAAACAGCAATAACATTGGTGCAAGGGTGGCCATATCCTGCATCGGGCTCACACACGCATAACTTTTATAGCGTTATGCTTTCAAGAAATTGACGTGGTACTTTACAAGGTGTCACAAATCTGCAACGCGTTAAAGCATCGCTTCGCTGGCTGCGTTTGTTCGGGCGCTTGACTGAAAACGAACTGTGCAGTCCTGTTTACATCCGCGTCCTGTGTGTGTGCGTGCTAGCGCTGTTTTCGTTATGTTACCCAGGGTGCCCCTGCCTGTGAGTTGTGTGGAAGTTGCCAGTGTCGTGACCTCCTGTCGTTCTATCAGTGCGGTGCTACGGTTAATTGTGACCTCCTTTATCTCCGTATCTCTGCATATAGCATTCTTGTACAAATCATCAAGCACTGAAGTGATTTATTCTGTTCAGCTAACAAAGACTGGCTGTGCTGTGACTGTCAGTTGCTGGAATTTAACAGAATGGGAATGTACACACTTGTCCTACAGTCATATATTGAGCGCACTTGACATCACAGACGCCATATCTGCAAAAATAAAAGGGCACACTTTAGTGTCGTTACAATAGATCCGAGCCATTCAGAGTTTGTTGTTTATTGATACCACATACACAAA
The DNA here is from genome assembly GCF_037126465.1 of Ornithodoros turicata. NCBI lineage: Eukaryota > Metazoa > Arthropoda > Arachnida > Ixodida > Argasidae > Ornithodoros > Ornithodoros turicata. Next base: position 50,792,885 of record NC_088202.1, on the reverse strand, counting down.
ATACAAACAATCTTCTCTTTGCTGTTAAAATTGGTCAAATATCTCGTACAGAAGGTCTTATTTGTCTCAATAATGGTGTTTCAAGGGTGGAGCAAACATACAATGGACACAGGCAAACACATACAACAACAGCTGCAACATCAGCTACAAGCAAATCCGTGCTGCTATTTGCATTGTGCTTGCTTGTTTAGAGTCATATATTATTGAGGAAATGCTTACATACCTGGTCAGGGACTTTTTCTGCGCTCATTCTTTATAAGCTCCTCTCTTGACTTCATACTGGCATTGTGAACAATCTCACTTCCATTATCATTGCACCATTACATGCCAGACAATCACCACCACCAACGCCTAAAAACTCCCCACAGCTGATGCCATGCTATAATATGCCAGCTGAGGCTTTTAATTTAGACTTTTTGTTCAGAACGAATTTCTATGGTGATGCAGTTGCAGTTACCACTTCAATCTGACACAGATAGCTCAACTTTGACAGTAAAATCACATGAGAGGCCCGTGTGAGCTCTGCTTCTCCTTTGGCAAGGCTGCTCTGAGAACTGCCACTGTCCAATTGTGCAAATTAAGGTATTGCACGATTACATCAGCAGCTCTATACAGCGTTCTTGAGAATTTTCTTTTTTAGCTTTTAAGTCATGCTATAGTTCCCTGACTGTTCCCAGTTTTCTACACTGTCCTGTATTGCAGACAACCTGAAATACAGATGGTAAAGCTCTGAAAAATTTGTGCATGTGCCCCATGCATTTGTGCACTGCGTAGTTACGCAGTTATAAACTGCACAGCTGTGTGTTGAGAGACTGTGCTATTTCTTGAGAAACAACACCATGGAATATCAAAGCAAACAGCAGCACTGATCATTGTCTGCTAGCTTTCTGCATTGATATGTAATGGACAGTAAGTGGAAGGCTGCAATGGACAAATGAATGCAATGCAAATAAGCTCATATAAAGAAAAGAATGAAACTTGAAATCAGATGCATCTTATCTACAATGTGCTGCTATTATTTTTTAGGAAATACAGGATTGTATATCTTTCTTCCACATTTTATGTTATCTTTTGAGACACTTTGGCAGTTGTAACTTTGCAAAAGCCGACATATTCATTCAGCTGTGTCAGCACAAAGCTACACAACCAGACAGTATATTAGGGTAGTGAACGCGGTGTACTGCATCATCAAGGACAAAGTCTGGGAGCAGAAATGTGGGACATTGCTTAATATTCAGAAAAATAACATAGATGTTTTTGCATGGCTGACCACCTAACTTCAATAGCCAGTGATGAACATGCGATGTCTTCAGCTGGTGTATTCTGGAAATTAATAGGTGACGTATGGGGAGGGGGGGATGGTTTGCAAGTTAACAGCACCCAACAGCAACAACAGTTTCACAGATTTTGGGCAAGCACATCTATGTTGGCACACAGGAAGGGCATATAGTTATTTCATTACTCTTTGTTGAACTTTATGTACCCATAAGGGTGCATTACAAAAAAAAAATGAGAGCGGGCAGGGTTACAAAAAGAAACAGAGGTAGAGGTAGTGCAAAACTCCTCTTTAGAAGAAAGGAAAAATTCTGCATACACAACCGCAATATTCCTGAAGCAATGGTTTCTACTCTTACAATGACATGTTTTTCATGCATTTAAACAGGGTTAGTCACGTTCCAGCCACATATCTGTACGACAATTAGTTTTCTTCACGTTTTGCATTGAAGAACTGCTTTCCTGAAACAAACTAAATAAGAAGGTGTAACATATGTCACAGGCATTTTGTGCCAGTTATGCAGTAAAACTAGTATGCTTGAGGCGCCACATATTCTCCTCGTGATGATGTGAAGGAAGGAAGTTTCAATCTTTCGAAATGTAAATGAGTGCCGTAGTGTCTTGCATTGTAACAGCATCTATAGGCACTCTTTCCTGTGGGCTTTCGAGTGACAGATTCATACATATTAGAATCATTTGTAATGATGCTGATAACAACACCCTTAATTACATCAGAATTTTGTGACGGTAGTATGCCCATATTGCGTTCATTCTTCATTCACTGCTGTGCATTTAGGAGTGGAGTGTGAGTCAAGGCAGAGGTGAGCTAGTAAGCAATGGGAGTACCTGTTCCTATCAGGTAATATACAGGACATGTCAAAAAGGAAGAACCGTGGGCACTTAGCACGTACCTGTACTGGTGTAAGGAGAACGAAGTTGCAACATAATTGAAAGTACAGTGAAGTGAAGTGTATATTAGAAGTGACCATTGGTTTGGTTCATGCAGTATTACTACAATTTCTACTATTTTATACTTACTGCTCGAACTCAGCTATTTAGAACACATTGAAGACAGACACAACAGAACGAAATTACAGGCATTTGGGCATTCATGATAAATAGAGGCATGGTTGCAATGTGGATGTGAATGCAGATGTATAGAATAAATCTTGTGACCTGATTACACAGGGGCGTCTTTTTCTATTCTTAAGATTTGCGCCTTACAGCATATGAGACTACACAACAAGTGCACAGATCATACCAGTGTAAAGCTGGAGTGTCGTTGACATCCGTGTCGCCACCATGTCATGACATCAGTATCATGACAGCTGTCAACAATGCATAGCATGTGAGATTTACAAGGAAATCTTGCAAAAAATGAGCGTGCCTGGGTTCTCAGATCACATGATCTGTCATACATCTGCAGTCACATCATAATGATACCCATGATTTAGCACAGACAATACAAATGTCAATCTGCCACGTGGTGACTGTCCTCAGCCTAGCTGCGTTTCAGACAGATCAATGTACTTGTGCGCCGCAGTACAAGGTGGAAAAACAGCACTACAAATAACAACAGGTCCCTGTGATCTACATATATTTCACAGTACTGGTAATTGTGTTACTGGTTCTCTTTGCACCGGCTCAGACACGCCCTACATGTCCTTCCATCACAGTTCCCTTTTTCATGATCTCTATTTGCTCGTTATGTGTAACAGATAGCATTTCCGATATTCAATCACTCTTCATGTCCAATGTACAGCAGTAATTTCAACTCTTCAGTGTTGGTACTTCCTGTGCAGTAAGAGTGTCAGCTAGTGGTTCTGCTTTTCATGCTAAACTGCCCAATGGAATTCCGCTCTGTTGCACTATCAATGCATTGGAGTTGTGTCTCCATGCACAATGTAGTAAATATTTCTTTTTTCCATAGCATGTGGCATGGGACAAACATCTCTACTTCACAACAAATACTTGATATCCTTAATAATAATAATCCTTATGGAAATGCATAACAAGTTTTATTGATTTAATGCAAAGAAACAACTCAAAAGCATGAGGTACAGGCACTGCTGTGCCCATAACAGATAATTTGGAAGAAAAGAAACAAAGTGTTGGACATACACAGTGCTGCTCACACAATGAAGGGGAACACTGTGTGAATCATGGTCATGGGCTTGTATTGGCAGTAATCGCATCCCAGAAATATGTTGCTTTGATAAAGTCTGCAGCCAGGTTCCTTGTGTTTTGTCTCTTGCGGTGGCAGTCTACAAAGCCACATCTACTGTTAGCAGATGATAAATGTGAGCATAAAAGCAAGTAGCTGTCACCTTGAATATTTTCTATTATTACGGTACATCATCATTGCAGAAATGGTGGTTGTTGGCATATTTGCCCTCCCCTTCTGGTGTGGTGTGCTGGAAGTGGTAGCGCACACATTTTAGCTACACATGTACTTACATGTGCGTCCTTATAAAATTTTGAGACCTTCACTTCTCTGTGGATTTTCTCCTGAACCGGCAAGGTGAAACCTGCTCACAATTTTGCATGCAGCATCTGCACACACCTGACAGTGGTATCGACATCATGACTACATGGGCTGCTTGACACTCTAGTGTTGTGTTTATATGCCCCGTGAAGGCTCTTATTTGTCCATACAAATTCGTCGACACAAAACATTGCTCACAATATTTCCTTGTATGCCTCTGCGGGATATTTCTACCTGTACTTTTATCGAATAACCAAGTCTGATATCCTAAATACACGCTATTTTGTCAAAATTTCTCCCAGTCGACATATACAGCAGCACTCTGCATTGAAGCCGATAAGCATAGCCAGATCTCACCAGCACAAAATTGCGCCAACAAACATGCTCATAGTGATTTCCAAAAAACATTAGTGCTTTCATAATGACAGAACACAATAGTGCTTTCCTATAGGGCTTGCATCTTTCTGGGCAAGCAAATCAAGCTTCCAAGGGGATCTAGAGCTTCTTCCATATGGTGTCCTTTCCAGAGTCGGATCTGAAATATTGTACCTTGTTAATGCACTGGGACATCCAACATATAACTCCAGGTACCCTCTCAATGCTACTATTTTGGAATGTCACTCATAGCATTTCAAAGGCGAGCTACGTGCTTGATATTTGTGCCTCTACATGCTGGGTAACATGTACCATACTCCGCTGTATAGCTGTAAGGCACATGGAGGTATAACTGCTCCATGGAACCTCCCCTCCCTCTTGTGACCTCCGTTTAGTTTAGAAGACAAACACGATGGATGCATTTTTAACAGGAAACACTTAACAGTAATCTAGGAACACAAAGCTCGTTCACAAGTATCGGCGATCACTGAAGTGTGCAGCAAGTCGTTAAATGTATCAATCAGAACCAGTAACGGCAGCACAGTACGAACTATTGTTAGTGATGTATAACAGAGGCACTAGGGGCTGTATTAAAAGTACCTCGCACAATCAGCGTCGTTTTTGTTGCTGGAAGTAACAGCTGTTTGTGCACGACTTCCTGTCAGCTTTGGATCGGAAAGTGACTTGTGTCTAGCTGCCAATGTTGACATCACTAAATTTGACGATATTGGTCCTAAATTAGGAGAGCGGATTTCAAAATTTCACTTCATACCGATCGTTAACTTTTAACTCACTGGCGGGTTTATTACTTCACTTACTTCGCTCACCTGTTCCTCACAACGTTCTTTTTGCTTAATTTGCGCAATTTCGACTTGAAAACTATTGAAAACTTGAAAACAGCGTCCAGCAAAAACTATTTTTGGGTTGTTTCTCGAAAGGCTCATTCACAGCTGCTCCGCGGTAGACCGGCTTTAAACTACCCCCATCCCTAGTTTAAATCAGTCCTATGCAAATACATGGGAGTTAGACCATCGCTAGGCCGCCGGGTCTACGTCGTGTGAACGGCGAACGAAATGAGACGTTGAGGGCAAATATTGATTGGAGTGCAACAACATTCGCCTTACAAACGCTTCTAGTAGCTTTATAAGTCAAAACTTACCTGTATTTCGCCGAAAAATTTCCGTCGAAGCGTAGATTAGGCCTATGTGTTGTGCACACAAACTCCATGGAGGCCGCCATGGGCCTCACGGTAGCCGGGTTAGACCAGCGGGGTGGTTGTTCGTGATTGGCGGACGAAGTACTCACGTGATCAACTTAAACCAGACGTCACTAAACCAGTGGCTAAGTGGGACTGGTGAATACGGGCTATAAAGTTGACGATGTCTTAGGTTAGTTTAGTGAGAGTTGCTGTATTTTGTTTAGTGAAGTTAGGTTAGATTAATAGGACCATGGCCGCTTGAATAATGAAGTTGGGAGTGCGAGGCAAGCTGCCACAGCCGCACTAATCTAACCTAATATATCACTAAACAAAGTGTATGATGTCATAGGTTAAAGATGGCTTTCCCGTTACACAAATAAATGAATCGAAAAGCTCCGATAAATCTACAAACGTACAGTGCTGGACAAAAGTTTACGGAACTCGAGAGCGGCGTATTTTCTCTGGGCAGAGACACCCTAGTGGCGAGCGGAAGCGGGCGAGTCCACCCGTTCAGAGGGATGTCAGCTGCATTACGCTGAGGCGTAAAAAAAGAAAAAAGCTCGGCACTGCAGCCCGTTGTCACCTCAATTCATCTTAGCGCCCTGTTATCTCTCCGATAGCGGAGGGACTTCCACTCGCGCTCGGTGCAGCAGACCGAAAACGAAGACATTTTGGCGTTCGTTACACTCAAAAGCAAAGTTACCACTACTACCACGGTGGGTCGCCACAAGCGCACTCTTTCATCCCTCTGAACGCGTGGACTCGCCCGCTTCCGGTCGCCGCTAGGGTGTCTCTGCCCAGATAATACGCCGCTCGCGCGTTCCGTAAACTTTTGTCCAGCACTGTACACTTCAAGCAACACTAAGCATTCGTTGAAGTGGGCTTGACCGCAATACACGGAAGTGTTAGGTGAAGCCAACTTTCAACAGGTGACGCCTACCAAAGGAATATTTTTCGCGCTTGTAATCGGACCTGCATGCAAGCGTCCACAAATCCAAACCCAACATGTTTTGTTTACTTTATCAGTAAGACGCGACGCGGTCGAGAGCAAATCGAGAGCGGTCGCGCGATTGCCGTAGTTCGCGCGTGTGCGGCTCAAGTCCTTGGTTTGCACTTTCGCAAGCCCGGTTTAGGGTTTTATCGGGTTAAACTCGAACTATTTTGAAGTAAATCGGGGGGGGGGGGGGGTACAATCGGGCTTTATCGGGTTTCACCCGAAAACCGAGGGCCCTGCATATACTCCTTCCTTTGATAATCGATACAAGTTTAATAGAACCAAAAACACATAGATTGTAGATGAGGCTCTGAAGATAGACTCCTTGTCATACGCGGCGAACACCCGTGGAACACGTATGTTGATGCCTATACGCCTAACGGTGGCTCCGAAGAAACTTGGTCGCACTCGTCCGAGTCAGACGATATGGATACGTGGTCGTAATGGCTTGAACCTGTAGAGGCTATGAAAGAGACGAGTGAGCTCTACGATGTAGGATGGTTTAATGACAGGGAAGATGGGTTAATGACCGGACCTCGGGGAAGGAGCAGGCGGAAGTGCTTCGGCCACCGCGACAGGATCTCGTGCGGCCCGCTGTAAGGAGACTGGAGCGGTGGTCGCACGGCGTCCAGGCGCAGAAACACGTGCGTGTTAACACGTGCGTAGCCGTGGCCCAAAAGGACCAGCGGGAGGCGATCAGGCCAGGAAAGCGGGCTGCCAGTGGCGCACAGGGCGGTCTTGAGTTGCCGGTGGAAGCGCTCGACCAGGCCATTCGCTGCCGGATGGTAGGCGGTGGTGCGGCAGTGTCGGGTCCCGTAGAGACAGCAGAGCTCACGGAAGAGATGAGATTCAAATTGTCTGCCGCGGTCGGTTGTTACGGTGGACGGTACGCCGAAACGGGACACCCAGCCGGCAACGAAAGCGGCGGCGACAGTCTCTGCTGTTATCTCAGGTATGGGAATGGCTTCAGGCCACCGCGTGAACTTGCCTATACAGGTCAAGAGGTAGCGGTGGCCACGGACTTGCGGCAAGGGGCCCACGATATCCATGTGGACGTGGTCAAATCTGGCGTCTGGAACGAGGAAACTGGCAGGTGGAGTTGATGTGTGGCGGTGGAATTTAGCGCGCTGGCAGGACAGACAGGAACGGACCCAGATCGCAACGTCGCGGTTCATTGAGGGCCAGATGTACCGGACTTGCACGAGCTTGCGCGACGCACGGATGCCAGGGTGTGCCAGACCGTGCAGGGCAAGAAAGACTGCGCGGCGCAGGGATGGAGGAACGTAGGGTCGCGCAGAATCGGTTGACATGTCGCACCAAATGGGAGTGGCAGATGATGGAAATTCAACAGGCTCCCATCGGAGGTTGCTGGCAGTAGCGGTTCTGAGGGTGCGCAAGGTGCTGTCGGTGGCCTGGGCAGCGGCGAGAGCCTCGAAGTCGACTTGTGAATGCTGGGGAGGCGCTGTGAGCGGCGCGACGAACGGCCGGAAGAGAGCGTCAGCCGCAACGTTGTGGTGGCCGGAAATATGCCTCACGTCATCCGTGAACTCCAAGATGAAAGTCGTATGGCGAGCTTCACGGGGAGAGTGGTTGGCCGTAGGAGCGCGTATCGCAAACGTGAGGGGCTTATAGTCCGTATATACTGAGAATGAGCGGCCTTCTAGGAAATGCTGATAGTGCCGCACGGCGGCGTACGCGGCGAGGAGCTCACGGCCGAAGGTACTGTAGCAGCGCTCAGCGGATGACAGCTTGCGAGAAAAGAAACCGAGAGGCTTCCAAACACCGCCTTGCCGCTGCTGCAACACGGCGCCGAGAGCTTGGCTGGAGGCGTCAACGAGGAGGGCCGTTTCAGCGTGGGGTTGAGGGTGGTTGAGGGTGGTGGAGGAGGGCGGCGTTCGCGAGATGAGTCTTGACAGATTCGAACGCTTCCCGAGCTGCTGGGGTCCACTCGAGAGGTAAACCAAGCGATCTCTTCTGGTGGGTGGGCGAGAGGAGTGCGTGGAGCGGGGCCAATAGGGGGGCGCAATGGGGCGCAAAACGGCGGAAGAAGTTGACAAGCCCCAGGAACTTCCTCAGGCCTCGTTGGGTGTCCGGCAAAGGGTAGTCGGTGATAACCTGCACTTTGCCGGGAAGCGGGTAGATGCCGTCGGGCGTGATGGTATGCCCGAGGAAAGTGATGGAAGAAACTCCAAACTCGCACTTGTTGGGGTTAATGACCACGCCGTACTCCTGCAACCGGGCGAATAATTGCCGGAGGTGCTCGTGATATTCGGCCTCGGTGTTGCTGGCGACTAGAATGTCGTCTAGGTTGGCGAAAGCGAAGTCCAGGCCACGCAGAACTTGGTCGATGAACCATTGAAACGTGTGCGCGGCGTTGCGGAGACCGAACGGCATACGGACGTATTCGAAAAGGCCAAATCCCGTCGTAATGGCCGTCTTTGGGATATCTGGCGGATGGACCGGTATCTGGTGATACGCTTTCACCAAGTCGACCTTCGAGAAGAAACGAGCCCCGTGAAGATGGGCCGTAAAATCCTGAATATGAGGCAGGGGGTAACGGTCGGGTAAGGTGGCGAGGTTTAAGGCCCTATAATCGCCACAGGGGCGCCAATCACCGGGTGTAGACTTCGGAACCATATGGAGAGCCGACGCCCAAAGACTTGACGAGGGGCGGATGATACCGAGCTGCAGCATATAGTCAAATTCGTGCTTTGCGATGCGGAGGCGTTCAGGAGCAAGGCGTCGAGGGCGAGCGTTCACGGGAGGGCCGCTGGTCACGATGTGGTGAGTGACGGTATGCTTGGGTATGCTTATAACAGAACACTGCTCCTAAACCGTTATGACCAGCCGTGACCACGCCTATACCTCTGCTTGTATTGCTTCTACATTCCCCGTGACGTCATGGTTCGTCTTCGCGCGGGCGCTCTGGGAAAGGAAGTTCTCGCAGCCTCCTGCCACCACCACGTAGATAGAGAAAGCCTGCGCATTGCCTCCTCTCCTTCCTTCGTTATGTAGACATATATAGTACGAATTCGTCTGCTACTGAGATTCACCGTTGTGCGAATTCCAGAACCCGCAAATGATTGCAGCTCACCTAGAACCTGCAGGACATAAATATTTCGAAAAACCCACAGGAACTCAGCTTGGCAACTTCGGTTTCGGGGGGCAACCACGGTTTCGCGATTCCGATTTCCCGACGTCAGTACCCGTGTAATGACATTTGCCGCATATAATCACGTGCGTACAGCGAATTGATTGTTAAGCCTCGTAATTACCGCTATCCCTTCTTTTCTTGATATACAGGGTAAACAAAATATACCTGGCGCCTGCGTCACAATCACGTGGTCACTGCTAGCATGTCACAAATTGCAGTGCTACAACGACAAACTGTGGTTCAGGATAACCGCGGTTTGGTTGGGTAGCGGCGGCTAAGCGTAACCGCGACAACGGTGGCAAGGGTATTAGGTGAACGTTCGTTCTATTCGGGATGATGTTCCGTTGGAATGATTCGCTGTCAGCGGACGTAACACACGCGCGACAGTAAACGCAGAGTGTGAATCCACCTTACGACAAACGCGGAAGCTTGCATGGCTCAACGTTTCATGTGGTACATAGGCTCTACGCATATACGAGGTTCCTACAACACAACCTAATCAGGCTACTTTTTGTTTCAAGAATGTTATAGAATTTTGCTCAGTGGCGACATGTGTGGCGGCAGAAGAAGCACACCGACGACTGATATTCTGACAGCAGAAGTCTGGGACATCGAAGGGAAAATTCGATGCTGATACAGACCCCTTACCGCGTTCTAAGTTGCCAAGTGTTGACAGTCAAGTCACACACAGTCAAGTGTTGGCAAAATAAGCTGACGAACTCTCTCTCAAACTCTCATAAACTCACTCACTCACTTGTGCAGTGGTTTCCTTCCGACCAACAATGTGGAAAGCATGTTTGAGGCTATGCCTTTCTCGTCGCGAACTGGAGAAAGTTACAACACCTATGTGTCGAGCCTAGATTGACATTAAATATAAAAGAAATGTGTGTAATAAAAATATTGTTCCTCTCAGTCTAGGACGACCAATGCGTACGCTCTTTGTAACTCAAACGTTGCCTTGCGGAACGCATTGCTTCCATACTAGCACAACGTAAAGGGGAGGTATGGTGGGATTACAGCACGTTTCCATAAGTCTGCTCGTGGTCCCATAAGGCCACCCGACAGGAGTTCATAAGCTACGAGTAGACAGCTTTTGAACAGCTCCATCGTCCAACCGTACTGGTACAGAAAGGTACAGATAAAACAAGAAGTCATAAGAATCTTCTATTGATGATATTATATGGGCATCGCAGTCTCCTACGCATGCAACCAAAAAACAGGAAAATACCATCAGGACGGCCAGGCATGATCATGCGAACTCGTGTTCCACTTTATGCTGTATCACCTACCAGTATCAATTCAAGATATTACTTTGTAGATGTGGGTTAAAAAATGAACATTTGTGCTTCGGGCTCATGGGGCTTCCTGCTGAACAGCTAAAAGCTACAGTGAAATGCTCCAAGTTCTGTATTGGTACGTTGCAGCTGTCTTCATGCACACTGCTTGACCCACTACACCGGAGGTAGCAGGTGACGATAAGCATTAGCTGTATCTCATTGTACTTGGGCACGCCTGTTAGTCTTCCATCCCGTCCACGTTTTTTACTAGAATCGTAAGCCTCCTTTACGAGTTGGGCAGAAATAGCATCATATACCGTCATGCCATTGGGAGAGCCTTTGCTGGTGGCGTTTCGCAGACATGCTGTGACACTTGTGAGGTTCTTTTGATTTTCGGTCGTCATTTGTAAGACTACATTCGTGAATATGTCAGTAACGAGCGCAGTTAGTAGAAAAGATCCAATCGCACCAAAGCGTATTGCCTTGGAAAGCGTTGTACCATAGAAAGGGATCTCCATAGCAAAAGGAGAAACGTGTATAACTGCTTCTTTAGGTTCATACAGGCCGTAGTCCTTCGAGCGAAGCAGGTAGAGAGGTTCAGGGGCGGGGTGCTGTCTCTTTGCGGCGACAGCTTTGAGAAGGTTCTTGGTGAAGAGGTTCTCCATGTCCGGAAACGTTGCATAGCGTTCGTTCAGAGCTGAATTTGATATTGCGCGGTTAAACCCGCCAAATATTCCACCAGCTCTTTTGCTCTTTAGGTACGTTTGATAGATGAATTCTAATTTCCCGATTCTTTTCTCAATAACGGTGGAGACGGTTTTATACATTCTACTGATACGCTGCTGGGTGTCCTTAGGAATGGCTTCTGTGAAATACGGCATTGTGAGAGCGTATCCCATGTACTTTTCAACGTGAACTAGACAACAGTACATGGCTGCATCCGAAGTCTGCGCCTTTGACTTGTATGCCAAGACGGCCATTTCTGGGAGAAACAATGGACCGAGTTCGAAGATCACGCCCCACGAGAGGAACTCAATCATCGTGTCTTCTGTTAGTTTTCTTGTTTCTTCATTGTATGCAACAAAATATCCCAATGATGCCAAGGAGATTGCGATAACCTTATCTCTTGGAATACCTACAACTTCTTCAAAGAGCATCCGCCATCGGTTCTGCTTAAATGCAGTGCTCACACCTTGGAAGTCATGTTCGCTGAATACTTTGCTTGTGCTATCATTGAAACCTGTTGAAAGCATTTCCAGTAGTATATCCTCGGTCGCTTTAAACTTATTGTAGACTTCTACAGTTGACTTCGGCATTCCCATCAGCTGGTAAGACATTCTAAAGTATTCATAATAGCGATTCATGCGGACGAGATCTTGCCGTATACCCTCCCAAACTGGAACAAATGATCCTGGAATGATGTTCACAACTGTTGTTCCATTTGGCATGCTACCTATTTCAAACTGTAATAGCGGACTAGCATTCCAGTGGACGCGAGCATAAGACATTACTCTAAGTAAATCACCACCTCTTGGTCTGCGGGGCCACGTGATATTCCCGTTCCGAAGCATCTCCATGAACTCTAGCAATTCAGACCGGTTTTTCTGCGCAAGCTCGATGCAACTTTGATAAAACTTGGCTGCCTTCTGAACAGCAGATTGTCCAGTCTGAGGCACTCTCCTGTATTGTGCTTTCGTAGCAATCGTTGACATGTGGTCTAGGTGGTGTTGATGGGACGCAGTCTTTTCGTGCGTCCGGTCCCAGCCGTTGCAGACGAATCGATAGAAATTATTGCAGGGGTCTTGCGTGACATCCAGAGAAGCATTCAACAGTCTTCCGTATTCCACGCATTCAAAGCTACTGCAGTACTTGTAAACCACTGCTCCACTGCTTCTGGGCGATGCTTTCTTGGATACGATAAAGATAATTATGACAATCACTGTCATCACTGTAACGATTGTTCCCGCAGTCATGAGTTGTTTCTTCCCTTCCTCGGGATCCCCAGTGACCGCAGGTGAACCCTGCGGACAAAAATATCGTGTCGTTGTGTAGGTTGAACGAGAGGATCCCCTGTTCGCTTTTACAGGCAATGGACCTTTTTCACAATGGCCTGTGCGCATGTGTATGACCTTGAGGCGCCGAAGGGGATTATCTCCGCCTTCACAAGATGGCGCATTACAGGGACAGAAGTGGCGACCAGTGGGGAGACCTCCTTGTCGCTACCAGTATTGGTCCTTTGTGCTATCTACGTGGATTTGTTCTGACGCGCACCGAGCATGGTTAGTTGGAGAGCCGCTAGGATACGACGCATATGTGAAAAAGGTCCTTCGCTCAGTGAATAGTTCGTAGCACCTAGTATTTAAAGGAGCAATGATGTGACATGTAACATAGCTCGAAATCTTGCCTCGTCTATCAAGCTGTCCACCAGGAGTCACCACGCAAAATATTTACGATAGGCGGTAAGTTAAGGGCCGTTTACACTCCAACTGCAAACAGTGTAGCTCGTGCACTGTCGCTCGGTGCAATCTGGCGCTTAGGGCATGCTACAACCATAGCCGTATATCAAAAGGGAGTCTGGCCATTAATGGGTCATGCCTATACCTGAAGCTCCACCCACTTTTTCAGCTTTCCGACCAATAGAGTCCTGAAATATGGAGCGCTATCAATCAACCTATCCTCACTATTTGTCCCCGTATCCCACATGGGAAGCGCCATTTTGGGTGGCAAGTGGATTGGATGCGATTGAAATGGATAGCACTCGCAATACGCAAAACTAGTGTATTTTTGGTGCAAATTTGATGAACGCCACCTTAGAGCGTAAGGCACAACGGGATTGTCGTCTGCTTGCGTCGTTGTACCGCTGCCGGCAGAACACACCTGCTGGGACACATTCTGTCGTCGGTATGTTTTTTAAACAAATCTACATGCATAGTTTGAGTACAAAAGGCAAGAGTGTTTATATCCATGGAAATCCAGCAATTACATATAAGATTGTACAGCACAGTGCCGTTTTTGTTATGATTTCGTTGTGATCGCCGTGTTCACTAGGCCTAACACCGGCGACGAAACGTATTATTTTCGGTTAGATATCGATGGATGAGCGTAAGTTGAAACTGATTTCCGAGAAACGTATATGAAGATGTGCATTTGCAGCGTAAAATCAGAGTAGTCTGTGAAAAAAATTTGTTACGAAATCCCCGCTTCACTGTGTTTGTTTTCGTCGCCATTTTGGGTGGCAGTATGGTGTTATGGCGACCCCCTTGGTAAAACGCAAACCATTCAGAGAAGCGAAACTGTGATTGACAGGTCGAGCCTCTTTTTGTGACTCCTCCCAATGGCCAGACTCCCTTTTAATACACGGCTCTGGCTACAACCAGGTCGTCGACGCCGGACTATAAACAGCCCTTTATAGGTGTGTAATCGAATTTACAAAAATATGGTCGGAAAAAGCAGCCGCTGATGGCCGCCACGATCCTCGCGTAACGGGGAGGCGTAGCCTTTTATCTTTCATTTTTTCTTATGAGCTCACGCGCCGCTTATACATGAGCTTGACCTTTGTACGACGTCACTGGTGACGAGAGTAGAGTAGCGTACGTCACGACGCCCTCTCGGTTCTGCGATGCGCTCTTTTCACGAAGAGGATTTTTCGAAGGTGTGCGGAACAGAGCCCTCGCGCTCGCTTTGTAGGTCACCTGCGCTCGTCGTTTCTTCTCAGGAACTTATTTTATTCGTTGGAGAACACTCTGGACTAAAAAGAAGAAGACAAAAGCAATTTTTGGGTCACCTCAGTGCTCCTGCGGTCGCACTCCTTCACTGGAATCGGACAACTTCGTCAAAAGATTGAGTCGCACGTGCGTGTCTCTTCCTGACGGCAGTGACACCTTTGGAAAGCTGGTTTCTTTGGCTAGGGCGCTGCTGCCCCCGTTTTTAGATGGATGTCTCGGCAAAGGTACAACGGAGCTGAGAGTAGGGTAATGTTCGCCATAACTGCTGTTGTTCGTGAAGAGATTTAGGGAGATTAGTCATAAAATGTAGTGTATCTAGCAGTGCCTATCTAGCAAAACAATTGCTAGATACGCTAGCTAGCGTATTTAGCATCAAAAACAAGACCGCCCCCGTCCCCGCCCCATCCCGCTCTTGCGAATGTTAATTAGGGCTAAACCACGTGAGCGCAAGCCCACAGACACCGGCCTCACTGTATCATCTGAGGAATTAACCACGTGGGCACCAGCCCACTTTCACGACTCCATCTGGTAAGCCATCCCTGCAACATGCCTTTCTTAATATTATAATTAGGTGCACGCCCTACTGTGTTTAATTTTGGAGTAAACCACGTCAGATGCCAGCCCAGTGATACCGACCTCACTGTATCATCTGAGGAATTAACCACGTGGGCATCAGCCCACTTTCACGACTCCATCTGGTAAGCCATCCCTGTAACATGCCTTTCTTAATATTATAATTAGGTGCACGGCCTACTGTGTTTAATTATGAAGTAAACCACGTCAGATGTCAGCCCTGTGATACCGACCTCACTGTATCATCTGAGGAATTAATCACGTGGGCACCAGCCCTCATATCGTAAGCCAGCCCCGGCAAGTCCCTCGCACGCGCAACGCGCGCTTCTTATTATGCGCTTGTGCAGTGACGTCATGTGTGGTCACGTGACATTGGAAAACTTATTGCCACACCGGAGTCAGAGTAAGGGGCATGCCGTGAGTTGTTGAGGTACGCCTGCAATTACGAGAGGAAATTGTAAAAATACACGCTGCTGCCTCATTCGGCACGCAGTAAGACGTCTGTGACGCATCCCCATCTTTTCCCATGTCACGTGGCTCCAAGACGCTCAAAGGCTGCGCGTGACGTCATGTGCACAAGCCTCATTAGGTTGCATGCCTACTGTAGATTAGACGGAACTACATAAAAAGCACAGTTGCAAGATCGTATTTTAATTATGACTGAACTACCCTCAGTCCCACTACAGCAGCACCCCATCATCTCACGAAGGTTGAACTAGCCCACGAAGCTGTCGTTATATTCCTTAATAAGTTTGCCTCCACCCTCTCGCAGATATTAAACCTGACGACTTGTGGCTGACCACGTGGGGCACCAACCCCTTTGCTTGCGTGTACGATACACTCACTGAATGCCATCTTAATTGTGTAGTTCCATCAGAATGATAAACCTGTTGTGTTAAACAAACTACGTTAACAATGAATAATGAGCTTAGTTATGAAATCAGAAATGTGCCATAACAGTTCATCCATCTAAGGATCTTAGTAAAAATAGAAATAATAATAAGATTACGAAGATTAATTCTTTATGGATAGTTGCACAATTCTTACTCGATCTCTGCAAGGATAAAACGATAGCTCGATTCGTACATGACACAACATTGTTCAAATATCTTTTTTCTTATTACGTTTTAAAGTCGACAAGTAGGACGCCTCCCTATCGTCTGCCTAATGGAAATGGTTGATGAGCCAATCGACTCCTTCCGAAGTGCGAGGAGGCAGTATATACTTAAAATTCAGAGCGCTAAGAGCGTAACCGAAAAAAAAGGCCTACAGCTCTGAACTTCGACAACCGATCGAAAAAAGAAAAAAATGCACCGGCCGCCGCCACAACATCGTTGGGGATTGCAAGGATATGGCATACCTAGTATTGAGAAGTGATTATGGATAGGGTGCGAAGGGCGTGTAACCGACAAAAGGCTTACCGCTTCGAAGTTCGACATCCGAGGCATCATGGGGGAACATCACGATATTCATTGAAGAGATTTCATTAAACATGCTTGGACTTGCAGTCAACCAGGCTACCTCTCCACATTAATCCGTTTTTGTGTGCGACACGGATTAACTCTCGAGAAATGATAAGATCACTTTTCTCGTATCCCATTAAGATGTTGTTGTGTTAGCGACGCTTTGCATATAAGACGACGGGATGGCTGAAGGTCACGCTGTTTCCACTCAGGCTGTGATATCTCTTCTGCTGATATGCATGAGCACGCGAGCCAGTCGAATAAACGCTCGAAGATACACGATGTTATTGCAATAGCAAGCATTTGCATATAAGACAACTCGTTGGATAAAGGTCGTGCCTTTTTACTCTGGCCGGCGTCTTCTTTGCAACTCGAAGACAGGAAAAAGAATTACTATGCGATACATGTTGCACCGCACGAAAAAGAAGAAGAAAAAAAAAACGCAGTATACTAATGACAGCTACCTCCATGCTGACTGCTTTGATTTCTGAACACAGCGACCCAGCCCGGGTAAAGCCGTAATCACCTCTAAAGGATAAACGATAATATCACTTTCCTCATCAAGTCTTTGGGGGCGAGACGGTCGACGCTGCACTCTCATAGGCAAACGAAGCGACTTCTATATAAGACGGTTCGTCCGCAACGCTTTCTGGACTGAGCTGGAATGCCAAGTGAATGCAGTTGAAAACAATAATTTTGTTTCCAGGTGGATTCTGGATTCACCTGACATTCCTGCTCAGGTTTTTCCTTGCGAGTGTTTGACTGGAAAAGCAGACTAAGGTGAGTACATCCGTTTTTCTTTTCTCTTGTTATAAGTGTTCTTCCCCTGTGAGCGTGAAAGGTCACGGCCATTTATGGAATGCATGTACGTGAAAGAAAAAAAGAAAAGAGGTTCATTCCTTCCCACTGCCGACATGCAAATCTTTGTGATTTTAAAGTGCACCTTCTTAGATCGTCGCAGTAGATGAAATGAAAAATAAACGATTGCAAACAATACAACATTATTTTTTTATATCTAGGACATTACATTGCATTGTATGTTTTGGAGGACATTGCTAATTTACAAGTCGGCTTCACCTAACTCCTACGTGCGTTGCGGGAAGTCAACGTTAGGAAATGCTCAGTCTTGCTGGATTGCTTGTTTCTTTGCATTTCAATTCAGCGGAACGGTGTTTTTTTTAATTGTTTGACTTTGGTTCTTCATAAAACATATTTTCCAGTTCATCTTCTTTGTTTTAACTACTCCGACGAGGTTGAAGGGCCATCTCACATTTCTAAACAGAAACAGCCTACATCTGAACATTTCCTTATCGGGCTTGTAAGATCGACTGTTTCTAAGCATTTTTTTAGCTTGTCTCTTTCATTTCATGTTCGGGTAACAACAGAACACTTCACCTGCATGTCAATGGCAAGCAGGTCAGAAAGACAGGAATGTGTCTACCTTCATTTTTGAGATGTAGCTGATCTACAAGTCTTCACCAAACTCCTACGTGCATTGCGGGGAAGCCTACTTTAGGAAATGCTCAGTCTTGCTGGACTGCACGTTTCTTTTGCATTTCAACTTAGCGAAACGGTGTTTTTTTAATCGTTTGATTTTGGTTTGACATGAAACATATTTTCCAGTTCATGTTCCTTCTTTTGCTGTAACTACTTCGAGGAGGTTGAAAGGAAGAGTTTGAGATCTTCCTTGACAACAAGGCAAAAATGTGTGCTACACAATGGAGAAGAGGTGGACAACTTTTTTTTTTAAAGTTAATCCACTCGGGATTCGAGATGAAGATTTGTTCTCCGTGAGAGTGTTTGACTGGAAAGACAGACTGTGGTAAGTACATGGATTTGCCCTCCTCTTTTGCAATATATATATATATATATATATATATATATATATATACAGGGTGTCCCAGAAAACGTGTCATTGAATTATAATAAAAAAACTACGCCACCTAGAATCACGCGGTCAACAGCATTTGTTCTTATTAGGTTTCTGCCACCTCCTAATGTGAATGTCATGTACTCCAAGTTTAATTATGTAAATGTTTGCCAACTGAACTCGGAAATTTGCCAACTAAAGGTCACTTTTTTACCCCAACAATATGAAGAGCGTGTCGGATTCACTCAAATTCATGATAATTCACAGTGATATTCACGAGCTATCCCATCGGAAAAAATACCCGAATATCATGCTTTTTGGAGCACTGAACCATAGCGCGCAATGACTTTTTGAGCGCAATCGCTCTCAGTGCGACGAAAGGAGGTTCCGAAGCCAACCCACAGAGTGATAGTAGAAAAAGTAACAGTTCCTAAAATTGGGAGGGAAAGCATTATCCCAGCGAAAGTCGGACGTGATAAGCCGTTCCAGTTTTATCTCTTTCTGCGATGTCGGGGAGGGCTGGGTTTCCAACCTCCTTTCGTCGGACTGACGAAGATTGCGCTGAAAAATTCACCGTACGCTATTCTGTGCGACCTCCGTAGAGCATGATGTTCGGCTATTTTTTCCGATGGGACAGCTCCTGAATATCCCTGTGAATTATCATTAATTTGACTAAACTAGACACGCTCTTCACATTGGTGGGGTAAAAATGTGACCTTTACTAGGCAAATTTCCCACTTAAGCTCGCAAAAATTTACATAATTAAACTTACATTACACGACATGAACATGAGGAGGTGGCAAAAACCCAGTAAGAACAAATGCCATTGACCGCATGTCTCTAGATGACGTAGTTTTTTTATTATAATTCAATGACACGTTTTCTGGGACACCCTGTATATAAATAATGCTTTTCTATGAACATGCAAGTCATTTATGGAAATGCAAATATGAGGAAAGACAAAAAGTCTCGTGCCTCCTCAGGACGTCCTCAAAGTGTCATCGCGTCCTCGTCCGTGATGGGATGTCCGGAGGAGATCCGGAGAGTGTCATCATGGGATCTTCCAGTGATAGTCATTTGCGTACATCCTGCGGCCGCAAGCCGGGGGACATATATTGGAGAGGTAAATTAGTGTAATAATGTGATGTGCATTTCTATGCCTGCGCCCATCAATTAGTGTTTCGGATGGTTTGTCATAACCAAATTCAACCAAATCAGCAGTGATCATTTATGAACTACAAAAATACTACAAAGAGAAAATACAAAACATACAGTGGTACAAATACAAATTGAATTATATCAACGGATACTCCATCCACTGGGTTCAATGTGCGATAAAATATAGCTTGCTAGGCCTTTCATTGTGATCTTGTTGCCATGAACATCCGTGCAACGTCCCTGATGGGATGCTGCACGGAGCATTTCCGTGGAAGATACAGAAAAGTGATGGCATACAGCGCATGCTTGACTTTCGGTGGATGTTTTAAATCAACTAAGTAGGAAACACGGACGTTACCTTGGTTGTATCCTTATCATCCAACGAATTTGTCACTGGTGTGTTGCTTATACATGAAACTGAATTAAACTTAGGTACCTCACCCTTAGTTTTGACTGCGATGCTAGGTGGACTCTCGCACATGCTCGAGTTTGCAGGATAAGCAATATACAGTATATGTTTTATCTGCAAAAGGAAATGCCACTGTTGGATATTCCTTTAAAAGTCGACACTCTTAGTCTTACACTTAGTGGCACATGGCCTTTTATATATTTTGCTTTTTATACTACGCCACCCATTGTTCATCATCGAAAAACAATCAAAAATGAGAGACGGAAAATGACATGCTGGTGACCGAGGTTGAAAGCTGCAAGAGAGAGAGAGTCCGTTTCCACTGTAAACGTCGGCACACTTCCAGAAGTGAGAAATTAAAGAAGATTTACTACAGGATTTTACATGATCCTGTAGTGCTCCTGAGAGTATCCCAGTCTTGTCCCCAGATGTTGTCCCTAGGACCATCTTTAGAGTCTCATTGTAACACTTTTCTAACAAATTGAGGATCATGTGGGGATATTCCCAGGATGTCACTGCTGTCTCGCAATGACATCCTCAGGATGAGTGAGGGATGTCAGCGTGTTCTTGGGGGGCCGCTTTCAGTGGCGACATGCAGGTCTTTGTGATTTAAGGAATGCTTTCCTAGTCCATCACAGGAAGTGAAAACGTTTGCAAACAGTTATTTTTTTTTATTTAGATACAAGGACAGTGAGATCACAGCCCTTTTAGATACTGAGATTCCATAGCCAGAGTGATGTCGACCAATTGTCCTGCCAAGAGAGTAAATGTTGCCTGGGCAGCGGCGAAGTTTCACGTTCTAAGCACAAACAGCATACATCTGAGCATTCGTTATCGTAATAGTTCCTTGTAAGATTGGCTGTCTCTAAGGCTGTCTCTAATTGGCTGTCTTTTGCAGCTGGCGTGTTTCATTTCGTGTTAAGGTAACACCAGAACGCTTCGGTTTACCGTTTTCACTCCAAATGCGTACCACAAGCAAGTCAGAAGGGCACGAATGTACATAAACATATTTTTCCAGTTCAGCTTCGTTGCTGCAATTGCCCTGATGAAGCTGAAGGGAAGGGGATGGAAGCTTCGTTAGCTGGATGATCACTACAACAAGCAAAAACGTGTGCCACACAACGGAGAAGAGAAGACCCATGTCTGTTCACTCACAATGAAATGAGAGGCCTTAGTACAAATGTACATTTTTATTTCCCTGATACACGAGCGGTGATTATTTTTTCATGCTCCATTGTGCACCAGTCGATGTTTGAAGAGGTCAAGTGATAGCTTGCTGGTGTAGCCTGTTAAGTAGTGCCAACCTTCAGACTCAGCTTGTTCCATGAAACATACTCTCGACAGCAAGATGCATAGCGTCAACCTCGTCAGCATATGTCAAAATTTCGTCCACGTGACGTGACCATTCAGCAAGACAAAAGGTGATTACGAGGCACACGTACAGGCGGAGTGAACTCTGGCGTAGATTGTTTTTGCAGTTTTCCAAGTAACCCTGTCAGGAGGTTGATCTGGCAGCGCTTGAAACAACACCATGTCCGTCACAATTTTAAAAGCTTCCACGACTGAAGTTTTGCCTACTTGTGTTAACCCACATTCCAATATCTCCTTGTAGGAGGCGTGCTTCAGACTACACACAGCCTGCATCCGAAATTCGTGTGTGTAACCTCTTCTCCATCTGCCACACACATCTCTACCTAGCACAGGCTGCTCTTCATCTGCGTCTGATGATGACGACCACGCGCCACCAAGCTGAGGATCAACCTCAGGCCATGTTGTGTCACCGGCGGCTGACTTGTCTGGACTGGTCATTACAAACCAAGGTAATTTTCTGTGATCCGCTTCTTGTCCAGACTGCCAGTGAACAGACCCAAGTATTGAAGCTTCCCATTTCTAACTCGTCATTTTCTGATCTTCTCTACTTTTGGAACCTCTCTCACTCGTACAATTTCACTCTCATAAAACCCACCAATGATGTCTTCATTTTTAAGATTATGTAATAGGTACGTGTTAGGATACCCTAACTTGATCGCTCTCACCACGAAGAGTTCTGACGTAAATGAGCCTAAATAAAGTTTTATTAGCTGATGTCTGTATTACGCAACTCTCACTATGTCTCCA
This sequence comes from Ornithodoros turicata, assembly GCF_037126465.1. Lineage (NCBI taxonomy): Eukaryota > Metazoa > Arthropoda > Arachnida > Ixodida > Argasidae > Ornithodoros > Ornithodoros turicata. The sequence goes on along the minus strand of NC_088202.1, from coordinate 50,770,811 downwards.
ACACTGTAGCGCTGGTTTTTTGGTGGTCCAACCGGGCTTGTGTACAGTCTCTCTCGGAAAATGTGCTCGTTTTCTTTCTTTACGTCCACTGATCTCGCAGAAAGCGATCTGTGTACGCGATTGTTGTAAGCTTTCACTACTTGAGATAAAATGTTCACATATCGCTTGTGACCCTGGAATGTGAAGATACGGTACAGTGTGGTCACAGTAGTCCGCTAAGATCGTTCACAGATTGAGGCCTTTGTTGGTGAATTTGGGTGCATGAGCCGGATCCCCCTTGCTTTCAAAACACTGTTGTACTGCCTTGTTTGTAAATTCTGTTCCACTATCTGTGTGCAAAAGCTTGGGTGTACCAATTCTTTTAAAGGCAAGTTTAAAAGCTCGAATAACCTCGGGAGATCGGATCGTTTATTACGAATAAGTACAATGGCAAGAAGCCGAGAGAAAGCATCTATACAAAACAGCAAATAGCGAAAACCATCGTTCTGGCTTTTTAGATTTTGCAAATCCTTTAGGTCAGCCTGGAATAGTTCGCGAAGTCCAAGTGCAATGGTTTTTCGAAACTTCGTGGGTCGCTTGTATTCTTTATGCAAACAGTACACATCACTCGTCTCCAGAAATTTAGTGACTTTGTCCTTCTTTTCGCCAATGGCTCGAGCAAGTCTCTGCACTCCACCAAAGCTGCCGACATGTTGCGGGCCATAGTAGGCTGCCATTAGTACTTCTTCCTACTGCAAACTCTAAGAGCATCGAGTGATAGATAAGCATTGATTGTAGCTAAAACGTCTCCTCTCATCCTGGGAGGTTGCCTGTTGTGAAGTTCGTACTTGAAAAGCTCAACAATAGATGAGTGTGGCACCACCTTTCCGTGACAGATAACTCTTCCGTACTCATCGTAAGCCAGAACCGTTGTCATCAGCTGAAGCTGCAATTGGGTTGCGTCTCACTAAAGTTCACAGGGTTCTCAAGTTCAATCAAAAGCCCTTTCTGCGATCCTATGTCGACTTCAATCACAAAGTTCGGAAACGAGCTACAAATGCATTTGAGATACAGCAATCAAAGCTAATGATTAATAGTGTATATGGCAGGACATGTATGCAAGTTAGGAAATTTGTAAATTGTCGCCTCGCAGTAACAGATGAGCAAGTGTTGAAGCTTCTACATAAACCAAACTTGAAACAATTCCGCCCTCTGAGCTCTCACGTCATATCTTGTTCCAATTTAGTCAGTCTGTTCTTTGCATGAAGCAACCACTGTACCTGGGCTTCACAATATTGGAATTGTCTAAGCTGAAGATGTTTGATTTTTATCATAACCATCTTCTCCGTGTAGCCCCTGATACACGACTGCTATACATGGACACTGATTCTTACATTGTGATGCTGAGTGATGATAAAGTACTCCATGAACTAGCTGACGAGCATCTAGACAACTCTGGTTATGACCCTGATCACCCACTTTATTCGACAAAAAACAGGATGGTACTAGGAAAGTTTAAAAATGAGCTTCCTCGTGATCACATTCTTGGCTTCTGTTGTCTGAAGCCAAAGCTGTACGCCCTCGATCTGTGCAGCAAAAAGCAGTACAATCGTGCTAAGGGTGTTAAACAATGTGAAACACAAAAACTCCACTTCTCTATGTACACAAATGCTCTCGAGCAGGGTACAATGCATAAAGTTAAACAGAACCTCATTGTGCACAAGGACAATGTCAACAAAAGTGTGTCAGTGACAAAAATAGCTCTCAATCCACTGGATACGAAACGCTTCATTTGTGATGATGGAATTATAATGCTACCTTTTGGCTATGGTTGATTGATTTTTTTAACGTGTATGGATTGGTCTCTCTAATAAAGCGATGGTGTTGGGGTGTGCACCATCACGAGGTTTCATTACAGAGCTGGCATACGGGAGAAGGAAGGAACTCATCTGTTATCACCCCGCAACAGATGTTGCTCTTCTATTCCTGGTCCCACAGAAAAAATTATAATAAACATGTAACATCCATATAGCTATGGTTGTCATATATTAGAACTATGTCATGTGAGAACCATGAACTAAAGCTATTGCATTATTCCACATCTATGGTTGTCAGTGTGGGATTACTTACAACTGTGAGTGAAGAGCTAGAGGATATTTGTTAGCCACGAGTGATGCATAAGCTAAGAGCTGGTCTGATGAATTTCATGTCTTCCTGAAGTAATGTGTAGCTCTCGATGTGAATGAAACAGACAGTTTGCTTTCCCATATTGCTGCATGCATTTACGATGGAAATAACAACTGACTTTGTCTGCAAGTCACTGTTTGTAAATGGTCTGCCTCAGACGAATTTGATTATATATCTGCGTGAAATAACCTGTTTTCTAAGAATTTGATTATAAGAGTATGTGATAACCAGTTTCTAATAGCATGTATGTACTCTATAAAGATGTCTGTTTGCAAGTCACTGTTTGTAAATAGCCTATATCAGATGAGAGTCACTGTTTGTAAATGGTCCGTGTCAGACGAATTTTGATTATATGTGTACGAAATAACCAGCTTCTAATAGGATGTATGTAATCATCAACAATGTCTTTGTTTGCAAGTCACTGTTTGTAAATAGCCTATCTCAGATGAGATTTTTTTATTACCAACAATTCATTTTATAGTGTGCAAATTAAGTTGACAAATAAAACTCTTTCAGGCAAACTGAAATTTTATTGAATGCTCATAGTACACTACAGCATGACATATCTGTGGCGGCATTGCCAGCGCCATCACATCAAGGCGCGAATAATAAATAGCCTTGCTTCGGTCAGCCCGAGCTCTCGCTCTGACCTGACAATTCCACCCCATGTTGTTGCCTGGTCTCGTTAGTGTTTAGTAGCACTACAGTGGTGACTCGAACAATACCTTGGACAACACCTGATGGACCTGGACATGGCAGTCGTCAATTCCTCCGGCTTCTCGGAATTGCCCGTTCCGCCTGTTTCCCAGGCCAGCTTCGAAAGCTCCGCCGCCTGTTTCCCAGGCCAGCTTCGAAAGCTCCGCCGCCTGTACCGGTAGCACCGTTCCTGATCCGCCCGAATTCCACGCCTTGTCTCAGCAGGTTTGTCATCTTAACCAGCTGCTCACAAACCTTTTATGCCGATGAAAGAGGAAAGTCACTGAAAAGGTTAGCCAGCTGTAGGGATCGAACCCACATCTTCTGGATTACCCGATTATTGTATACGTCCCTTCTATGTTCTAGCCTCAGAACATCATTTTATCTCTTTTATACCGACCATACCGCTGACCATACCGCTGACCATCGCGCAGATTCCCCATCGGTAGGCAGAACATGTTTCTGCTCCCAAACCTCCAGCAGATTTTGTCGCTACCACCACTGTTTCGGCACCGATGCACAACGCTGCCTCCTACCTTGCTCGTGGTCGCGACAGCCGAAAACCCTTTCCACGACAAGCGCGCCCGAGCCCACCAGCAGCCGCCTTTTCCACATCATTCACCGTACCACCGGGATGCGCTTCCTCGTTGATACGGGCGCGGAAGTAAGCATCATACTCGCCAACAAATTTTCACGCGGACCCAGACAGCAATGCTTCAGCCTAAGAGCTGCCAACACCTCTACCATACCCGTTTACGGCCGACGGTACCTAACCCTCAACATCGGGCTCTGAAGAGATTTTAGATGGCTTTTTCTTGTCGCCGACGTCACCCAAGCAATCCTCGGAGCAGACTTTCTCAACAGTTTCAAGCTCCTCGTCGACGTCAACAGCAGGCGCCTCATTGATCGCTCAACGTCCCTGTCAGTCTGCGGCATAACCTCCCTGCACCACCATCCCGCGTACTATCTTGCACTGCGCCGGACGTCACCTTTGCCTCTATCCTGAAGAATTTCCCTGCGTTGACTCAACCACCCGACTGGACGAAACCCGTACAACACGACGTTGTTCACCACGTCTCCTCCCGTGGCCCACCAGTTCACCTCCGCCCGCGGCGCCTCGCACCCGAAAAGTTCCACGTGGCAAAGGCAGAATTTGACCACATGCTTCAACTTGGTATCATCAGGCCATCATGCAGTACGTGGGCTTCGCCACTGCATATGGTCCCAAAAAAGACTGGGGACTGGCGCCCGTGCGGCAACTGTCGCGCATTCAACAAAGTAACCATCTCCGACCGCTATCCCATCCCGCACATCTTGGACTTCTCAGGTCATCTCGAAAGCGCCAACACGTTCTCAAAAATAGATCTCGTCCGCGCTTACCATCAGATTCCTATGGCAGAGGAGGACATACCAAAAACCGCCATCACGACCTCATTTGGCCTGTTTGAGTTCCTTCGAATGCCCTTTGGCTTGCGGAACGCTGCCCAGACTTTTCAGAGGTTCATCGACAACATCATTCGCGGATTACCATTTGTCTACGCGTACATGGATGACCTCCTCGTCGCAAGCCGCTCCCCAAAAGAGCACGAACAACATCTTCGGGCGCTCTTTACCCGCTTGCAACAGAGCGGCATCATTATCAATGCCGCTAAGAGCGAATTTGGAGTCGAAGAACTCGACTTCCTTGGCCACCATGTCAACAGCCAGGGCATCATGCCTTTACCATCCCGAGTCGCTGCCATTCAAGACTTCCCGCAGCCCGCTTCCGTGAACAAACTACGACAATTCTTGGGGCTGGTGATGCTCAGCCAAACTGAGTCCCCTCGAAGCTCTGATCGCCAGCAAGCGCTCGAAACAATCTGTGCTGGTTTGCACCCCTGAAGCGGCAGCTGCCTTCCAGGCAAGAAAACAGGAAATCGGTTCGTCGTCCCATCTATTCCATCCTCAACACGACGCCCCAACGTCCATCATGGTCGATGCATCCAGCACAGCTGTCGGCGCCGTCCTCCAACAACGTATCTCTGGTCCTTGGCGTCCTCTAGCATTTTTTTCACGCAAGATGAAGCCCCAGGGGACTTGCTGCAGTGCCTTCGGTCGCGAGCTCCTGACCATATATCTCACCGTCAAGCACTTTCACCATGTCTTGGAGGGCCGACAATTCACTGTATTCACCGATCATAAGCCCCTCCTCTACGCATTTTCTTCACGCTGCACAAGCCACACCCCTCGTGAGACCCGCTACCCCCCATTCATCTCGGAATTCACCACAGACGTTCAGCACATCAATGGTGCAGATAATGTGGTAGCGGATGCTCTCAGTCGCGTCAAGTTAATTGGGACAACCTGTCAGACTTCACTCCTCGACGCACTGGCCCAGGCCCAATCATCTGATCACGAACTCGCATCTTTCAGATGTGACCCGTCATCTTCCTTAACCATAGAGGCTGTCGACCTGCCAGGCGCTACACATCCTGTCGCGTGCGACACGTCACAAGGTCGACCCCGCCCATTTGTTCCGGCAGCACTTCGACGAGAAGTCTTCTCAAGCTATCATTCATTATCCCATACTGGCATACGAGCAACTCAAGAACTCATTTTTCGGCGCTACGTCTGACCCTTCATGAACAAGGACATCAAGCGCTGGGTTCAAGCCTGCATTCCGTGTCAGCGGACCAAGGTTCACAGGCACACCCGCCTTCATCCTTCTCAGTTCTATTGTCCAGTACAACAAAGTCCAGTATTGAGTGGCAGTTGTAGCTCATAATGTCCAGTGGCACGTAGAATCCTTGCTTGGCTTTTTAAATGTTTCGTTAGGAATTGTCGAATTGGTAAGATAATGTTTTCTCCTGCGCGAAACTCGATTTGCTCTGTTGTGATAGTAGGAGCAAAGTGACTAGTTTCAGGTATAGCGTTAACAGTGTCCGTGACGTTCTTAATTACAAACGGGACATTCACCTCTGCCAGGGCAACTTCCCACTTCCCATCGAAGTGCACGGGATGAGCAAGTCTAACTCTGAACTTACTCATCGTGTTATTAGGAAATACATTGGTGGAAGCGTTTGAGAGCAAATTGATGTAGAACTGGTCTGCCATTTTTATTGTTCTGACTAATGCCCCGTTTGCATGCACCGTTTTTATAAGACTGAGGCGCGTGCCCAGTGTTAGTTAATTACACAGTAGGCGTGCATGCAACCTAATTATAATAAGAAGCGCGTGTTGTGCATGCGAGGGACTTGCCGGGGCTGGCTTACGATATGGGGGCTGGTGCCCTTCCTCACATGATACAGTGAGGTCGGTATCACTGGGCTGGCATCTGACGTGGTTTACTCCTTAATTAAACACAGTAGGGCGTGCACCTAATTATAATATTAAGAAAGGCATGTTGCAGGGATGGCTTACCAGATGGAGTCGTGAAATTGGGCTGGTGCCCACGTGGTTAATTCCTCAGATGATACAGTGAGGTCGGTATCTGTGGGCTGGCGCTCACGTGGTTTAGCCCTAATTAACATTCGCAAGGGATGGGGCGGGGACTGGGGCGGTCTTGCTCGTTGATGCTAAATACGCTAGCTAGCGTATCTAGCAATTGTTTTGCTAGATAGGCACAGCTAGATACACTACATTTTATGACTAATCTCCCTAAATCTACTACTAGCGAGTACAAAAGAAGTCAGCACTGTCTAGTTTTGTGCGCCGTGTCATTTTATGATTTGCCGAGGCCGGTATATTTTACAACGCGATATTTTTGATATATGGCATAGATAATTTACAATGACTCATTTCAGAGCAGCGAATACAGTAAATGAATGTGGAGGTCCCTTATGAAACTGGGGCGGATGAGGGAATAATTAATACCTATAGGAGCGCGCGCGCATTCCTTGCATGTAGAGAGAACAGGATAGAATCCTCGCGTGGGCGATAGTTTACAAAGAAGGTCTATGTGCTGCAGATATAATTTCCGTGAGACATGAAGTGAAACGCAGTAGCATTGACCAGACTGTAAGCGGAAAGGCGAACATATACAGGGATAGCCTATGAACGGGAGAAGGAGGCCTACAGGTTTTGAAACGGTTATACATTGTGTTAGCTGAAACTAGCCCAGATGAACACATTTCTACTTCGGCTATACATCGTGGGAAGGGGATAACAGGGACTGTTCAGCCTCAGTGGGTAATGGCTACTACTGGTGTCATTAGGGTGACTGTGTTGGCCCTTGTACGGTCACCTAGATTCAGCTCAACAGGCATATGCGTAGGTCCGTAACCTGAAGGTACGACGCAAAATGTAAGTGTGACACCCAGGGCGGCAACCTAATCAGTTTACCCACTACTTTTTATGTGTTACTCATCCAATGCATCATCCCTAACTTAGCCTGAGCGTCCTTGAGCATACGAGCGTTTTACTTAGCTTTAGACTTGCTAACACACGCAAACAAAGCAAACAAAGTATCTCCCACTGTGCCAGACAGGAGCGAGCGACTTATCTTGCATATCTGATTATTTCTATATTCTTATCTTGCGTGAATCTTCAAATGGGGGAAGCGCAGAACACTTCACACCACTGGTACAGGCAGTGGCATGTTTCTGGAGCTTCTCATATTATGCCTAGTTTTCCATACCATGTGGGCACCTGCAGCCGGAACCTGGTGCGTCCCTGTGCTCGTGAGGTTGTTACTGGATAGCATTGTGACCTCCCGCAAATGCAACCCCTCCGTCTGGAACAGGCCCCGCACCTGCACCTGTGAATAACCACAAGATAAACGCCTTGGATAGTGTACTTACTCTGACGACACTGAAGGCAGTATAAGGGTAACCTTCTTGACAGCCGTCTGATACCGTGTATTATTTTTCGAGTAATACACAGAAGGATACCATACATAACCATGATCAATCAAGCTGTGCTGGGTAGTTAGGTGGTGGTTATGTAGCACAGTATTTTTAATAACATGTTCATTTTAATTACTACCAACAAGATGGGAAAAGAGTTACTGATTATGGTGCCCCGTAACGACAGCGGGTTGAATATTTGGTATTGTGCTAAGAGTTTAAAGTTTTAATGCGTTAGCATTACGGTCCTGGCTAAGTCCTCGCGCAGTATACTGTGTGTATACTGCATACATGCTATTTACAAGGCAAAAATATCTGAGCTGTGCTGTGTAGTCTTTTTATCCAAAGTATATAATCTTAGTGCAAAATCATAGTACGTAGAACAGCTATGTGGAACTCTATTAATTTTAGTAGCCAGAGCAGCTGTTACACAGTGAGAACATAGCCCGTGTGTGTTTGTCTTTTCCACCGTGTCCCTTGGTTTTCATCCCTGATGCTATACATGTCACGGATAGGTTTTAGAACCGGTAGTTCCTGCCAAGTAAGAAATGCTTTTCAGGGGATTATCATGCTGGCAGATGAAACAAACGGTTTAAATTAGTTAGTGGACAGGCACTGCATAGCTTCACACAAAAATTACTACTACTACCAAGTAAGGGTGGTCTCAGATCTAGTTTTCTTGTGTCACATGAGCTGTAGTATCCACTATGGGGGTATCCACTATCCTTTACATGCGGGGTACGTACAGTGCAGTCAACTGATGCTATTTACAAATCTGTTTCCTACTGTGCTGAAACGGGGTAGTTTGTATCTGAGAGCCATAGTGAAACACACGCAGCCAAGGACAGACTTTTGATGCCCTCGAGAAACCTGCCAATACATTGTAGGGACTCTGGATGCTCCGTAAATTTCCAGAACACAGAGATCAAGGCTGCGTTTAAACAACAAGTGGTTAGAGAAATCCAAGACAGATGTATGTGTAAGCAGTCCGCGGTTGGATTTGCTTCTGTCCGGGATACGTTATCTCAAAGGGGACGCACGGGCACACTCAGGGTTATACTACGGCTGCCTGCGAAATAGAACGAGGAGAGGGGGAATATATCTAACCCTTTTTTTTTCATGTCTGTGATTCAGTTGGTTAAATTGTCATTTGTTCAGCAGCATGTTTGTGTATATTCCAGAGTCTGGTAATAAATACATCAGTTGGGAGCCAGAAGTTGTGTGGTATAGCTGTCTCATCCTGTCCTTGACTGCTTGTGTTTCACTATGGCCATGCTTGCTATTGCAAAAAGAAAAAAAGAGACGACCACAGAAAACCACGAAGAGAGCGACCTGGAAAGCAGCCTGTTCTAGTGCTCACATGGAGGCAATGCAATGATCTAACATGTTCTATTCATGAACTGTACATAATACTAGTACACATCCCAACGGCAACCAATTATTCAGATATTTCTGTAACTGTTTTGTCTTTTGGAGCTTTGATTGTCTAGCCTATTATTGGAGCTTTATGTGATTACCCTCTTGAGATATTTTAAGATTGCTGATCCTGTACTGTTCGTTACTTTTGAATTGTACAATGCTGAGGTAAAAAGAGAGAATTGTCATATCTGCATTTTAATATATAGGCTTCGTGCGCTAACCAGAGGGCGCGGCGAAAATTGGACACGCGCGCCGCTTGTGCAGAAAACTGGTATGACTGAACTAAGCGCTGGCTGCTGTCGTGTGTTGCGCTGTGGCGAACGCAGCAGCTAGCATCAAACTCATATGCGACTTGCGACCTCCAAAAGAAACAAGGTTTTTCTTTTCTTGATGTACAACGGTACAACTGTAGAGCAAGGAAGGCTTTATGACTCCGGACACGTTTCTGAAGTGGGAGATGTCTTCGAACACCTGGTAGGGGAGAGTACGATAATAGCAGCATGCCTTTTCTCAACTAGTCTTCCCGTTTCAGCTTCATGCATATCTCAGACGTAGGTTTTGTGGTTTTCGACCCATGGAACATAGCTGCAGAAAGAATCCGGTTTTTAATAAACCGTATAAATGTCGATAAACACACCCTGAATTGGTTTGAAAGTAAATGCCGAAAACCACAACCCCATTAAGGGACACTGCTAGTGTAAATCAGGAACGGTGCTGCACTGGCGATATTCCTCAATTTGCACGAATTTGCGTCTGTCGCCTATTTGCCACAGTGGCGGGTATCAATCCCAATCTCGAAAGGAACTAACAGAAGCCTTATGGTTTTCGGCACCAGTTATTTTCAGCTATGATGGAAGTGTTGTGCAAACATTATGCGCAGCAGATGATGTGTGCACAGAAGTTTTACCTCGATGCTTTTGATACGGCGTAGTACAATAAATGATATGCGGACAGCAGAAATGAAGACTTTCACATTTACTGTAGAACAGAACGCATGTATCATATGAGTAGAACTTGCAGGATAAATCATGCTTCGTTGTCGCGCGAAATGGCGTGTATCCAGCGTTGGCACCGGCCGCGCTTGACCAGCTGGGCAGAGAAACGATAAAACCTGGTACTTCCCCTGGTTCTCAGAGATGCAAAGACACAGCAATACGATTATACGAGCCATGCAGATTATGGGCACCCGAAATGTACTGGTCATTGCAAAAGCAGAAAAAAATCAATAGCAGCTGCACTCGCCAGGAAGAAGAGAGCGGAATCGCCTTCAGTGCCGTTTCGCTCCTCCTCGCCACTTGGGTGGCTTGGGGCGCTGTCTTCGCCTCCTCGAAACACTGGCGCACGGGGCCTATAGGAATAGCCTTTCTTTCCCAAGTACTTTCCTTGTCGACATTTATATTTGCACCAGGTCACAAAATTGCTGATTGATGGAAAATGCAAATAAAGATATTTATTTGCTTGGCAAAAATACACAAGTGTGGTCTATCCTAGTGTGATATTCTCTGTTCATAAGACATAAGTTCCAAGGCAAGGGGTTGTAGAGGAACAGTAATGGTACAGTCTAGCATTGCTTTTTGCCACTTCACATATATTCACTGTTATTCGTGTGCACGTGTATGACTAGGAAGGTACACCATGGGCATAAAAAATGTCGTATGCAGCCACACATTATGTTTCAGAAGATTAGATGATGCAGTACATAATAGATGTCTAAGCACATATAATTGTACTTCATGTGCGATGGTAATGCTAAAGCATAACTTCCATGAAGACACTAGTTACACGGGCCCTGTAAGACTGACCTTTGCGAATCGTTTGGTAACGGGTCTCTAACTTTAAAGGTAAGAGGCAGTCGAGAATGCTGCAGACATGGCTGCGTCTTACAAATTGCTTATCATGTCATACACGATAAATATTAAACACGAAGTGATTTGTGCAATATATCCCGAGTACGGGATTAATTCAGAGGCTGTCCAGTGACGTCACCCATGACGACAGTCACATAAATTGCCTCTACCACTTTCACACCCTATGGGCTGAGTTGTGGGTTGAAATAGCACTCTACAGAGGGATAATGTACACCCACTGATTTGATTTCTAGGAGCTATGATATGCCCTACATCTTCAGATCCCCGAAACAACATTTCTAAGTGGAATATGTACTCTGGTATTTATTTTGCGTATGCATGGTGTGCAAGCACATGGCTTCTGGAGCTTTCGTGTGCATGTTTTTGTATTCCGGTGCTCATTAAAAACAAAATCCAGATGTTAGATATGAAATGCAGTAGTTTGTGGCGTGCTACACGACGCAGCATGACATGGGAGTGTGTCATTCAAAGAAAGCTTCTGGAAAATGCACAGAATCCTACAAAAAGTTTAACATGTGATTGGTATTTTGTTTTACGTCTGTCGTCGTTCCAAAACATCGTCGACGTTGTTACACATTGATAACTGGTACGTAAAACTTGTCACATAGCTTTATGCGGTTTCTCAAATACATAGCACGCTTTTTTTTCCTGGAAAAATGAAACGTCGGCATTTTCTTGCTAAAATGGCTGTCGAAACGTAAGTCGATTTCCTAAAATAACTGACCCTACACTGGGCAAGTGCTGTAAAAGGGCTAACGCAGACTCCACTTGATATAAATTATTCGAGCTCACAAAACACCAACGACGAATTCCAGTAACAGCATCGCACAGAGCTTGGTTCACGAATAACTTCGCAGCTGCTGCACTGTTTACTCATCGCTGCTGTCCGCCATCTTCAAGCACAGATGCATGAAGCCACGAAAAGCCGTAGCTGGAATACACTGACAAGTACGAAGACGCGTACACGTCACAGTGCCCGTTCGGGTGCATCTACGACATAAACATGGCTGCGCTCATGTGTGTTTCAGAATGAATAATCTGTTTTTTTTTTTACATCGTACTGTACCGAACTGGGAGAATGAAGGTACATTTTTTTTATAGTTGGATGTGGGCTTTCCGAATATCACAACCGTTTCGACTATATAGGATATCTGTATAGGTGACCTTTAATAAGTGTTAATATTAGCGGTTAAGTTAATATAAAATACGAATAATAAGTGGCTAATAACATTAGCAGTGGGAGTGTCTTCGGGCCTTGCCGATAGTGCCAGCACTGATGAAATTTGGAAACGGGCTTGCAGAGATGGCAAGTCTTCGGGTGCCAAATAATTGTGGAATAGTTGAAGAAACTTTACTTTAAATTATGATTGAGACAGCATGTTCTGGTCATAGACTCTCTGATTTACTAGCGGTATGGCCGAGTGGGTTAAGGCGTCCCGCTCATTGGTGGTAGCGAAGGTCGTGCTGGGGACTGGGAGGTGGTGGGTTCGGATCCTACCACCGGTCTGATATTTTCTCTGGGTTTTCCGAATACTTTTAGATGAATGTCGGCGCAGTACATACTAACCCCCTGTCCCCCACTCAGAGCCGTCGCGAGGGGAGTCTGCGCCCGGGGCAGGGCAAATCTGAAGCGCCCCCCCCCCTCTCACTGCCGTCAGAAACCATGTAAACAAACAAGAGAAAACGCATATTTACACTGCCGATACCGTAAATTCAAATTATCTTCATTCCTACTTTATACTGTCGAACCAACCTGCCAGGGCTTGCCGTTCGGCGCCCTCTCTGGCAAGGGCGCACGGGGAAGCTGCCCCTCTCGCACCCCCGTCGCTACGGCTCTGTCCCCACTCCATCCTGCTGTCCTCTCTCCCTCTATCCACATCTGTACGCTGCACATAGCCACAGTTGTTTCGCGGTGTCTAATTAACGCTTATGGAAATCGCTTGTTTGGGTGGCAAAAACCTTCAGGAGTATCATACTACAAGTCAAATTTTTTTACGCCTAGTTTTTTTAAGAAATTTAATGACACTTTCTCACCGTACACCCTATGATCTGCTTCCACTGGTCCAGGAGAAATAGATGTGAAGATACAGCACATAACTTTTTTCGTTTCCTGGAAAGGGATCTGTTCACTCGAGGCATTACCAGTAACGAGAGGAAATTTCTTTGTTGGAGTAAATACTGGTCAATCAAGGCGTACTCAAGAATTATAGTTCGTTAGTGTTTGTTACTGTCTGCATTTGTTTCGAAGCATTCCTGTTTGTTATCGTGGAACTTTCGGACGCTTTGCCAAATTGTCGCTTTCCAGAATTCATGCGTCAAGTATTGGGTCACTGGAAAATACAGCTACAGTTAGCAAGCTAGATAGCTATATCAATAGTTTGAGCTGCGCTCGAGTGCAGTTATACCGCAGACCGGTGCAGCTATCCTCGGCGTCCTGGCTTTCAGATAGAAATATAACGTGTTGAGATGTACGCGGATAAAATGCGAATAAAAGCAGGTAATAATAGTCTGCGGTGAGCCCGGATATCCGCGTTTCATCCTATCGCGGCAAGTAGCTTGGTCAACTGCCCTTGATATGAGACAAGCGTGTCATTCAGGGGTACACACATTTGCAAGGGGGCGCTGAAGGTGTTTGGACTGGATGTAAGCGGCGGTGATCGAGAGTTATGGACATCTGTTTTGCTGTGGGATTGTCGGCTGTTGCTGGCTGCGCTCTATTTCCTCGAACGGTATGGAATAAACTTTGTTGTTTGTTGTTTGCATTTTCGCTTCCTGTGTCTTCATTGGCGACGGAACGGACGGGCTGACGCCCGGGGGTTATAGGAACACAGGTGTCCACAATCCTAAATGATTATTAGTGTCTGCCGAGGTACTTAAAGGTTGAACCATAATTAAAGGGACCATGAAATCGTTTTCGCGAATTCCGAGTATACTGCAGGAAACGGTTCTCATGATCCCTCGCTGCCATACACGCACCGTCTGTTGACTGTATTCAGTGCATCGGGGCCGCAGTTACCACGCAAAAATAGCGGGGCGTGACCGCAGGATACGTCCCTTCGAAGTGGGATTAAGACAACAATGTCCAGGCCTCTAAGCCAATTCTGGACGACCGGGAGCACACACCTTGCGCGACCACGTTTGTGTACGGTTTTGGTTTGGACAACAACGACGTCGTGCATCTGCCGTACAAGTCAGTATAAGTATGATGCAACGCAAATTGTCAGCGATGGAGGATGGACGATACGACGCACACAGTATCTAGGAATCGTTCCGTACCCAGCAGCTCCCACAAGGCCACCGACAGAGACATTTTCTCACGAAAAAGTAGCCCAGAGAGAGAACGTGCTCCGGTAACCATGCTGACAACCAACGGCTACAATAAAAGTTCTAGTAAGACTCTGTATTAACGGTCAGATACGATCTTTGCCCCAGGTCAAATTAAAACATATTTCATGGCGAAGTTCGCAAGCTTGCTAGCAAATTTTGCAGTTTGCAGGCAAAAGACCGCCCGCGAATCGGCAGCATCCTCTGTGTGTGATGTCACGCCCAGTTCGCCTCGCAGGCGGGTTGTAGCAGTTGCCGTTCACGGCGGTGTATAATATGGAATATTGTGCTCTTTGAACGATTTTTAATTTCATATTTCACAGGACGAATGCTTTAGAAACAAATATAAAATGATCGTAGGCTTGTCAAATATCCTTTCATGTTCCCAATAAGAGAGCGCAGTGAATCTACAGGGTGTCCCAGAAAACGTGTCATTGAATTCTAATTAAAAACTACGACACCTAGAATCATGCGGCCAACGGCATTTGTTCTTACTATGATTCTGCCACCCCTGATGAGCATGTCATGTAACCTAAGTTTAATTATGTAAATTTTTGCGGAGTGAAATCAGAAATTTGCCACGTAAAGGTGACTTTTTTACCCCACCAACATGAAGAGCGTACTGAATTTACTCAAATTTATGACAAATGACAATGATGTTCAGCATCTATCCTGTCGGGAAAAATAGCCGAATATCATGCCTTTCCGGGTACTTGAAGATAACTTGAAGATAACGCGAGGACTTTTTGAGCGCAATCGCTGTCAGTGCGACGAAAGGAGGCTTGAAACCCAGCCCACAGAGTGATAGTAAAAAAAGTGACAGTTTTTGAAATTGGGAGAGGGAAGGCATGGTTCCAGCTGAAGCCGGGTGCGATAAGCTATGTCTCTACCACCATTTATTTCTACCATGCCGGTGTGGGCTGGGCTTCTAACCTCCTTTCGTCCACTAACAATTATTGCGCTGAAAAGTTGGTTGCCCGCTATCCTCTGCGAGCCCTGTAGAGCATGATTTTCGGCTATTTTTTCCGATATGATAGCTCTTCAATATGCCTGTCAATTATCATTCATTTGAGTAAATTCGGCACGCTGTTCAGATTGGTGGGGTAAAAAAGTGGCATTTACTTGGCAAATTTCCGAGTTAAGTTCGCAAAAATTTACATAATTAAACTTAGGTTACATGACATGCACTTCAGGTGGTGGCAAAAATCCAATAAGAACAAATGCCGTTGACCGCATGATTCTACGTGGCGTAGTTTTTCAATAAAAATTCAATGACACCTGTTCTGGGACACCCTGTATAAATGGTGTCTAAGATAGCAAGTCCCTTACGTTGCTCTTCCCTGAACTGATTATGACAGTGTTATTGAGCAGTTTGTATGCTGAAAAATGGAAACTTTTGTAGCGGAACATTTAGCTTTATATCTAAGAGATTTCTTTCTACGAAAGCAATGACCGCGGATATGCAGTATACTCAATATCCGCTGCGTATGAGGTCGCGGATCTTACATGAGCGACGTGCCTTGCGGATGCGGGCACTGTCAGTCGTGGTCGTGCAATCATAGCACTGTCAAGCGGTATGTGCTTTTACGTCTCTACTGCGAAATTGGCCTCTTCAGCATGTCAACTTTTCCCGCACATTAGCCCCTCTAACAGATATATGTTTTGTTTTGTTTCCTTAGGATATTCAGCGCATCGGTAATCTTAGTCCTACCGTGATACAACTGCCACCTTGTAGCCAGGCTTTGGATGTTAGCATCTGCATATATCTATCACGCTGATTCGCGTGTGTACGATCTTCCAAGAATACAGTTGGCGTACACAACAAATGTCATGTAGGCCGCTCTCGTTGTAAGTTCGTCGCCTTAGAATCCAAACGTTGTTGTCTCATCGTGACGTCTATCCCCGTCAAGTATAGGCCAAGATAGAACGATTCGTGCGAGCGCTCCAGGCCCACACGAACTGATGGTGTGTAAACTACAAAGGACTAAGGACTAAGAGGAAGAGCATGCACTTCATCGTCCTTGTATCCGGGGTTGCATCAGCGCATGAGTGGCATGAGTACGTAGGAACCGCGCCAAAGGCTGTTTCTCGAATCTCGGCTGTTTCTCGAATCGAATGTTGCGCATTGGTCACAACAGCAACAACTTTATTTTTGACCTTGGAGAGTGGGGAGTTTCATTGCCACAGGCGATACTCTACCCCATTGCTGGTTGGAATGGAGGGAATAAAATAACGAGCCGCTTCACAATAACGATCGAAGTCCGATGGTGTCCAGAAATGTCAGAAGAGCTTTGAGCACAGAGCGTTGCTGTGCTGGATTGAGCCAGGGACCAAGCAATTTCGATAGGGAGAAAGGGCGAGAGTCCAGCTGACGAAGAGACTCGGAGAGTGTGGTTCGGAAAGGTTGGTAGTGAGGGCAATGAAGAAGAATCTGCTCCAGACTCTCAAGAGCACCACAGTGGCAGCAGGTGGGAGAGTCAACTTGTCTCATGGGGTAACGCCACTGAGCTGTAAAGGCCACATCGAGGCGCATTCGGTGGATTAATGCAGCATCTTGACGAGAGGTGTTTCGTGGCATGCGGAAAGCGAGCGTGGGATCAACTCTGTTCAACATAGAGGGGGGAAGAATGTCGGTTGTCCGTTGGCGGGAAGCCAGAAGGCCAGAAGCCGGCGTCGCAGAATTGAACGGCGGTCTCCTCTCAGCAGAACAATACGGGTCCGTTTCCGATCCGAGAGTGCTGCTTCTGCGGCGCTGTCGGCCTGCTCGTTCCCCACGATACGACAATGGGCTGGAACCCACTGGAGAACTAGCCTGTGGCCTGCGGCGTAGATAGTGTGGTAAGCCATTAACACATCTGTGACTAGGGGTGCGGATGGGCCTCGTATGCCGGAATTTTCAATTGCTTGAAGTGCAGATTTGGAGTCTGTAAAGACTGCCCATTCCCGGGGTGTAAAGTCAGCGATGTGTTATAGAAAGAAAAGGATGGCATAGAGTTTCGCAGCTGTGGAGAAGGTTGGATGTGAAAGGCGTCTTCCGTGCACGACGCCTTCGGATGGAATGACGAATGCTAAGGCGGACTCGTTGTTTCGGGATGCGCCATCGGTATATGCTGCCGTAAACGTAGAAAACTTCTCGTCTACCAGAGCATGAAAATGGACTCGGAGGACTTGATCTCTTCTTTCCAGAAGGTTTGGGAGGCGTACAAAAGTGGGCGGTACCGGTAGAGACCAGGGGGCTTCCGGCGGTATAGTGTCCTTAGTTATGAAGCCAGTGAGAGTCTGGCGTGCCCTCTGCGCTACTCGATCGAAGTCGCTTTCAGGGCGGTATCGAATTTTCCTGAGGAGCGGGTGGCGGGGAATGTGAGCACGCAAACGGAGGTAGTGCCGAGCCGTTTCCCCTTCACGGAGAACTTCAACCGGGACGAAAGGAAAGTTAGGGAGCTGGTGGTGACGATCCATGACTTGAAAACCCGAGACGAGGTAGGGACGAAAACAGAAACAACACCGAATTTAACACTTTTCGAGTGACAACTATGGGCCGGAAGTACCGGCTTAGGTTTTTCTTTGCCATAGGACCAACACAGACCCTGACTAAACATGATTCTTAGGTCCAAGTATTGAAGAGAATTACCTGTAGGACGCTCAAAGGTAAAGGTTAAAGGTCAGCTCCGGAGATACCTTGACTTCTTGAAACTGTAACAATATTCTGGAAGTCCATATCGAACTGTATCTGAAACCACCCTTCATTTCCACAAAACAGCCCCATATTTTAAATAATCGTAAATTAACCATTTCGAAACAGACATGGGGGCCGCCATTTTTATGACGGCAGCTGTTCACGTGGTCTATATCGCCGACGTAAGTGATATCAGTGTTCTTCAAGACTTCCCTCCCTCTCTACGGAGCATACGGGAATGTAAACAAGCGATGGTGGCAGGGAGCGTCTGCTCGATCGACGTAGGCTCCTTGATCGCATCGATTTTTTATATTTGGGATGATCTGCCAATGCCAAAACACGCTGTTGATACCATTTGTGCAGTTAGAATTCGTGGAATTATGCTGTCGCGTTCCGGCCAGCGGCAAACTGGCCAAGAACGCAATGGACGTCATGTACGTATATCGTCAACGGAACTGTGCTACGCCTAATACGAAAGATATTTTTATTCACATTGTAGGTGTCTTTGATAAAGTAACTCAATTCATTGCTTAATTGAAGACTTCACTCTCTTATAGTTACGGCTCACCACTGCTGCATCACTTGTGCATATCTTTCTCACTCTCGAATACCTGGCGTTTGACGTTACAGCAGCAGTAATCACATTTCTTGGCATTATACCGGGTGAACGAGTTGTTTGGCAACGCCATGTTATTGTATACACACTGCAGGTGCGTACGTGAGAACTGGGTTTCAATGACAACCTTAGTATAGATTCGCGATGAACGTATTTGCCGAAATTTTACGCTGTCGAGAGAGCAAGCACCAGATACAAGAACAAGATACTTACATGAGGGCATACGTGGCTTATGAGAGCTGAACAGAAAAAGAAAGGAAGGAAGGAATAAACTAAAACAAAAATACACTGCACAGTACAAGGACACTGTGCAGGTGGCTGGTCTACTAGTGCAGTGCAGCCATGAGCCATCACATTAATCAACCACACAAAAAAAGAAAGAAAAGAAATGAAAATGAGTTGCTTCCACCTGTCATCTACACCAGTATTACATCTGGATCTGGATGCTGGTTTCAGGAGGCGAGTTACTTCTTGAATCAATGCACATCTCCACACATTCCACAGACACTGTAGTTTTACACGTAACATTGAATAGACCATACGTTTATTGAATACACAGATATCATAAAACTATCTGACTCCCCCCATAATCCCTCGCAACAGGTAAACAAGTACACTGCAAGGTGGACAGAATACAGGTGCAGTTGAGGGGAGTTGCCTCAGGACAGAAGCCGCCTATATTTCGAACACAGACTGTTCTTAGAGACCAGGTACGAGACTGTTTGTACACGTTCACTGAAGCCCTTCTGCTGTCGACTTGCATTTAATGCCTTGCAGAGCTGTTAGCGTTGTACTAACTCATTCACTGTAATGCTTGCGATGAGCCCCCCTTGTGTAGTCTCTTCATTCTGTTCGGGGGCTCATGAACAGCCATCGTCCACAGAGATCGAGCAGAGCCCCAGAAAGCCCCTGGACATACCCTGACATGAAAATTAGCATTATTAGAATTCCTAAAACAGACAGGCTTGTGCAGTAAAGAAGCAATGCAATTCTCTGTTTCAGTAGTTTTCCCACACACATTCCTTATGTGTAGATACAATATGTGGCACACAGATAAGGTGGAAGTGGTGGTGTGATACATGACATACTTACCATGATATACTTAGATACATGACCGAGTAACAGCACTGAGGCGAGGCAACTGACAGAAGAGCAAAGGTTATGGATGCAAGACTTTTTTGCGGCATTTGACAGTAAGCCAGAAACAACACCGAATTTAACACTTTTCGAGTGACAACTATGAGCCGGAAGTACCAGCTTAGGTTTTTCTTTGCCATAGGACCAACACAGACCCTGATTGAACATGATTCTTAGGTCCAAGTATTGAAGAGAATTACCGGTAGGACGCTCAAAGGTAAAGGTTAACTCAGGAGCAGCAGATGCTATTACACCACGGCATTCATCAATAAGACCCTCATTCTCACAAGACAATATTAGAAGGTCATCAACAAACCTTTTTACAAGTACCAACGGGGAACGGAATGCAGAAAGAAACGATATTATAGCATTATCAACAGTGCGTAGATAAATCTCAGACAACATTGGCGCAATAGATGAGCCGATACAAATACCCGTTTTCTGCGTGTACAATGCGCCATCAATGTAGATGGCAGTGGATTTGAGGTACAATTCTAAAATTCGCAAAAAATCATTGACTGAGATACCTGCTAAGGACTGGAACAGTACCAGCTGCTGCTCTAAAAAGTCTCTTACTCTGTTTAAGAGAAGGTTAACTTGCAGGGAGTAATATAGATCCTTAATGTCCAAAGAAAGGCCAAAACATTTCTTACCATGAAAGGGGCTCAAGGATTCAACCAAACAATCTGAATTCCTTAGGACGAGAGAACTAGGTTCAAATACAGTGGACAAGGATTGTTGAATATAAGTAGATACAATTTTCTGCCAGGTACGACCTTCGTTGACAACGATTCTTAAAGTCATCTCAGGCTTGTGATCCTTGATAAGAAATTTGACAGAAAGAGTATCAAACGGCGCAGCTTGTATCGATTTGCATAGTGACTGAAGGTCGCTATCCTTGAGAACCGAGCATATTCGCTTTTTTAAAACCCCAACGTTTCCGGAAAAGGGGGTCAACAATTTACCAATAACTTCCTGTTTCTTAGTTTCGAAAGAATTTACATGGAGGACCGCAAAGCTAGCACTTTTGTCCGTTTGTAACAGACATAAGCTCTTAGAGCGAAGCTCATCATTTATGGAGGAAAATGGTAGAAGGCTACGTTTCACTGAAGGTGGACAGGAGTTCATACAATGCAAGATTCGTTTTACAGCTTGATCAGTAAATGAAGAAGCCATTTGAGGGTCACTGATAGCAGAAGAGATCTTCGTTATGCATGCGGCTATATCGAGCCGGGACGGTTTTACATTCAGGCAGAATTTGGGTCCATTAGAAAGGATCTTAGCATCAAAGGAAGATAATGGAACATTGCTAAGGTTGACTATATTACGTGAAACGGACAAGGTTCAGGCTTACGTGGTGCAGGCAATGAACTCCTCAACTTCGCAAAGTTCGACACGGAAGCGGAGTCAATTAGAGCTTGCCATTGTGCATACTGGGCGTTGCAGCGGAAGCCGGGTCCGAGCAGTAAAGTCCAAAGTGTGTCGGCAGACGACTGTAGAAACTTCATATGATTACTCACAACACAACGATGTGAAGATAGAAGCCTTTTTTTCCGAGGCCAGGAGAGATCCGCTAACGGGAGGGACCCACTGATGGGAGATACCAAGCACTTCTTCCTGAGTTGGAGACTGAAGAAGTAAAACTCTGCCCGGGCAATAGCTATGCCGTGGCCAATTCTGCAGAGCGAGAAGAGGGCTTGAAGCTGAAGAACTTGAAGTTCTGGCGCAGGAGGGGATGACGGAGACACAAACGGAACAATGCTTGCAAGGGGAAATGATAACGAAAGGAAAGTTAGGTAGCAAGCGAGATGGTGGTGACGATCCATGACTTGAAAACCCGAGACGAGGTACGGACGAAAACAGACACACACAAACACGGTCTCAAACTCAGCTGACAGGTTTATTGCAAAACAACATTTAAATAGACACTAGGTGGGAGAGTGTGCGTAAGCTAACAAGCTCTTTTTAGACTTTTTAGAGCAGCAGCTGGTACTGTTCCAGTCCTTAGCAGGTATCTCAGTCAATGATTTTTTGCGAATCTTAGAATTGTACCTCAAATCCACTGTCATCTACATTGATGGCGCATTGTACACGCAGAAAACGGGTATTTGTATCGGCTCATCTATTGCGCCAATGTTGTCTGAGATTTATCTACGCACTGTTGATAATGCTATAATATCGTTTCTTTCTGCATTCCGTTCCCCGTTGGTACTTGTAAAAAGGTTTGTTGATGACCTTCTAATATTGTCTTGTGAGAATGAGGGTCTTATTGATGAATGCCGTGGTGTAATAGCATCTGCTGCTCCTGAGTTAAAGGTCAGCTCCGGAGGAAACTCACTGCCACAGATTACAACAAAAACTCGCAGGCACAAAGGTTGATGCCTACTGAATGTACTTCCAAAATAGTTTGGGCGAATACCCTGTATTTACTGCGAAATCTGTTTTTTGGTTTGCCGTCCGATCGTCCGCTTGAACAGCTGACGTCACGCTCAGCTTTCGCTTTGGCTCCTCTTGGCTTGTTTGCTGGCTCGCAGTTTCGCAATCGCCAGCAATCACGACTCGTCACTCGTCAGGCTGAAAGCGAAATCTAGAGTCGTGTACGTACGGGCACCTTTCTCCGCGCCTTAATTTGATCATCTTTTTACTCAGGCTAGTCAGTACACACAACCTCATCTAAGTTGTCACTTTGTGAGAGATGCAGCGTGAGTGAATTGTGACAATGCCGTGCTTCTCACAGTACGAGCAGGTACGCTACTAAGAAAGATGTTTCGTGCCAGGTTCCCAGTTGAGATTGTGCGTGATTGAGTGGTACGAAACCAGTGCTTGAGTGCTCTGAACTTATCAAGGCAACTGCCGTGTGTACTCGAAGCATTTTGCACCAGAATGTTACGAGGTCGTTCACCTGACGGCCGATTTGGACTGTAAAAGTCGCTGGAAAGGGATGCGGCACCTGCCTCGTTCGACGACAACAAAGAGGAGAGGATAGCACCAAAGGACCAAAGTTGCGGGTAAGTGTCCGCACGAACTTCCACTATGGCTTGTACACAATATAAACATGCGAACGACAAATATGGGACTGCTAAGCCCTATAATCCGCGGTTGTATGTAAAACTACGCAGTTTCTCAGAGAAGCTGGTTGAAAAATTACATGAGTTTGGAGATGTCTGAGCTTGGGCACAGGGAAGACAAAACAGTCACAGCAGCTGAAATCAGCAACAACTTAGGTGTTCCTGTTTTGAGACACTCTGTGTCTGTCTGGACTTCTGCATGATCACAGTCAGCCTTTTCCCAACCATGGAACTACCTCATATACTGCATACGTGGTAGCATATTGTTGTTCCTCTTTAAAAGCCGGGCTGTGTCTGTGAGTGCTGTGTATTCAAGTTGTATTACTTGCTAAAAATTCCATTCTGTCCTTTTATACTAATGAAGTTGACTCCAGCAACTGAGTACCTTGACCAGCAAGGGATGACGGTCAGCATGCTCGTCACAAATTAGCAGAAATAGGTGAAGTCATGAGAAAGACTCTTCTATCTGTGAATCATCGGTTTGACACATGGCACATTGCAAGAGGGCCACATTTGCTTTGTAGCACACCGTCATAACACATATGTATGCTGTCCATTGGTTGACAACATATTTCCTATTAGCAGGGGTATAGCTGGGGGCAAGCTATGTTGTCAACATTGTTGATCACATTTTGTAGCTCTTAAATATGTACATGCTTTTTTGCTTTTCCTAACAATATTAGCCTTAACAGATATAACTATAATTTCTGCTTCTCCTTGCCCAGGCCCCAGGAAACAGGTACATACAGCAGCACTGGTGAAGCAACGTCTGGTGCTACAATAATGGTGCCACAGTAACGTGAACATGCACATGTGTGCGCACATGGACAAGCAATGATAATGGAAACCTGGTTCCGGTAAAATGGCTCATGATACTCTGGCATGGCATGAATATTTGGATCATAACGTTGTTTCACATATTCATGAGCATCAAAGTCACCATGCAAGATGTGCACATCAAGACATTGGGAAGCTGCTTTGGCCCCACGAAGGTGATTTACAGTATTTCAAGCTAGCAGCGATTACTAAGCAATTGTCCTGCATTCCTCACTTACAGGAACTGGAACATTCCAAGTGTTTTAGGGGATAGTGGGTGTAGTTCCCATTCTGAAATCCTTCCAATTCTTCCAATTGTGACATCCCACCATTGTGTGCACTAAAAGTTGCCTCGTCTCAGTGCTGTTACTCGGTCATGTATCTAAGTATGTCATGGTAAGTAGGTCAGGTATCACACCACCACTTCCACCTTATCTGTGTGCCACATATTGTATCTACACATAAGGAATGTGTGTGGGAAAACTACTGAAACAGAGAATTGCATTGCTTCTTTACTGCACAAGCCTGTCTGTTTTAGGAATTCTAATAATGCTAATTTTCATGTCAGGGTATGTCCAGGGGCTTTCTGGGGCTCTGCTCGATTTCTGTGGACGATGGCTGTTCATGAGCCCCCGAACAGAATGAAGAGACTACACAAGGGGGGCTCATCGCAAGCATTACAGTGAATGAGTCAGTACAACGGTAACAGCTCTGCAAGGCATTAAATGCAAGTCGACAGCAGAAGGGCTTCAGTGAACGTGTACAAACAGTCTCGTACCTAGTCTCTAAGAACAGTCCCTGTTCGAAATATCAGCGGCTTCTGTCCTGAGGCAACTCCCCTCAACTGCACCTGTATTCTGTCCACCTTGCAGTGTACTTGTTTACCTGTTGCGAGGGATTATGGGGGGGAGTCAGATAGTTTTATGATCTCTGTGTATTCAATAAAATTATGGTCTATTCAATGTTACGTGTAAAATTACAGTATCTGTGGAATGTGTGGAGATGTGCATTGATTCAAGAAGTAACTCGCCTCCTGAAACCAGCATCCAGATCCAGATGTAATACTGGTGTAGATGACATGTGGAAGCTACTCATTTTCATTTCTTTTCTTTCTTTTTTTGTGTGGTTGATTAATGTGATGGCTCATGGCTGCACTGCACTAGTAGACCAGCCACCTGCACAGTGTCCTTGTACTGTGCAGTGTATTTTTGTTTTAGTTTATTCCATCCTTCCTTTCTTTTTCTGTTCAGCTCTCATAAGCCACGTATGCCCTCATGTAAGTATCTTGTTCTTGTATCTGGTGCTTGCTCTCTCGACAGCGTAAAATTTCGGCAAATACGTTCATCGCGAATCTACACTAAGGTTGTCATTGAAGCCCAGTTCTCACGTACGCACCTGCAGTGTGTATACAATAACATGGCGTTGCCAAACAACTCGTTCACCCGGTATAATGCCAAGAAATGTGATTACTGCTCCTGTAACGTCAAACGCCAGGTATTCGAGAGTGAGAAAGATATGCACAAGTGATGCAGCAGTGGTGAGCCGTAACTATAAGAGAGTGAAGTCTTCAATTAAGCAATGAATTGACTTACTTTATCAAAGACACCTAATATGTGAATAAAAATATCTTTCGTATTAGGCGTAGCACAGTTCCGTTGACGATATACGTACATGACGTCCATTGCGTTCTTGGCCAGTTTGCCGCTGGCCGGAACGCGACAGCATAATTCCACGAATTCTAACTGCACAAATGGTATCAACAGCGTGTTTTGGCATTGGCAGATCACCCCAATTATAAAAAATCGATGCGATCAAGAAGCCTACGTCGATCGAGCAGACGCTCCCTGCCACCATCGCTTGTTTACATTCCCGTATGCTCCGTAGAGAGGGAGGGAAGTCTTGAAGAACACTGATATCACTTACGTCGGCGATATAGACCGCGTGAACAGCTGCCGTCATAAAAATGGCGGCCCCCATGTCTGTTTCGAAATGGTTAATTTACGATTATTTAAAATATGGGGCTGTTTTGTGGAAATGAAGGGTGGTTTCAGATACAGTTCGATATAGGCTTCCAGAATATTGTTACAGTTTCAAGAAGTCAAGGTATCTCCGGAGCTGACCTTTAACGTTTACCTTTGAGCGTCCTATCGGTAATTCTCTTCAATACTTGGACCTAAGAATCATGTTTAGTCAGGGTCTGTGTTGGTCCTATGGCAAAGAAAAACCTAAGCCGGTACTCCCGGCCCATAGTTGTCACTCGAAAAGTGTTAAATTCGGTGTTGTTTCTGGCTTACTGTCAAATGCCGCAAAAAAAGTCTTGCATCCATAACCTTTGCTCTTCTATCAGCCACCAAATGGTTCGCTTGGGTGATGCGGGGTATTCTCAGTCTTTGGTGATCAGTGGTTTAAGGCTTATTAGCGCTAAGATTTCGGTCCTGCCAATGACCTTGTGAAACCCCACGAGAACCGTGTGGTTATTCCCTACATTCATGCCGTATCACACAATCTCCTACATATTGCCAAAAAATTTAATGTCAACCTTGCCTTTCGCAATAACTTTCGTCTAGACGCCCTGACACCTTTCAGTAAATCTGTAGCAAGCTGTAAAAATCATAAGCGAATGTTTGTTTCCTGTCAGTCGAATATCGTCTATGAAATTCCTTTTAAATGTGGTTTTTGTTATATTGGGCAAAGTAAGCGTTGCTTATATGATCGTCTACGTGAGCATGCATTGAAGGTGAGGAACAAAGACCGTGTGTCAGAAGTAGCTAAACATTTACAAGATTGTAACAACTGTGAACCTTTATGGAATCGGACAATGGTGTTGGCCAGGGAGGCTGACCTTCATAGAAGGCTCCTTCGGGAAACCCTGTCTATCCTCAGTTATGGGAACTGTGTCAGCAAAGCTTCCCTGACCTTGTCTCCCGCTTTGAAGAGCTTGTTAGCTTACCCCCACTCTCCCACCTAGTGTCTTTCCTCCTGCTTTAACAGAGAAATCCTTGCTGTGTTCGAGAATATATTGTGCCGTCCCCGTGTGTTGTGCTGTCTCCGTGTTTCTCCATGTGTCATGGTTCACCAGCTAGCCCACATACTACAGGCTTTCCCGTCCATTTTAGTCCAAGTGCCATCTGAATTAGCCCAGGTGTCACCTGAAATAGTCCGAGCGCCATTCAATTTAATCCGGGCGCCATCTGAAAAAATCCAGATGCTATTTAAGTTAACCCATGCGCCATCTGAATTAATCCATGGTGTTTTTAAGCACTATAGCCGTGTACTCACACGAGGGACATCCTCGCAGAATATTCTACAGACATGTAGTGGAAGGAAAAGTAAAAAGCTGCTGGTGGGACTTAAATTCTGCTGCGTCTTATGTTGAGCATTCGTACGGCGCCGAGATATCGAGAGTTAAAGCGGAAGCATAGCAGACTACACCATTGGTCATGTCGTCTGCTACAGAATATTTTCTGACTGAGCTGCAGGATATTCCACACGGTTAGAAGAGCACGAAAATGCATGGCTTCCATAACAGACGACACCACTGGTGCTGTCATATATTACCGACGGTCTTCCCACTGAGCTGCAGTACATTCCACGTGGTTAGAAGAGCACGAAACGCATGACCAACACGCAGACGACACGATTGGTCTTGTCGTCTGCCATGGAATATCTTGTGACTAAGCTGCGGGATGTCTTTCCGTGCTCTTCAAACCGCAGAGAATATCGTGCGGCAGAGTCACAAGATATTCCTTCGCAGACGATAGGAACACTGGTGTCGTCTGCTATGAGCATCATACCTTTTCGCGTTCTGCTAACCGCGTGGAATATCGTGCAGTCCAGTCAGAAGACATTCTGTAGGAGGAGACAGCACCAATGGTGTCGTCTGCTATGTGAGTGGTGGTTTTCGTGTTCTTCTAACCATGTGGAATATCATGCAGGTCAGAAAGAAGATATTGTGTAGCAAACGACAGCACCAGTTGTGTCGTCATGCCTGTTCGCGCTCTTCTAACTGCGCGGAATATCCAACAGTTCAGACTGAACATATTCTGTAGCAGACGACAGCACGAGTGCCATCGTTTGCTATAGGGCTGTTGCACTGAAGTTTGCATAGCGCCATTTCGGGCCCAAACGGCCGCGG
This sequence comes from Ornithodoros turicata, assembly GCF_037126465.1. Lineage (NCBI taxonomy): Eukaryota > Metazoa > Arthropoda > Arachnida > Ixodida > Argasidae > Ornithodoros > Ornithodoros turicata. Next base: position 50,743,067 of record NC_088202.1, on the reverse strand, counting down.
ATCCCAACAGTAAGGAGTTCCATCAGCGGGTTTTGCATGATGTGTCAAACGGTATGGTGCCAAGGAAGCTACAAAACCTGTAGGAAATCAACAGAAAAAGCGGTGCTTCTTGAAAAGCGCGAACAACTCGAAACCGTGTACTTGAAAGTGCCGCGTCGTCTGCTAAACTGGGGAGTGTTGCATGATTTGGGGCGCTGATGTTGCTGCTCACTCGCGCCACCTGGCCCAGAGCAACAGGCCCATACTTCAGCTCCCTTTTACTACTACCTGTACTACCCATACTACCTGTCACTTTTAAGACTAGCCAGGGTTGAGGGCAACTGTTCCTCATGAGCAAACTCCCCGGGTGTTGTTTCCAGTGCAGTCCCCAATAGACGGATTATCTGCGATGAATAGAAGGATTAGCCATTGTTCAGATTCAGGTTCAGGTTCAGGTTGTTCCAGTCATGGGCCTTACAAAGGAGTATCACTTTGAGACGTCATCCCAATAACATGCATCGGGCAATGGGCTTGCAGAGCGGGTCATCCGCGGTATCAAGCAATACATGGCTATGTATCCTGATTCCAAGGGCGGGTGGAAATGCTGCCTAGAGGCTGCAGTTAATCACCACATTAGGTCGTTCACGGCAGGCCTCTGGTGTAGCCCACACTTTGTAGCTCACCGGGTAGCATGTTGTCTCCCAGCGGATCGCGAACTGGGAATCGCAGACAAAAATTACCCTCAAGGAAAAGGTAAAGACCGAAGCCGAACAACAGGTGTACGAGAAGGCTATGAAGAGGGGCTTCGATCGAAGGTACCATTGTGGATCACCAGACATTCGAGTGGAGGACCTGGTGTTAGTGAAGAAAGGTGCTCCTGGACAACGGACTCGGTACGGCGGTGTGCGGTTCAGGTTGTGATTGTGTAGGGAACACCACTAGAAGGCGCTACGAGCGACGCTTCACCACTAGGGGCCGGTGCAGTTGCATTCCGCGGATGACGTCATTGCTCCTTCAGGGAGCACCGTGAGAGACAGCGGGAGGCATGGGATGGCGATGCGAAATAGAGCGCCCTTGTGCAAGGGGGTGGTGGCGCTGCGGCGGACAGGACAGACGCTCTCGGTGAACGCTCTCCACGGCGTTGCTATGGCCTCGTGACCGCGATACGCGGCGTCGGCGGCAAAGGGTTTTGGGTCCAGCGTTGTGTACCAGTCTTTGAGCGAGTTTATATTAATTTCACTCCGCTTATTGTTCAACTGATGGTTGTTGTTTTAGAGATCAATTGTTATGCTCTGAGATTGGGGTGTACGGCACCTATACGGCATACTACAATATAAATAAATAAATATAAACAAAGGGACGTAGCTGTGTCGCGAGAGGGAGCCTCCAACCTTTCTGGTAGGGGCTGTATGTGGGATCACATGAATATTAATCGACTCGAGTAACCAGAGAACCTGGTCAATGGCAAATACCACAAGGTGTCATTTCAATATGTTGAAACATAACAAGCTATGAATTCACACCCTGGCTGCACTTGCCCCACTGAAAAGAATTGTGCCAGACATCAAGACATTCCCAGCAGCCATCTTGTTCACCTCTGGCTGACGTTTCCAAGATAAATGGTGTTCACTTGGGCACTGAACTTTTGTGGTGAGAAGCGTGATGCGAACATCTGTGCTCACTTTGTGTGATGCACTGTAAGTCCCGCATTTCTCAAACAGTTGTAATAGTGGAGTTCTGAATTTGATGTACTTCTTCTGGTCTGGTGAAGGGCACAGCACTACAAATTAGACGAGTATTTATTTCCTGAGAACTTGTATCAGCAGGCTATGTGCCTTTCAAAACTGTTGTGTTCAGATTCCCGGAACGACTCAACAGCTTGCTCCACCAGTGGTGAAGATGGTGTCATATCATGCACCTGCAAGGAATGCAGAAGTTAAAATTTTAAACAAAACAAGTGCTTGTCCCACCTGTGATCATTAGAGTGTATGGACAAGAGGTGTTGAAATCATCCCTGGAGAAAGGTTGACGGTAAATCATCCGTTTGCATGCTTTTATTTCCGATTTTGACTTTCTTGTCAGTGACGATGGAAGCCTGTGTCGCTGATATAAATGAAGAATACAGTCGATATCTAGCACACAATTTATATCATACTTATAGTCTCCTGCGCGAGCTCAGGGCTCCGTAGGGGAAGAGGGATGTTACGTTTGGTACATTACGTAGCGTAGGCATTACAAAAATCAATCTGAATTTGAAATGGACTATATCTATATACAGCCAACCCTCGATTTATGAACAGCCTCGGTTCCCCGAAAAATCGTTCATAAATCGAGGGATTCATAAATCGAAAATTCAGTTGACTGAGTACTATCGAGGAAATGCAACAGTATTTCCGAGTTGGGATTGTGTTTATAATGCTATTGTGTAATTTTGCTTTTGACCATGCCTTCTGCTGTATCAATCTCACAAAGAACAGACGTTAACGCATCCACACTCTGTTTATTATGCAATACTACATTGTTTAATTTTGCTTTGGACCATGCCTTCCGCTGTGTCAATCTTGGAAATAAGAGATGTCACCACATTCGCACTGGACTGGTATCGGATTTCCTCCGGGATTTTTAACCTCCGTTTATTAATCTCCGGGTGATGGCGTCCACCTCATTCATCAACTGAGGTCAGGAACACTTGGTCGCACCTTATGTGCCGAAAAACCCGTTCGTTGTTCGGATTTCGAGGGGTTAAGAACCGAGGGTGCAATACCTGGAAAACGTTTTTTCCGTTCGTTCAGGCGTCATTCATAAGACGACGGAATTATCCCTTTGATGGTTTCTGTTGACCTCGGAACGATCCGTTCATAAATTGAGGGCAAAAACGCTGGGCAACTCCTAGTTGGTTCCCAGAAATTCCATTCATTATTCGAATATCGAGGTTCATAAAACGAGGGAAAAATTAACGGAAAAAGTTTGGTTCCCCGTGCTCGTGTTCATAAAACGAGGGAATTCACAAATCGAAGGTTCATAAATCGAGGGTTAACTGTATACATATTATGCCTGTGTATCGGTAAATGCATACCTCGTGTGCACTGGTGTGCATCGTCAGACGTCGCAAGGAGAAACACTGGTGCCGGGACTGCGGTCGGTCTGAGCCGCTTTCGACCGTCCGCTGCTACCATTTCGCACGACTCATCAGAGGAATGGGTTGAGCAAATACGGCGTGGATCACGAATGTCTTGACCAAACGCTTGCAACCGCTTTCGGTTCCGCACATTATCCGTTGGAATCTAGCGGTGCACAGCGTCCTTGTCGAAAGACCATACTTAATGTATCCCCGACAATTACAGTAGATACCTGGTATCCCTGTCAGGTGAAGTTCTGTTCAATTTCGGCACTAAATGAAGTTTTTGCATACAAAAACCTCGTCAGACGCTATTCACGCTGTGCAATATGGTTAGGAGCAGAGTAGGCGCTGACAGTGTTTTGGGGTACTGTTTCTTCAATATTTTGAAGAATGGACCATCTCCGACAACGCGTATGCGCATGCCCAGCCCTTGCGTCCACCATCTTTGAGTGGAAAACATCACTATGGACCCACCTGCGGGCGACATGTCATGTTCATTGGGGCTAGATAATCGGTTTCAAGGTTACGCGGGCGTTTGAGGTCTGCATTTGACAACCCTTTGTACTAGTAATGAGTACAATGCGCTTTCACTGTTTCCACATTCTTCTTCCAATCTTCTCTTTCTACTTTCCCACGCAACGTGCCAGTCCGAAAAGCGTCACCATGTTTATTGGGGGGAAAGACACGACGTTCGACATTCCGCCGCCAGGGGCGACGCGAATATGGAAATGGTCCATTGTCCCAGTAATACTTATGATCCTTAAAGTAGTGTTTATTGGTAATTAGTAGCCGGTCATAACTTCATCGTGTATTACTTAGGTATCACGTGACGGGAGTACTCCGATCATGACTTTTTTAGCTGTTGCGGGGCGCAACCTATCATCCGATTTAAATTTGCTAATTAAGCTGTGTAATAATTAACGCGCTTTGAGTGTTTAGGCTCTGTGTGCTGCATCACACGTGCAAACTCTACCAGGTCGCACACAGAAACGGGGTCAAATTTCACTTTACAGTTCCTTTAAAAGTCTTTGTTTTTGATTGCGTGTTAGCACCGCGAAGCAACTGTGGCTATGAGCGGCGTACAGGTGTGGACACACAGTGAGAGGACAGAATTAGAATTAGTTACACAACAAACGATCCCACCACAACAGGAGCGCAGAACGATGCGACTGCTCTATCCGACAGCCAGGCAGAGAACTGACTCGTAATGGTTTTTTCTCCTGTATAAAGCCCCGCAGCTGCACCCCCTAGCGGTTACTTTCTCAACTAACCTCACAACAAAATTATTAAGAATCACGCCAGCGCTACTCCCGTTCCCAAGGCAGAAGAAGATAGAAAATGGCGGGAATGCCCGGACAACAGCAACCAGCACCCGACGTGCACTGGCACGAAAATCGCAAACAAAGGAACAAAGTTGGCGAAAGCATTAGTTACACAACAAATCAGCTCACCACAGCAGGAGCGCAGACCGATGCGACTGCTCTCCCCGACAGCCAGCGTGAAACTGAGCGAGCGCGGGGACTGCGGAGCACCCGAGCATACGTCTGCTCTCCGCGACAGCCAGCGAGAAACTGACTGGGACGCCGCTCCGCGGCCACTACGCATGCGTGCTCCTAGCGCCCTCTGGGGTGACCACCTCCGAGAGGCTAAGAGAGAAGAGCATTCCTGCGCCCCCTGCTGGCCGTTCTCATTGGTCGTCACGTCATCCTATTGTCTCAGGGCTACACTGTTTTTTTCCACTAATGCTCCTTTGGACAAGGTCAATCTACAATGAAGCAATGGCATGACGTCATCATGCACCTGCGTGGCTCAAGGACGCGTGCGCTGTAGACAGGGGACCTATTATTTATTGAATCACTATCCCAAGATTATTTCCTTTATTCTTTTATAACGGTTGCATAGGAAACTATTGCAGAAGAGCACCATGCATGAAAGCTGATCGTAGGACGTCCAAAGTCTTACTAAATGAGACTTGCAAAAGAACAAAATATCCTAACACGTCACTCCATCAACGGCTAATAAGAGGACTAGGCACTCAACAAATCAAAACAGAGTATGGGTAACAAGGAGCGCAGAACGATGCGTCTACTCCATCCGACAGCCAGGCGCGGAACTGAGTCGTAATGCTTTTTCTCCTCTATCAAGTCATGCATCTATCCCTCTTGTGGTTGATTTCTGAACTAATTTAATCACGAAATTATTAAGAATAGCACTATTCCCATTCAGGGCAGCACTATCGTCAAGAGAAGAATGTTCCTTGTCAAAAAAGAAAAAATACAAAGCGTCAACAAAGGAAAGCATGCATATTGGGGCATGTCAGAACACGTCAGGACAAATCGCACGACTGCTGGGCAACAGAGGAAAACAAAGAGACACTTGAACAGAGTGAAAAAGACACTCACCATCATTTTTCACGTTCACAGCATTCTCTCATTGTAAATCTGCTCGTCACAAAATCCACCTGCATGGTCGAACACCATTCACCAGTGACGAACCACACATCCGCACCCCATCAGGGGCAGACAGAACCCCAGTGAAACTAAGCTCTTCCACCGACGGCCAACGCAATTGCCAGGAGCAGAATTAGCGTGCCCACACCCGTCAGTGTCCAAGAGAGAAGTGAATCCTTGCGCCCCTTGCAAGTTGTTTTCATTGGTCGTGACGTCATCCTATTGTCTCAGGGCTACACTGTTTTTTTCCACTAATGCTCCTTTGGACAAGGTCAATCTACAATGAAGCCATGGCATGACGTCATCATGCACCTGCGTGGCTCAAGGACGCGTGCGCTCTAGACGTGGGACCTATTATTTATTGAATCACTATCCCTAGATTATTTCCTTTATTCTACTATAATGATTGCATAGGGAACTATCGCAGAAAAACACCATAGATAAGAGGAGATTGTAGCATTTCATTCCCAAAGTCTTACTGTACAGGAAAAAAAATGGTTCAGCAAGACATGTCCATCCCAGCCAAGAGCCATGCACCTAGCTGAATAGTGACGCTTTGTTCCTCCTGAATAAAGTCGCACGCCTGTCCCCCTCGCGGTCACTCTCTGAACTAAATGAATCGCAAAATGATTAAGAATAGCTCTACTCCCATACAAAGCAGCACTATCGTCTCCCTCAAGAATATTCCTTGTACAAAAAGAAAAAACTACATGTAGAAAGAAAGCATGTCAGAACAGGCCCAGGCATGTCAGCGCATGTTTGTCAGACAACAATGGGGAAAAAAGCGAAAAGAAACAAAGAAGAAAACCAGTATCAAAATATTTTTAAAGCACACACACTCCTCTTTATTTAAAAAACAGTGCTCATCATCATAAATCCGTCGAGCGCAATACACAGCATTTTTCTATTGCTACACTTTTTTCCAGTCACGATCAACGCATTGCTACAGACTGCGTGACATCATCACATCCTGTCTGAAGAAGAAGACAGCGGCAAAGACTCCTATTATGTATTGAATCGCAAGATTATTTTCTTTGTCCTACTCTTAATGTCATTCATTCTATCATTAAAATTCAACAAAAAGCACCGTGCATGTTAGCCATTTTCAATCCCAAAGACTCATCATGGTCATTAGAATCACATCACCAGTAAACTACCAGTGCTCTTTAAAATAATAAGTGAGTCCACTCAACATCACCTCCAGGCTTATGTAATACATGACCCTTTCTATGCTCATACATTCGTTGCCTGAGGCTACACCTGCGAGCAAAAAGGTGCGAAAGCCGGGAGCAAAGTTCCATTCACGCATTGCGAGCAAAAAGGCGCGAAAGCCTGGGAGCAAAGTTCCATTCGCGCACGCCAAAGCACAAGACAGAACGCCTTTACGGGAACATGATGGCATTCCCACCATATTAATGATTTTCTACCTTGCATTGCAGTTGAGAAAAACTACTACAAAACTATAATTTTAGGAGCCCATTAAAATTTACTTTCTATGGAAACTATAATTGCCCTATTACTTGGATCGCTATTAATGAAGCGCTCCAATTTTTTTCTCTCTTCCCATTTCAGCCTTGTCATGCAGTGAAGCAGACTCACATCCAAAATAATTAATTTACACTGAGCATGCGACTTTCTTCTACGTAAAATCGGTGATTTGAGGAAGAGAGCAGCGAAAATTGCGAGCACTTGTGCCTGACTTAAAAAACCTGAAGCATATGCTAATAAACCAAGAAAAAGACACTCATGTCTGCTATCTGATAGTGCCACATACACAGACGCATTGCCCCTGCATAAAGAAAGCACAGGACAGGGATACACAAATTTTCTTACGTGAGCAGGGAAAAGGCTTAAGACCTCAGGTCACCACACATCGCCACGCGGCTAGCACAACATGACACCAACAAGCTACTAGCAGCGGGAAGAACTGCAGCACTGCTAAACAAGACCAGACATGCCATGATGACGTCACAAATCAGGAAAAAAGCACACGAACGCACGCACGCACAGAGGACAACGCATTAAACACACGGAGCGCTCAGGAATAATCGTAGCGTTACCGCACATCACTACGAAGCTCAACGTCTAACACAAGACGACAGCAACAAGATATTAGCGGAGGGTAAAAATTGCAACACTACTGAACATTGATGGCATTCCCACCATATTAATGATTTTCTACCTTGCATTGCAGTTTAGAAAAACTACTACAAAACTATAATTTTAGGAGCCCATTAAAATTATACTTTCTATGGAAACTATAATTGCCATATTACTTGGATCGCTATTAATAAAGCGTTCCAATTTTTTCTCTCTTCCCATTTTAGCCTTCTCATGCAGTGAAGCAGACTCACGTCCAAAATAATTAATTTACACTGAGGGTGCCGTGCTTCAGGAATTCCTATCCTGTGCTCCGATGCGAGCATTTCTTCACGGATACCTTTAACAGCTGACTTCCTCAACATACCGAGCTCCTAACAACATCAAACAAACAATCAGAGAAACCCTCTCCTCAGCTGCACCATGTGACTTTCTTCTGCGTAAAATCGGTGATTTGAGGAAGAGAGCAGCGAAAAATTGCGCGCACTTGTGCTTGACTTAAACAGTGCGCCCGAACCGCGCCCCACGCGAGCCGCACGCGGGCCGCACGCGGGCCCGTTCTTGCCACGCGACGCGTGCGATTCACCGTGCGAGCGCACTGTTTTATCACTTAGACGGAAGCAGAGCTGACATTGTTGTACCCTGGCGATAAATCTTTTTATTCCAGCGCCAGCAGAATGTATTCAGAACAGGCTTCGGGTGTGTAATGTCAGCCCAAGGTGTGTTGATGGGAGCGCACTGCTCTGTTGGGTCTCTATAGTATTCTTGCAAAATATATGGGTGCAAGAAAATAAAAGGAAAACGAAGAAGACAATTCACTCCTGTGTGATGATCGCTGCGTAGAAGCACGGCACCGTTTTCTTCGTGGAGGTATAGCGAACGTGCATTCCTTTCTTTCTTTTTTGGTTCGCGTCGGTCGAGTGGCGATATCCTATTACATCCGGAACGAGGACCTATCCCTTTGCGATCGCATACAAGAGTGAGCCATCCTTTGACGATGGTAGGATAATTATTGACCTGAGGAATAATATGGATTTATGTGGTTGTGAGAATAGACTGTGTTTGTGAGTGTGAAAATGTGAGTGTGTGTCTGTGGGTGCGCGCGGGCGCGCGCGCTTCTGTGAACCAGGGATTCCCACTTGACAAGTAAGTTCTTTGTGTGTGCTTTTCATGTGACACGAGTGATATATTTATGTACTATTGCGTGGAATAGTGGTTGAAAAAAAATAATGGTAGCAGCGCTTGCATTGCTATCTGTAGGATAGACCGAGAGCGTTTTTAATGGAATTGCCTCGCGAACCTGGTGAAGTCTTTGTTTTGGGCAGGCTATTTTATGAGAACCGGTCCTGTTGCGTTGCATTTGACACGCTTTCCTGAAGCAGTGTGCTTTGTTCTTGTAGTGTGGTTTACGCCTTTATCAATAGAAATGAATAGAAGTCTTTGTTTGTTTGTTACTATGTGTCTTTCATCTTCGTAGCGCTGTTCAAGCTTTATTATCTTTGCAAAAATTCAGACTTTATAGTGTTAACCTGTTCGTGTAGAAGTGACTTCCCCTGCCCGCTTAAGATAAATTGTGTATCCCTGTCTTGTGCTTTCTTCACGCAGGGACAATGCAAATGAGTATTTAGCATTATGCAATAATTATCTGGTAGCAGAAATGGGTGTCTTTGTCACAGTTTATTAGCGTGCGCGTCGTTATTTTATTTATTTATTTATTTTTTCTCTTATAGCTATGCGAGCAAAAGTGCGTGTAATTTTTCGCTGCTCTTTTCTTATTTTCTCTACTTTTATGTAAGCCTCCAACGTAAAAGCTGAATAGTGTTCTATCAGTGGAAGTGAGGTTGTTTCTTTGATTTTGTCGGGTGTTCAATATCTTGATTTCTATATTTCTCTGCTCCCTAAGAAAATTTGTACATCGTTTTTCAAGCAGACAGTGTTTAGTTTACGCGAAATAGAAAAATGAAGTTGTGTATGCTCTATGATGATCCGCCGCAGGCTTAGGCCTTTTCCCCGATGAGCAGTGTTTTGTATGGGATGTCGCATGTGTGGACTTGTTCAGTAGCGTTGCAATTTTTACCCTTCGCTAATATCTTGTTGCTGTCGTCTTGTGTTAAACGTTGAGCTTCGTAGCGATGTGCGGTAACGCTACGATTATTCCCGAGCGCTCCGTGTGTTTAATGCGTTGTCCTCTGTGCGTGAATGCGTGTGCTTTTTTCCCGATTTATGACGTCATCATGGCATGTCTGGACTTGTTTAGCAGTGTTGCAGTTTTTCCTGCTGCTTGTATCTTGTTGGTGTCATGTTGTGCTAGCCGCGTGGCGATGTGTGGTGACCTGAGGTCTTAAGCCTTTTCTCTGCTCACCTAAGGAAATTTGTGTATCCCTGTCCTGTGCTTTCTTTATGCAGGGGCAATGCGTCTGTGTATGTGGCACTATCAGATAGCAAACATGAGTGTCTTTTTCTTAGTTTATTAGCATATGCTTCAGGTTTTTTAAGTCAAGCTCAAGTGCGCGCAATTTTTCGCTGCTCTCTTCCTCAAATCACCGATTTTACGCAGAAGAAAGTCGCATGGTACAGCTGAGAAGAGAGTTTCTCTGATTGTTTGTTAGATGTTGTTAGGAGCTCGGTATGTTGAGGAAGTCAGCTGTTAAAGGTATCCGTGAAGAAATGCTTGCATCTGAGCGCAGGATAGGAATTCCTGAAGCACGGCACCCTCAGTGTAAATTAATTATTTTGGATGTGAGTCTGCTTCGCTGCATGACAATGCTGAAATGGGAAGAGAGAAAAAATTTGGAGCGCTTCATTAATAGCGATCCAAGTAATAGGGCAATTATAGTTTCCATAGAAAGTAGAATCTTAATGGGTTCCTAAAATTATAGTTTTGTAGTAGTTTTTCTAAACTGCAATGCAAGGTAGAAAATCATTAATATGGTGGGAATGCCATCATGTTCCCGTAAAGGCGTTCTGCCTTGTGCTTTGGCGTGCGCGAATGGAACTTTGCTCCCCGGCTTTCGCGCCTTTTTGCTCGCAATGCGTGAATGGAACTTTGCTCCCGGCTTTCGCACCTTTTTGCTCGCAGGTGTAGCCTCAGACAACGAATGTATGAGCATAGAAAGGGTCATGTATTACATAAGCCTGGAGGTGATGTTGAGTGCTCTCACTTATTATTTTAAAGAGCAGTGGTAGTTTGCTGGTGATGTGATTCTAATGACCATGATGAGTCTTTGGGGTTGAAAATGGCTAACATGCACGGTGCTTTTTGTTGAATTTTAATGAGAGAATGAATGTCATTAAGAGTAGGACGAAGGAAATAATCTTGCGATTCAATACATAATAGGAGTCTTTGCCGCTGTCTTCTTCTTCAGACAGGATGTGATGACGTCACGCAGTCTGTAGCAACGCGTTGACCGTTACTGGAAAAAAGTGTAGCAATAGAAAAATGCTGTGTATTGCCCTGGACGGATTTATGATGATGAGCACTGTTTCTTAAATAAAGAGGAGTGCGTGTGCTTAGAAATAGTTTCATACTGGTTTTCTTCTTTGTTTCTTTTCGCTTTTTTCCCCCTTGTTGTCTGACAAGCATGCGCTGACATGCCTGGGCCTGTTCTGACATGCTTTCTTTATACATGTAGTTTTTTCTTTTTGTACAAGGAATATTCTTGAGGATAACGATAGTGCTGCCTTGAATGGGAGTAGAGGTATTCTTAATAATTTTGCGATTCATTTAGTTCAGAGATTAACCGCGAGGGCGACAGGTGTGTGACTTTATTCAGGAGGAACAAAGCGTCATTATTCAGTTAGGTGCATGGCTCTTGGCTGGGATGGACATGTCTTGCTGAACCATTTTTTTTTCCTGTACAGCAAGACTTTGGGAATGAAATGCTAAATCTACTCTTGTCTATGGTGTTTTTCTGCAATAGTTCCCTATGCAATCATTATAGTAGAATAAAGGAAATAATCTAGGGATAGTGACTCAATAAATAACAGGTCGCCTGTCTAGAGCGCACGCGTCCTTGAGCCACGCAGGTGCATGATGACGTCATGCCATGGTTTCATTGTAGATTGACCTTGTCCAAAGGAGCATTAGTTGAAAAAAACAGTGTAGCCCTGAGACAATAGGATGACGTCACGACCAATGACAACGGCCTGCAGGGGGCGCAACGATTCACTTCTCTCTTGGACACTGACGGGTGTGGGCAAGCCAATTCTGCTCCTGGCAATTGCATTGGCCGTCAGTGGAAGAGCTTAGTTTCGCTGGGGTTCTGTCTGCCCCTGATGGGGTGCGGATGTGTGGTTCGTCACTGGTGAATGGTGTTCGACCATGCAGGTGGATTTTGTGACGAGCGGATTTACAATGAGGGAATGCTGTGAACGTGAAAAATGATGGTGATTGTCTTTTTCACTCTGTTCAAGTGTCTCTTTATTTTCCTCTGTTGCCCAGCAGTCGTGCGATTTGTCCTGATGTGTTCTGACATGCCCTGATATGCATGCTTTCCTTTGTTGACGCTTTGTATTTTTTTCTTTTTTGACAAGGAACATTGTTGCCTTGACGATAGTGCTGCCTTGAATGGGAATAGTGCTATTCTTAATAATTTCGCGATTCAATTAGTTCAGAAATCAACCGCAAGAGGGATAGATGCATGACTTTATAGAGGAGAAAAAGCATTACGACTCAGTTCCGTGCCTGGCTCTCGGATGGAGTAGACGCATCGTTCTGCGCTCCTTGTTACCTGTACTCTGTGTTGATTTGTTCAGTGCCTAGTCCTCTTATTAGCTGTTGATGGAGTTACGTGTTAGGATATTTTGTTCTTTTGCAAGTCTCATTTAGTAAGACTTTGGACGTCCTACGATCAGCTTTCATGCATGGTGCTCTTCTGCAATAGTTTCCTATTCAATCGTTATAGAAGAATAAAGGAAAAAATCTTGGGATAGTGATTCAATAACGCGTCCTTGAGCCATGCAGGTGCATGATGACGTCATGCCATGGCTTCATTGTAGATTGACCTTGTCCAAAGAAGCATTAGCGAAAAAAAAAACAGTGTAGCCCTGAGACAATAGGGTGACGTCACGACCAATGAGAACGGCCAGCAGGGGGCGCAGGAATGCTCTTCTCTCTTAGCCTCTCGGAGGTGGTCGCCCCAGAGGGCGCTAGGAGCGCGCATGCGTAGCGGCCGCGTAGCGGCGTCCCAGTCAGTTTCTCGCTGGCTGTCGCGGAGAGCAGACGTATGCTCGGGTGCTCCGCAGCCCCCCGCGCTCGCTCAGTTCCTGGCTGGCTGTCGCGGAGAGCAGTCACATCGGTCTGCGCTCCTGCTGTGGTCAGCTGATTTGTTGTGTAACTAATGCTTTCGCCAACTTTGTTCCCGCTTTGTTTGCGATTTTCGTGCCAGTGCACGTCGGGTGCTGGTTGCTGTTGTCCGGGCATCCCCGCCATTTTCTATCTTCTTCTGCCTTGGGAACGGGAGTAGCGCTGGCGTGATTTTTAATAATTTTGTTGTGAGATTAGTTGAGAAAGTAATCGCTAGGGGGTGCAGATGCGGGGCTTTATACAGGAGAAAAAAACCATTACGAGTCAGTTCGATGCCTGGCTGTCGGATAGAGCAGTCGCATCGTTCTGTGCTCCTGTTGTGGTGGGATCATTTGTTGTGTAACTAATTCTATTTTCTTGTTAGCTATTGATGGTTTGCATATTTACTCTTGCTTCCCAGCCTCTGTATTACGACTGTTTTTCTCCTCGCATGTCCAGAGCTGTCCTAACCTGCCCAGACATGTCATGATGACGTCACAGCTGACATCACAGGATGTCCGGAACTGGTGGTCATAGCTGCGATGCTTTGCAACCTGCCTCTGTGCTCCGTCGCCGAGCGACGGTCAGCGGCCGTTCCGGACCATTTTCTTCAAGATGGCGTCGTTGATCTTCAACTAAACTCCTTCTCTCCATGCTATCTCTATCTATTTTTTTCTTTTTTATGACCACGATTATCCGGAAATGCACAACTGGTCTGGAGACGAGTTAGATGCTCCCCAATTAGTGTGGTGACTCCCTGGAGGGTGCTGATTAATGTCGGGGGTCCCAATTAGCTCTAATTGCTAATTAAATCGTGTTTAGACGAAGATGTGCGTTTCCGGATAAACGTGGTCAGTACTTACTACTCCAACCAACTTTTAACAGTCATAGAGACGACACAAGTGTATCACTTTTCGACATAGTCACCCTTAACTTCGATGCACTTTTGACACCTTTCAACCAGCATTCTTATACCCTTGGAAAAATAGTCCGAAGTTTTGTCCGCAAAATGCTGGAAAACTGCCGCTTCCACCTAACCATCGTTTTGAAATCCCCGTCCTCTGAGATCCCTCTTCAAGTTTGAGAACAGGAAGTAGTCACTCAGTGCCAAGTCTGGACTGTAGGGTGGGTGGTGGATTTCTTCAAAGCCGCACTCCTTCAGTGCAGCCTTGGCAACAGAAGCCGTGTGGACAGGGGCATTGTCCTGGAGCAACGGGACACCTCGACTCAACCTGCCGCGCCTCTGTCCTTGATGGCGTCTCGCAGTCGGTGCAGGAGTGAAGCATAATAAGTCGCATTCACTGTAGTGTTCCTCTTTTTGAAGTCGATGGGGAGGATCCCGTGATAATCCCAAAATATTGTTGCCATGATCTTCTTTGTGGATTCTGTGACCTTGGCTTTTCTCGGGGTGCTTCTCCTGGTTTGCGCCATTCCATCGACTCCTTTTTCCAAAAGGGGATCATAGTGGAGCACCATAGTCTCATCCCCTGTGACAATTGACTTCAATATTTCTTCTTCGTTCTCTTGACAGAGCTCCAAAAACTCTTTGGCACAGACGACCCGCTGTTGCTTTTGAACTGACGAGAGAAGTCGTGGCACCCATATCGCACTGACCTTTGTCATGTGAAGGCCCTCGCCGATGATGCGAAAAACGTTGTTTTGGAAAGCCTCAGCCTTTCTGAGATTTCCTTCACCCTCAGACGTCTGTCGCTCAGCACTTCCTGCTCGACAAGAGACAAATTTTCTTGGGTCACCACTTCCACTGGACGACCATCGCGTGGATCATCTTCAATGGACCCTCGCCCCAGTCGAAACTGCATAGCCCAGTCTTTTAGCGTTGTGTACGACGGAGAGGCTTCCCTGTACACGTTGTCCAGTCGCGCTTTAATATCCCTAGGCGAAAGTCCCTCTTTTGTCAAGAATTTTATCACAGCGCGGTACTCGATTTTTTCCATTTTAACTGAAGAGTGCACCCTGGCTGTTTGAAATGCCGCTCTCCAACTGACAAAAGCATAGAGAGGGTTGACGGTGATGCTCCGGCCCTCCAACAGATGGCGCCACGCGTCCTTAATCGCATTTTCAAATTCGCGCGCATTTTCCACCTCGGGCCGGAAACTTATGGAACAACCCTCGTACACTTCAGTGGTTCAGTTTGGCAAGTCAAAGCTCGGATTCGTCCTTGGTGTCAATGAAATGTGCCGATGGGCGCTATTCGATGACGACTGCGAATAAAACTATGCCTCTTATTTGAAGGGAACATGTAGAAATGCATGGTCAGCTTTTTATAAAACGCGGTGCTTTTTTCTGTGAAAGCGTTTTTCTACAGAAAGAACATAAAACATATAAATGACGAATGGTTTCATCGACATGAGACAGAGCACCGAGGAGATACCCAAATGAAACGGAAAACCAGAAACGTTAAGGTTAGTATTGAAAGGCTATGTAAGCGAGCTGTATCAGTTTGATCTCAATCCCGAAATCCCATTCGCGGAGGTTCATCGAGAAAAATTCTGTCAACCCAGAACTGAATAAATGACTCGCAATTCCCAACACTCCTTCTATCGTTCTACGCTCAAGAGCTAAACCCTAACTCCTATAGCGGCCCAGGACGCGTGCTAACCCCCTGCCCCCCACTCCTTCCTGCTGTCCTCTCTGTATCCATCCACATCTGTACGCCGCCCATAGCCACAGTTGCTTCGCAGCGCTAAAAAATAACTACTATAGCTTCTTTTAGAGCACATCGGACCAGAGCTGAAGAAATGACGATGAAGATAACAGGAGTAGGCAAGCTAGCTGGTATTGGCTAAATAGTAACATTACCTTGAGTTTGATGAAAAACACAGGACGAGAAGAACGCACGACAAACTCACGAGTGTGACAGACCCAAAGACAGTGGCAGACACATGCGTCTGTCGTGTGTTCTTCTCGTCCTGGGGTTTCCCTCAAGCTCGAGGCAATGTTATCATGAAGAAATTACTCATAATTCCCAACACTTCTTGTATCGTTATACGCTCAAGAGCGACACTACTAGAGCTTTTGTAGAACACATCAGTAGTGGTTTATCCAGAATCCCAAGCATGAAGGGATGTTGGAAAAAAATGGGGGGGGGCATTATTATAGTTACGTCATTACAGGTTGATATAATATTACAGATATGTGTCAAGCCTGAAATCACAAACGCACCCCCCTGTGCGTTTGTGAAGGGGGTACGCAGGTGAAAAAGTTAGGGGGGTGTCACTGAACATTTAGGGGTATTAGGGGGTGTTAGCTGGGTCTGGTAAATAACTGCACATCAGCACGTACCACCAGCCAGCTAGTAACCTCGTATTTTTTGAATAAGCAAGCGAGGTCCCGATACATCTTCCTTTCCTTCAAAACAATGAAAGAAAGACTGCTAACTTTAAGTTTCTAGTTGATAGTTCTTGTCACTGTAGCCACCCGTTGTGGACCCCACATGTGTCTAGCCGACCTACGTAGTTCTATTATGCTGTTCGGATGCATTGCACGGATGCATCGCATGCATTGCATGCATGCACAGCGGTGCTGAGTCCTCATCTTTTTCAGCTGTTACGTAGCCATTGAACACAGAGTGATCTGTGTCTGTGAGAGTCTGTGGGAAATAACGTTTCTGCTCTCGAAAGCAGGTACTAGCAGTTTCGTCGAAATTGTCTTTTTGCGAAATTGTCTCTCATTGTTTTTTTTTTTAGAAAACATCAGCACGTACCACCAGCCAGCTAGTAAGTTCATAGACCAAAGTCCCGATACATCTTCCTTTCCTTCAAAACAATGAAAGAATAGAAAGGCAACTTTAAGTTTCTTGTGTAAAGTTCTTGTCATTGTAGCCAGCCGTTGTGGACTCTTTGTGTGTCTAGTTCCTCGTTCCTCGACATATGGTTGTGATTCGGAGACAGTGGTATCTGGTTTTACTGTTGTACTGCGTGCTCATCTTCTTCAGCTGTTGAAGTCATTGGACACAGAGATGGTCGGGTGGGAAATAACGTTTCTGGTTTCCGAAGCAGGTACTGGTAGTTTCGTCGAAATTGCATTCCCTGTTCCGTTTGTACAAAGTAGGATCCCGGACTCCTGGAACGCAGACGCCATGTACCTGTAAGTAATATAGTCCCGTGGCAAACAACCAAGATTTTCTAATCCAACAGGACACAATTCTAATCCAACGTGAGCTAATTGTGTTCCAACAATCCAGTTGTAATCCAACACAATCCTGTTCGAATTCAACAAATGCCAGTCTAAGCTCTCTGATTGGTCGATCGTCGCTTCGTCCCTTCGCGCCAATTGCAAGCCCTTTCACCACCACCACCACCATCACCAATTGTAAGCCTACGGATTACTGATTGGCTGGCATAACTCCACCCCTTTTTGCTAATTGGATGGCTTGATTCCACTCTTTTATGCTGATTGGTTCATTTCAGGACTACTCATTGCTGATTCGTTGTCTCCTTCATGCTGCCAAGCCGGCTAATTGGTCCATTCTAAGGCTACCCAGTGTTGAATGGCTCAGCTGCGGCTATGGCATTTCTAAGCCAACCCGCCAAAGAGAAGACCCCAACCAGATGGTGCTGCGATGACAGTTCTATCGGGTGTTGTACACGCTCTCCACAATTTCCATTTCTATACTTTTCTAGCTCTTGGATCACTAATTTGTCCATTACCAGAAGGTGCAACGGTTTCAGATAGAGACGCAATTTCAACCGTTGTTCGCCCTGATCAGACTAGCTCTCTAGACAAGTTCTATTTGTATATAGGCCCTGTACACATAGCTCCGCTACGGTTCCAACTGGCTACAGCTGCGCTCTACAGAGGCTGTACATCAGACAGACACGAGGAATATATTTTGACGCTGATTGAGTACATGTCTGAGTAAAAAATACCCTACACTTTGGCGCACAGCCAAATGCGTATGAATTGCGATAGAGTCAAAACAGACGTAGGATGACGACTCCATTTCGGATTTAAAAAAGCACACTTTCGGGAGATTTAACAGATCGGCAACACTCTACGGAAACGATACGATACACGAAAGTCAGAGTCAGAGTGCACAATTTTTGTGTTTCATCACCATGGCATTCTGTCTCGCGGTTGCTCATATTTGACGTGACCCTGTGACATTTCGTCTTTCTCACTCCGCGCTCATTTTGCCATGGCGGGTGTAGTGGAACGGATAACAGCGCACCGTTTCAATAAAATATTCGTCAGAGACAGCAGAGTCAGCCAATAGAAACTACGCGGTGTGTCACCCAGAGAATCCGTGGCAAGGTGGTATCCTAGTACTGAATGAAAAAACCGCACTGGAACAAGCAGACGAAAAATCAGGAGGCGCAGCCGGTACCGGGGTACTGTTTACTGGGACCCCAAAACTGGAAGAAGGAAAGGAGTGAGCGGGGTACGATGATACGATCACGATCGCTGTTGATCATGTTCCTTCTCACAATACAGAAGGTGTACAGGCTAACGCGCACCAGGGTGCGTTATAGGCAAATGAAAACTACAGAATATTGCGCGGAATTATGGCCAGTTCTCTCTAGACGACGCCCAACGCGTCGTCGTGAGCGGGCGGTGGAAGTAAAGGAGCATTTCCGTCGCCTCGTCAGAGCGCATGATTTTCATGGTCCTCCACTGTGGCATTCCGTCTCGCGGTTGCTCATAGTCGACGTGACCCTGTGTCATTTGGTCTTTCTCACTCCGCCCTCGATCGTTTACTGCCTCGTTTACCGCCCTCTGACGCCTGTAGTGGAACGGATAGCAGCGCACCGTTTCAACAAAATATTCGTCAGGGACGGCAAAGTCTGCCAGTAGAAACTACGCGGTGTGTCACCCAGAGGGTCCGTGGGAAGGTGGTACCCTAGTACTGAATGAAAAACCGCATGGTACTAGCAGACGAAAAATAAGGAGGCGAGGCCTTTCTGTGTCACCTTATTTGTTGCCAGTATATCGTTCTCAGGAGCTCTCGCCGACATCGTGAAATAATTTCGGCTATTTTTTTGGCTCGATGTCTCTCCTCTCACAATGCCGGACATGCGCATCTATTTGCGCCGTCCGCTCATGACATCGCGTCGGACGTCCAAGTGAGAACTGGCCCTTAGAAAGTTGTGTTTCCTACAGCGTACGGCTTGCGTGAAGTTTTTTCCTTCCTCCGCAAAACCCGAAGGTGTACCACGTGACATGAGGCGATCGCAATAACGCACGCGCCTCGATTTGAGAGCTGCTAGGCGTACGATACTACATTTCTTATCTGCACAGAAGCGACCTTCAGGTGAGCTCTCACCTGGGGATCGCTTCTCACCAGCAGCATGGCCGAGTGGGGTAGGTCGTCCCGCTCCTTGGTGGTTGCCAAGGTCGTGCAGAAGATTGGGAGGTGGTGGGTTCGATTTCTACCATCGGCAGTGCTGCCTCAGGTTTTCTCCGCGTTTTCCGGAGACTTTCCAGACGAATGTCGGCAGAGTTGCCCCTGAAGTCGGCCGAGGACGCATAGTAACGTTCCTGTCCTCCTCCCCTTCTTGCTGTCTTCTCTCTATCTGTCCACATCTGTACACCGCTCATAGCCGCAGCTGCTTCGGGGTGCTAACACAGAATAAAAAAATTAGGTCGCTTCTCGGCAGATTTTTGTTTCACTTTCACAGTCTTTTCTGTACGATTAAGATCTCTGAAATCGAGGCGCGCGCTTTGTTGTGCTCACGTCATCTCACGTAATGTCAGAGAAAAAAAAAATCTCCACGGAAGGCGTACGCTGTAGGAAACATGTGCGATGGGGATTTGTCAAAGTGCTCTACATGTTTCTGATTCCTATCTTGGCCCTAGGACGAACAATTAAAAAATGAACTACTTAGTTGCATCAGTTAATTAGTCGGTCACCATAAAAAAAGCAGCATGTTAGAACACGCAAGTCCGTACAGTATTGTGCAGTTTTCATTCGCGTATGACGCACCATGTTTTTGTGAGTCCCGGTGCACGTTTTCCTGGACACCCTGTATGTGTGTTATATGTGCACAGGAACATGTCTGCGTTGCTTGTGGCGAAACTTGTTACATTGTGTGAATATCATACATGGCTTATTATTTATGCGGTCTAGATTTTGTTCACACGTCGGAAACCCCGATCGATTACCATAGCGGGAGCAGCTAGGGACTGTGAAACACAGGAAAACGAACACAACACCCGCTTGAAGAATGGTAGTTGACGAAAAGGCAAAGGCAGCTTAGCTTAACAGCTTAGTTGGTAGTGTTAAGATTCTTGGTGTAGTCTTTTCGTGAAATCTGTCTCGGACATTAGCCATCAATTACGAGGGTGGTTCCATAAGTTTCCGGCCCGAGGTAGGAAATGCGCGCGAATTTGAAAATGCGATTAAGGACGCGTGGCGCCATCTGTTGGAGGGCTGCAGCACCACCATCAACCCTCTCCATGCTTTTGTCAGTTGGAGAGCGGCATTTCAAACAGCCAGGGTGCACTGTTCAGTTAAAATGGAAAAAATCGAGTACCGCGCTGTGATAAAATTCTTTACAAAAGAGGGACTTCCGCCTAGGAAAATTAAAGCGCGACTGGACAACGTGTACAGGGAAGCCTCTCCGTCGTACCCAACGCTAAAAGACTGGGCTAAGCAGTTTCGACTGGGGCGAGAGTCCATTGAAGATGATCCACGCGGTGGTCGTCCAGTAGAAGTGGTGACACAAGAAAATTTGTCTCTTGTCGGGGAGTAAGTGCTGAGCGACAGGCGTCTGAAGGTGAAGGAAATCTCAGAAAGGCTGGGGCTTTCCAAAAAACCGTTTTTCGCATCGTCGGCGAGGGCCTTCACATGAAAAAGGTCAGTGCGAGATGGGTGCCACGACTTCTCTTGTCAGTTCAAAACCAACAGCGCGTCATCTGTGCCAAAGAGTTTTTGGAGCTCTGTCAAGAGAACGAAGAAGAAATATTGAAGTCAATTGTCACAGCCCAGCAAACCATCAATATCCCACAGACCTCCCAAATTGGTCTCACACGTCACAGATGTCACGCGTATCCTCACAACGTCCGCTGTATATCCACCATGAGACGTCACAAATATCCCCCAGTGAATATTCTGTGGATATACTACGAATATCACAACAATGACATTTCTTTACCTTACAAGGATTTATTGTGTCGATAACAGCCATTTCCAGCATTCTCAGACGTGGCAATTTCTCACTCTTTCCTCATAATAACAATATTGATTTTATACCCTCATATCCATACCTTTTCTAATCATATTTGTAACGACTCATCACGTATCGCACCATAGTCAATAAACAAAAGAGAGAAAGAAAAAAACATATTTTACCTTTTCCACGGGAATTATAATGATCGGTCACGTATGTTGAGGGATATAACAAGAATGAAGTTCCCAACAAGCGCGAGCCGAAGCGCAACGACGTCTGCCTCATCGCCATCGACATTCCCCAACCGCCGTTTCAAACAGGCGAGGCGCGTCATCGTAGCGGTTCGGTAGGATATGACATGTTACACGGAAGGGTCTTTGGAACCTCAGCATCATGCGTATTTTGTACTGGAATCTCGGGAGCATCGAGGCAGTACTGGCCAGTACGTCGAACAACTACGTTGTGCATAACAACGATTGCCGTGGTGTGCGAGAGCTAGCGTTCCTTTGTTCTCCGGCTTTGCAGTTAAGGTGAGTTCGTTCTTCCTTTTGCCTCACTTAAGATTTGTGCGTTGTTCTTTTTTTTTCAACAATCACATGTTGTAGATGTGTGGAGCAATGACAGCTTTGTATCTGAGTAAACAGCTGTAGTTTGCTTGACCTGCAGAGTCTAGTGCGTATCACTGACGAACTCATGCGAACGGCGGAACTGTGTGAGATTGTGTGTGTACAGCTACAAAGTGCAAGTCCAATTCTTCACATCTCTTTGATTCAGGATTTGATTGGGAATGATGAAAGCAATGGTGAAGCAAATTCTGTTAACTATGCGCAGCCTGCTAGTAGATAAGCTTGGCTCAGCTACAGTTGTCTTTCATATAAAGGATAGCAGTTATGTTTTCACGTTCGACTGCACTGTTTTTCAAAGTTCCTTCTTTTTTGCATGACCGCTTATCTTTCTTAAATGTCACATGGACGCGATGTGACTCTAGATTAATAAAACATGACTGTTTTACAGATGCACACACAACCATGGATAGCCTCACACATGTGTAAAGTTACTGGTGTCTCTACAAGAAGTTAGTTCTCTAAGAAGAAAGTTACTGGTGTCTCTCTGAAGAGCCAGGCATAAACCGGAAGACGTCGCTTGGGTCTGCCAGTGATTAGGCTGCTTCCGCATGTAACCATCTATACTGCATGAGAAACTGCAGTAAGTCACTGTCTTGCATTTGTTCCCACTTTTTGCAGAGTGTCTGTTCTTTACGCCTATTTATGGCAGTGTTTGAGCTGCTATCCCAATAGATGGAATTAACTATGTTATTGATTATCTTTCAGGGATGACGGTTGCGAAGTGGCGTAGCAATCACGTGATTATTATTATGACCATTATTGTCTTATTATGCGTCTTATCCGTGCCACCCTATATTGTTAATAATTAGCCTATTTATGTTGTAATATCATATTTTGTACTATTAGAAAGAGCGTTTCTTACAGTGCATGTAACATCACTGTACTTGGTTTGTGTTCAATAAACAAGAGTTCGTTGGTACGATGTTCTCTGTTGCAGAGTGGTATTTTCCGTAGAATAAGTAAAAATTGCAAAAAAAGCTACAAAATACAATAATAATAATAGGTCCT
Source organism: Ornithodoros turicata (assembly GCF_037126465.1). Lineage (NCBI taxonomy): Eukaryota > Metazoa > Arthropoda > Arachnida > Ixodida > Argasidae > Ornithodoros > Ornithodoros turicata. The sequence continues at coordinate 50,720,370 of NC_088202.1, read as the reverse complement.
GTATATGTCCTCTATATGTCCAAATATCCCTGACAGACATTCCTGGAACCTTCCCTGGATCAGCAAATGTGGAAGAAATACGGGTCCTCTGTCTGTCCCAGAGACGTCAACGGGCTATTCAGCCTAGTCCCTGGGATATCCCAAAATCCCAAGTGGGATATCGTGTGAACGTTTCTGAGACATATATTGTTTACTGGGAGGGGGCTCTACTATGATCTCCTTTCGAAAAAGGAGTCGATGGAATGGCGCAAACCAGGAGAAGCACCCCCAAGAAAAGCCAAGGTCACACAATCCACAAAGAAGATCATGGCAACAAGATTTTGGGATTGTCACGGGATCCTCCTCATCGACTTCAAAGAGAGGGACACCACAGTGAATGCGACTTATTATGCTTCACTCCTGCACCGACTGCGAGACGCCATCAAGGAAAACAGGCGCGGCACCCTGTTGAAAAAACTCATAGAACTTTCTATGTGTAAAGAAATGAGAAATATGTGTAGAGAAATGAGCAATATGAGAAAGGCAATGAGCAGTATCAGCAACGCTATGGGCAGTATGCCAACGTTATGCGCGGTATGAGCTGCATTTCGAGCAGTATGAGGAATATATGAGCAGTATGAGAAGTATGAGGAAGGCTGACCGTTTAGTTAACCAGTTATTCACCTAAAAGTGCTGGCGCCACAGCGTCTGGTGATGGCCTTTCAAGAGACGCTCGTCACAGTCGGCGGGCCGCAACGGTCGGAGCTCCATTCCCCTTCGTCCGATTCTGTTCAAATTTTAAGTGCATGTTTCCCGTTCCGACCGTGTCCTACAACATTCTATTTGGCTCCTAGGTTCTCATTCAAGCCGTTGCGAGTGCCATCTCAGTGCTTGGACGCTTACTTGCTTATTCTATCACACTAAATCTTTTTACACCCTTCTTCGTGTCAATTGGGTGCGTCATATCGCACAACCTTTTGAGTGTAACAGCTACACCCAACATAGTGGGTGTGATGAAATACACTTTAACCATGGAGTGTAATGGCTAAACTACACATTAAACAAAGGGTGTAAATAAACACCCTTTTGAGGTTGAGGTGGGTGTACTAGAACTCACACTCCTTTGAGTGTAAAAGTTTGTAGGTGTAATGAAATACACCACCTGTCAAGGTGTATTTCACAACACCCTCAAACTTTCACACTTAAAAGGGTGTGAGTTATGGTATACCCACATTACCGCTGAAAGGGTGTATGGTCTACCTGGCGGGTGTGAGTCTTGTTGGTCTACACTGGTAATTGGACGATACCCTGATTGAATTTTTGGTATAAATAGTAACGTGTGCAGCTTCCATAGTCTTTCCATAGTGAGTGTACCATGCATATCAAGCAGGAAAAACATGAACCTGTAATGCACTCTGCTTTCCCAATACAGCAAATCCGAACTGGTGCCATATTGGACCAATATACGACCTGATATACGGATAAGGATATACGCGATTAAATTTAGAGGTAAATCAGAAACATTGCATAAATGGGATGACGAAGCAAAGCCTTACTTAGAAAGGCACTTCTTTTCTAAGAGAAAACAGATACTATATACATTGCCTGTCTTGCAAGCGTCTGCAAATTCGATAGCCCTGCTCGCATTCTCGACAAAACGAATGGTCAGGTGTCTAAGTTTCATTTCATTATATACACAAAAAAACATTGAAGCGAGGAATTGCTTGGCGGATCAACTCACCATCCTGATAATGTTTGTGTTTCTTGCTGGCTTTGGTATGAAGGAAAATGAAGACTCAGTGTACACGCCACTTATATTCCACCACATAGTTTACTCATTACACCCCATTGTCAAGGTGTATTTCATTACACCAACTATGTTGGGCGTAGCTGCTACACTCAAAGGGTGTGCGATATGACGCACACAACTGACACCAAAAAGGGTGTAGAAAAGTTAAGGTGCATTTCATTACAACCTTATTGTGGGGTGCAGCTGTTAAGGCGGGGTCCCATAGCCTCGATTTGAGCAGCAGCAGCAGAGCAACAGCAGCGGAGCAGCAGAGCTGCAGCGACACGAGCGGTCCCATAGCACTGGGCGAGAGCAGCAGCGCTGCCGAGCTGCAGAAATTCCCTGCTGCTCTCGTATCCGAATTTTTGGTTGCTGTGCTGCCCTGTTGCTCTGCAGCCTGAGCAGCCGGTCTCGAAAGCCAATCAGGAGGCTGGTTGGTATTGTTTTCGTTCGACGGTGTTTAGGGTTAGCAGGGCGGTGAGTGACGGCAGAAGGTTTGTTTCTGGTTGTTCTGTGATTTGATTCTGAAGACCTGGATACGTTTGTGATTGCCAGTAGTTTGGAGCGAGTGTTCAATCATCGGGACTGCGTGAAGTGCGCTTTCAGGACATAATTCAGTTCATAAAGTTCAATAAAGTGTTCGGCCGAACCTACGTGATACATACGTTGTGTACCAGTTGTAGCTACATGTTCGCTTGTTTTCTGGAAAGTACTTCAAAACCCGTGACCTGATAATGTACAAGCACTTTCACGTCCATGCCGTGTGAAAACCAAACCGAACAAATTTCTTATGGTCGGTATTCCAAGACCTTGCTAGGTGGTTGTAAATGAAACTGACCCTTGAAAAGGGTTAGATGGAGATAGACAACGTTCAGACAACAAAAAAAGGTTCGATAGAGATAGATAATGAACCCATTCCTTGTGAAAACAGGCAGAAAGCAGTGAGTACTAGCAGAAGGGGCCTTTGTTCTCGTTAGACAATTTTATTTCACTAAGAGCAACGTACGCATTTGACAGTCACCGTAAATCAAAATATCGAATACTATAGTAACGAGGCAATATTTATACGACAAAATCCCGTAGAAGAATCTCCACACAACACAGCAAGGACTGTTCTGCACAGCAGTAGGACGAACCTACGTTGAATGTCATGAAACTCACTACACATCAACGAAGTGTCAGTCAGGTAATACGAGGCTCAGACCACCACCACACTCATCTCAAAGTTCACTTATGAGCTCCAAATCCACAATATACCTCCCACACAAACGCCTTTCACCTAGGATTGCGTTCCTAGGTGTGTGCACTAAAAGGCTTAGCCGCTGCGTACGCCTTCGGAATGTGCGAAATGTAAACAATGACACAGTTGCCAACACGTTTTGTGTTTCCTAAGCCGCTGCTGCCGCTAATTCAAAACGAAGCTATGGGACGCCCCCAGCAGCAGAGCAGCGGCAGCAGAAAGCTGCTCTGCTGCCATGTTGCCGTGTTGCTGCTGCCGCACCGCTGCTGCTTTGCTGCTGCTGCTCGCATAAAGCTATGGGACCCGGCCCTTACACTCAAAAGGGTGTGCAATATGACTCATCCAATTTACACCAAAAAGGGTGTAAAATTTTAGAACAAGGTAAACACCCTTAAACCATTACACCCTTATCACATCCCTATTACATCCTTAAAACACCAATGTAGATGTGCACCCAATTCACACCCACATATGAGAGGACCAGCCTCGCATGCAGTGGTGCAATATGAGTGTGATCTGGGCGTGTACTGCAGAATACACCCCTCACACGCTAACACAGGTGTAAAAAATTTTAGTGTGTAGCCTGTTTCTCGGAGCAGTCTGGACGTATTTCGTTCCGCTCTGCGTGGGACTCATATTTTCGTCGCCGTCTCCATGCTGTGACAGTTTCTTGTGCCGTTTCAGTGATCACTGAAGGTGTTTTGTGTGTGTACCTTAGAATCAACCTACAGAAGCCGTGGCAGGCGTGTGCGCATTACAGGTACGTTGCAGGCCCGTCTTGCCGTTATCGCTCGTTATGTCTGTCGGGTTAGCTGTCTGCAACTACCAAATTCGTGCTTTTCGTCACTTTTTGTGCAAACCGGTCGCTGATAGCCTTTGCATGTGTGTATAGAGAGTTTAAAATAAAGTCGTGCACCAGGGCATACCAAACCGCACGTTAGCATGCAAAAAAAAGTGTATTTGGATGCCCAAAAGTGAAGCAAGCCACAAACACTCTGTGTCAGTAACCCGTTGCTGCAGCGAACAAGTACATGCACTCAGTTTTGCAAGCACAACGCAAACCTACTCAGATGTTTCAGAACCGCGTTCATTGGACATCACCAGCATTAGAGGAAGGTTACGTTCAATTTTAATCGGCAAAATGACCTTGTCTGTTGAAGTCCGCGTGATGGGTTTTGAAGTTGAAGTCAGTGTGGTGGGATTTGAAGTTGAAGTCCGCGTGATGGGTTTTGAAGTTGAAGTCAGTGTGGTGGGACTTGAAGTTGAAGTCAGCGTGATTGGTTTTGAAGTTGAAGTCAGCGTGTGTGGGTTTGGAAGTCGAAGTCCGTGTGTTGGGTTTGGAAGTTAGCGCGATGGTTTTTAAGGGGAAGTCAGCGGGATGGGTTTTGAAGCTGAAGTCTGCGCGATGGATTTTGAAGATGACGGATAGGTTTTGAAGTCGACAATGTTTAGTCGATGTCTGACGTTCACGTGTCGTGACTGTTACTTGTGCGAACGCTTGCGGAGTGAATGGCAAATGTGTATTGGAGTGCACAGAGCGAACATAAACGCTTCGCATTTCGTGTCTGGTGTGGGCGTATGGGCCTGACACTGCAGATGCCTGGCGGACTTCCTCCCCCCCCCCCCTTGCTGTGGGCTGCTATCGGCGGTCGCAGGAGTGTTTGGAACGCGTTACTCTCTGGCGTAGTGGGGCGCGGAGGGCAATGTCATGCATCCGGAGGCAACTGTATGTTGCGAATGTGAGCGGTAGATTAGATCGAGATGCGGTTTGGCGTTCTGTGGTCGCGCGGTCTGCACGTTGCGGTTGTTCAGTTTGACTCATTTGCTCGCCTACAGCTATAATGTGCGTATATATGTATATTGGATGGGTTTGGATTTGAGCCTCCGCCTTCGGTCGCGTACGCGCGTTTTACTAGACGACAGTAGATTGCTGTCGTGCTGACGATGTGTGTTTTATTAGGTTTAATTTGTGTCTTCTTAGATTGCTTATTTTTCCTTTGTGTGATTGGGTTCCAAATAGGACAAGATCACGCTGGCATTGTTTTTTGTGAACGTCTTTTATTTTAAATGTAATACACAGAGGTCATAGGTCTCTTATTTATCTGAGGTGCATAGGTCATGTTTTGGGGAATTATGTGTTCGGCATGGCATGTAGCATCCATCGGACACAAGTGTTCTATTAGAGCACGCAGCTGCTATTTCTTAGATATTCATCGCCAATAAAGTACATTTCAGCAGAGGCGGGGAAGTTAATTACCACCCAAAAGTTGCTAGTTACGAGTTACGTCATTAAGCTAAATATGTAATGAACTTGTAATGAACTTACAACCTTCAAGTTATCAAAATGAAATTAAGTGAGAAATGAAAGTTCTTGCTACCATGCCGAAATTAAGTTGGGAGCGGAGTTCCGAATATACCTTGTCAATTGGGCACAGAGTGAGGATTGGAATTCCAAGTTCTGCGAGTTCCCATTTTCCGCGCACATTTCATAGAACCTTGCCAGTGGCCTTATCACCTTCCCCGTAAAAAAATGCACTCCAAGCACTCCAAACGAACGCTCTGCTGCGACCTAACTCACAAGCGCATCGGAATTGCGTTCGCGTACATCCAGTACATCGCGCTGCAACAAGGCGGAGCAGACAGGCTGCTGGCGCCGCGCACGTGCAAGAGGCGGGGTCACTGTCGTCGGATTTTTCAGCAGCAAAATAAAAAGAAAGGAGCCCGCGTTGTGCGTTCTGCCTGCTTGGACGTGAAGCGAAATAGAAATTTCTAACTTTGCTCATGATACTTTTGCGAAGTTACCTCAAAAAGTGACTAACACTACAGTCAAGTGATTATGATGAGAGGTTGTTTCAAACATCAAATAAAAACAGGTAAGATTGGGAATTGTTGTAAACTGTGTCGACACATATTTATTTAGAGATTGTGAGAGAGGAAAAGAAACTGTTTCACGGAGTGTAAGTTGGTCGTCTTCCGGGCTCCTTGCAGTCTTCACTTCAATTTGCGCCTCGGTCGTTAAGAATTCACTTAGTGTTCGTCCGTATATACCCTCCTCGGAGGAAAAAGAATACAATGGGTTACACTTTTCCGAGGGCAGATTCTCAGTTTTTGGTGTCAGTGATTTATCCAGACCATGATACATCCCTGTGACACCCCCCACCCCAAAGAAAAAAGTTTGGCGACACCCACTGCAAAAAAGGGGGCTTGCCGTTTCAGCTGTAATGACATGTCGGTAATTATACGTGTAAAGCTGTTATCACGTAGCTGTAATAATGACCACGCCCCCTGCTTGGGGTTCCGGATAAACCACTGCAGTGGTGTATTGCATGAAAGAATTTGAGTAAAAACATATGTCCAGCGAAGGTGATTACAGGTCGCTGAATTCGTTCATGACGGATATTTCCAGTGTCAGTAAGCATCATGTCACAAGAACTCATGTAATACTGAGTGGCTGGCCACGATGTATTCCGATGCCGAAGCTAATACCCCCGCGTCACGAGTGAAAAATAGCACGGCGGAAAAGCCAGATGTACGAAGCCACATTATCGTGCAATGTACCGTCAGACACGGCGATCGTACGAGTCATATGAACGTTCAATGTGCCGGCAGGCTAGGATATCGTACGAAGCCACATGAACCTGCTATGCGCTCACTTAGCTGTCAACAACGGGCACAACAATGTGCAACAACCCTACCCCGTAAGCAACATAGCTCCCGCCGCCGTTCACATGCGACAGCGGAGGTCAAACGTTGCATCCCTCCCTTTCCTCCTTTCTTGGTGCACCCCGCTTCCAAGCCCAACCCAGAGTAAGGCGACCGCACCCTCCAAACAGCATACCCCTCCTCCGCTTACGCTTTCGCCGCCACTACCAGGAAATCCACGCTAACAGGGGCGAGGAAGACGCCAACGTCGTAATCCTCCAGCAGCGAGCAGCCGGGCACACCAACGTAGGCCTTCGTTGGTATTAAACTTCAAAACCCCATCAGCGGTCACCCGAAGCCACATGAACACGCAATGTGCTATGCGCTCACTTATCTGTCAACAACGGGCGCAATATTGTGCAACAACGCTACCGCGCAAGCAATACACCTTCCGCAGTTCACGTGCGACAGCGGAAGTCAAATGTGGCATCCCTCCCTTTCCTCCTTCATTGGTAAACCCTGCTTCCAAGTCCAACCGAGTGCAGGCTGACCGCACCCTCCAAACAGCGTACCCCTCCTTCGCTTACGCTTTTGCTGCCACTACCAAGAAACCCACGCAAACACAGGCGGGCAGGACGCTAGCGTCGTAATCCTGCAGCCGGGCACACCCCACGTAGGCCTTTGTTGGAGTTCAACTTCAAAAACCCCATCACCGACTTCAGCACCCATCATAGGAATTCAACTTCAAAACCCCATCACAAACGTCAACTTCAAAATCCATCACCGACTTCAGAACCCATCATAGGAATTCAACTTCAAAACCCCATCACAAACTTCAACTTCAAAATCCATCACCGACTTCAGAACCCATCATAGGAATTCAACTTCAGAACCCCATCAGCCATCACAAACTTCAACTTCAAAATCCATCACCGACTTCAGAACCCATCATAGGAATTCAACTTCAAAACCGCGATGGGATCTGAAGTTGAATTCTGATCATGGGTTCTGAAGTTGAATGATGGGTTATGATGTGATGGATTCTGAAGTTGAAGTTGAATGATGTGATGTGATGTGATGGGTTCTGAAGTTGAAGTTGAATGATGGGTTATGATGTGATGAATTCTGAAGTTGAAGTTGAATGATGGGTTATGAAGTGATGAATTCTGAGGTTGAAGTTGAGTTACGGGCTCGTGATGTGATGGTTTATGACGGTGATGTGATGTGATGGGCTTTGCGGAAAACCGACCATGATGTGATGTTGAATGAATTCTTAGCAAAATGCCGATCTATGCCCGCAACCACTTGTAGCAGCGCCAGCCAGCGCCAGTGGAGTGCAGCTGTAGCTTCCACAGTTTCGCCACGGAAACCACCGACCCTCTTGACCACGTGATCATCCGTAACGAATCACGACAAAGTAGCCGGAAAACGGCGCCAAAAAGCGCGCGCTGGCTGATCGAACTGCGCATGTGCGCTGCGTGCCCTCTCCACACCTTCTCACTCGAATTCTCTCCCCCCTGTTCCGAGCGCTTCGCCAGGCCATCTGCTAATATTATCGAGAAGCAGAAAATGAAAATCCAGAAGACGAAGGAATTCACATGTACAAATTTATTGACACGGTAAACATATAAACAAGAAGCAGCATTTGAATGCAAGTAAATGTACACGATTACTACAGAATACTGTAGAATAAATAAAGAATAAATAGTGCCGAGCAACAGAAAGCGTGACTATCATATTACACAATCCTTAAGGGAACCTATTCGGTTTGGAGAAAGTAGATATCATTACACACATACAAAGCACGTGATGAGTCGCAGAAGCCATCCTCTTCATCCCAGCACAACTATATAATTTTCAGGTGACAGGGGCCACGTGCTCGCGAATCGCAAGGCCACGAACAGCTGTCGGCGTCCGAATGAAAAAAAAAAAGGAACCTGTTAATGATATGGTAAACCCAAGCACAGGCAACGTTAATTGGCTGAATACGCTCTGTAAGATATGCTATCGTTACGCGCCTAATGACAAAATTCGAGGAGCCCGGCGTACGCGATGCACGCTGTTTTCCTTTTCATGCACACCGGTGTATTAAACATAAGACATTCAAATAGCGCAACAAAACGCAACAAGTAACGCCACGCATAATCATCTAACAGATCGTGACTGATAACCGGCAGAAAGTGATGTAAAACGGGACAAGGCGTACCTCCATACACACAGTTAGGCGACAGTATTAAACGTCTGTGTTTGTCTGCTTACCTTTCATTCAGGCGTTCGTCCATAGCTGGAACCAGGTGGGAGTAAGTCGCCATCTTCCCATGCATTTCTCCCTATTCAGCGCGTCAAATGGCGGCGGCAGCCATCAGACGTCCCACAGTTATTAGCACAGAAATATCTCTCCCCATACTTGGCGCAAAGTATAAAGTGTCTGGGCACACTGCGCCTAAAGTTGGATGATTGTTTGGATCCAAGTGAATTACAGACTGAATCCAAGCCATCCAACTGGCAACTTGTCCAAGCCAAGCCTAAATGCTCCTAATGTCAACAAGAAGCACAGCGAAGGCGAAGATAATGCAAAATCGTCGTTTTGTGAATTGAGGAAACGTATTTTTCGAAGTTCTTGATCTACAGTATGCTGCACAGTTTTGTGAAATTGGTGATTTGTGGCTTCCGGGCTTAAATCCTTGTTTACGTCGTCGCGTTTGTTGGAGTAGTGTTGTCGGTGCTGTGGCCTTTACATTTGCGTGCCATTTACCACTTCTACCATGAACGATGACCTGCGTTCGTTTTTTGTGAATTCGTTTCAAGTTTAGCGAAGTGAAGTACGCAGCATATGGATCATCGTGCTAACTGCGTCATGAAATTGAACTATAAACAGATGCATCAAGTTGTTTGCATCGAATGCGCATATTGACGGTACTTCGCACAGAGCTCTGTAGGTCGATGTGCGATATCACAATCTGCCGTGATTCAGGCAGAATAGCTATTCGAATGCACGAAGTAGAGGGAAATGTGTTGGAGAATGAGAGAGCAACACACAACTTTGTTGCAACAAAGAGAATCTGTTTATTAATGCGAGTCACGATTTCATTAGAGAACAGTACAGTAAAATTAGGCTGTTTCACGGGGTAGTCGACAGACATGTAGCTGCTGCTGCCAAGGAGCATGTAAAAACGTAGTTGTGGATGGGATGCTGTTCTACAGCGCTACGTCTGGGCAAACTATACTTGCGTCAACCTTTTTTTTAAAGTATGCTTCCTATAAAAGGGAAGAAAAATGTGGAGGTACAGTCTTTCAGTTTCCCATCTGTAAATCAGGATGACATCAGGTGCTTCTGATGCATTTGGGTGTTATAAGCTTCGTAATTTTTCTCTTGTCTCTGTGCAACTGGACGTCAGGTAAAGGAAGTCAAATATACAGTTGTCGCAGTTAATGGTCACAAATGCTGAATGTTGTCAAACGTGCCTTGCATAATTTATTTTTGCACTAAAATAATTTTACATCATACATATGCATTCATATTGCCACTAATTAGTAGATATGATACATGATTGGAGTTCAGACAGAGATCATGTTCAACCAAAATTGGGGCTCAACTGATTCGGGGTAATAATCAGTAGGAGATGAGTTTAACTTGAAAAAGTCAGACCGTAAATATAATGTTGTAGGTACACAGGCGTTGTTCGACACTGGTACACCTCTATATTCAAAGAATGGATGGTGATCATGAGTGGTCTACTTTATTGTATCGAATACAATTAACACACAATTTATGAATGGTCAATATTCCTGCAGAATATTATAACTAATTGAGATTCATAAAGCGAGGCTTATAATTTTGCAATAAATAAGGAAATGGGTTTTGTTTGTGAGGGCACTGTTAATAAAATAAAGGAATTTGTGAATTTCATCAATCAAGAGGTGATTCTATTTTGTTTCAGTGAAAATACAATTGTATTGACTTTCTCTGTAACAAGCTGTGACTGTATTACACAGGAGCATTCACCACGCCACGCTGCACTGTCAGTGTCGGTACTCCCCATATAAAAGAGACGATCGACTGAGCAGCCCCGATGTAGAACATGTTGTAGCACATATATGCTTGATGTAGACAGTCGCAGTGCCCGCGCACTTTGCTAGAAATTCTTCCTTGGTTTTGGAATAATTGCACAAAAATATAAGCCATAGTTTTGTGGTTAGAACATGAATTTTAGTCATGTAACATGTGCTAGATGAGTATGCCTCACACAAACTGTCTGACCACCCTTTTTTTTGGCGTTTCTGGCTTTTAAAAATTACATTTATGCAGCAATCGTGTACTTTTAATTAGTACTTCACTTTTTAAAGGATTTGAAAATCCTCGCTCAAGCAAAAAGTACACTGCAAGCAGACTTTCAACTGAATGGCCCAAGTGAAGCCGTTCCTGTGTCATGGCTTCATGGCAAATGCTTGAAGAGGTTTGCATCTGGGACACACTTTGCTGTTGGTATACTCTTGCATGACTTTCTTAGTAACTTGCACTGCTTCTTTCGGTATCTTTTCTCAGATGGTTGAACAAAGGCATGGCAGATGGGATCAAACAAATATAAGTAACTGGGATAAGGTGGGTGCTAAGCGGCATGCTACCTTGCGGCATATGCCCTCTAGTCAATGCTGTGTTAGTAAAATATTTCTGATGTTGAAATTTATAGGTTCGGGTTACAAATATAAAGCTATGTTTGTACATATTGGCACTCTGATGGACAAAGCTGCACGGCCAAGGAAAGACAACCTTAATTCGCTCAAAAACATAGTGGAAGAATTTCACACACATGAAAGTAGGAAAAGCAGGCTATACTTACTTTAGAAAAGATGCTCCTGATCCACCCTCTCTCTGCACTGCTTGCAGTTCTCTTTTATGCATTTATTGGGCAACAACAATAACAACTTTATTTTAAGATTATGAATGGGGAGTTCCATCGCCAGAAGCCAATGGGGAGTTTCATGTTTATGTTGCTGACTTCCGAAACAGAGCGTCGAAGCTCTGGGATTTCGGCTCCATTTAAAGGCATCGGTAACCACGATATCTTTGAAATCACCAATAAACTCACTAATTAACGACACGGTCACGTGTTTTATGGCTTGACAGGTCTGACAACCACGGAATAGAAACCGAAATCTAAGTAGGCTCGAGTTAGAAAGCTCAGAGGTGGAGGCGAGTAAAAGAATACATCGGAACAATAAAACACACAAGATATGACCCCACTCTAGATTTAATCGCTTTTTACCACGTTTCACACATCTTTGTTTGGTACACAGAGTGACAAAACGACAAACATGAACCAAAACCATTGTTCAGATTTCTTCCGCCAAAACTAGCGGGCTCCGCCAGTTCTGGCCTGGCAACACGGGGACGCCTAATGGCGGCTTCCTTTGTTTGACGGCAGTTTTGGATGAGCTCCGGTGACCTGGCTCGAACATGTTCGAAATCCACGAAAATCACCGCCTCCTCACGTACGTAGACGAAGCTACACAACGGTCAGACGGGTCGTCGCCTCGGAGAAACGAACGCGGGAGAATCCACCGGTTAAATGAGCCTCAGCCAATCATGATCGAGAAAGGTCACGTGGGGGACAGGAGCCAATTGAAAGTAAATAGCCGGAAATTTGGTAGGAAATGCCAGCGGCGACACTATTTTCGCGGCGGCGAAACCCGTTTACTGTGCCTCCTCTGCCAGCGCCGCCTGAACTTTTCTTTATCAACCTCATAACAAAAAAAAAAAATATATATATATATATATATATATAAACGGGGGTCTTCCTCTTCGCGGCTCTTCCGTTGTCTGCTAATTTCTCCCTCCCCTCAACCATCTCGTGACAATGTGAATAATGCGCATGCGTTGTGGTCAAACGGCTTCAGAGCCGGAGATCTCACGTGATCAACTTAAACCAGTGGCTAAGTGGGACTGGTGAATACGGGCAAAGGAGTTTAGTGGTTACGTGGGGAAAATTCCAGAAGGAGCAAAGGTTTCTTTTTTATATATATTTGTAATATAAAGTTGTGGCATGCAATAAAGAGAGCAGAAAGCAGTGGCCATGCAGAACATAACAGATGATAATGGCGATAGAAGAGAAAATCATATTTTATTTCTGAACTGTTTCTAGGGTGCCTTGTGATTTGTTGATACCGGACGGGTGAAGAGCGTTAAACTTGTATATGAGATAAGACTCCCTCTCACGTCTGTCACGTGTGGATCTAAACCTGGTTTCTAGAATATATAGTTTAATGCATAATGTAAAAAAACCCGACACTAGGGAACATGAAGGGACAGACACAACACAAAGTCTCAGAGACTGTCTCGTGTTCCCTAGCCTCGGGATTTTTACAATATGCATCATCTTCACCAGCTCGCTTGCTTCCTAGCCCGTTTTTCATTGGGATAGTTTAATGTTGTCAAAATTGTGACCAGGAACGTTAAAGTGTTCGGCGAGTGCTTTGGGGAGTTTGTTGGACGTGTCGGTTCTGTGTCCGGGAAGGCGGTTGTTCATTTGTTGGCCGCTTTCACCAATGTATTGCATAGAGCAGTCGCCGCATTCAGTGCAGTATATGACGTTAGAGCTTGTGCATGTAAATGCATGGTTAGCGGGGTGGGTGTAATTGCTCGCAGTGCTTTTGATTGAGTTAGCGTGTTGAACGTGCTTGCATGTTTTGCAGCGCGGGAGGTTGTAGGGTCGTGTTCCCGTGTACGGGGTGCTCGTTTTGCTGATTTTGGCATTGACCAAGGAGTCTGCTAGGTTTTTTGCGCGTCGGTATGTCACCTGTATTGCATGGGTGAATATATTGTTAAGTCGGCCACTGCTTTGGAGGAGAGGTGCTTCTGTAGAATGGCTTTGATGTTTGGAAGTGCGTTGGAATACCTTGTGATGAAGCTTATTTGGCACGCGTCAGGATTTTTTCGGTTTTCCAGAACCTAGTTTCGATCGAGTGTGAGTGCCTTGCGACGGAATTCGGTTAGGAGGGAGTCTGGATAGTGCCTTTGGGCAAATGTACTGCAGAGTTCGTCAAGCTTCTCAGCATAATCTGTGTCGTTTGAACACATTCTGCGCAGTCTTACACTCTGCCCATTAGGAATTACAACCTTACAGTGACGCGGGTGGTGACTCTTGAAGTGAAGGTACTGTTGTTTGTCAGTTGGCTTTTTGTACAGGGTTGCGGTGAGGTTGCCGTTGTCTAGTGATATTGTGGTGTCGAGGTAGTTAATTCAGTGAGTTGACTGCTGTTTATGATGTTTATTTATGTTGCTATGTGCAGTGTTCAGTAGATCTACGAACTTTTGAAATTCATGTTCCCCGTGTTCCCATATTATCAGTATATCATCGATGTATCGTAGGTACACACTGGGGTTTAATGAGAGGGCGCTGAGTACTTTGTTTTCTAAGAACCCCATGAAGATATTTGCGTATATGGGTGCAACAGGTATGCCCATACTTGTACAGTGTACTTGTAGGTAGTATTCGCCATTGAACTCGAAGTAGTTCAGTTTAAGGACAAAGTCCATTAGAGCGAGTATGGTTTGCATGTCTTTTCTGGTGTTTGTTGTAGAAAGGGTATTGCAGAGGGCTGTGATTCCGTCGTTGTGTGGGATGTTAGTATACAGTATACAATTGTATTTGGAGCTGTGAGGCTGTCAAGTCGCCACGGCGCCTTTTTTTCACAGTTCCCGTCACAAGTAAATTATGGAAATAAAGACAGTATTACTACTATTATTAAACGGCACTTATACGTTACGAGATATCAAGCGCACAAGTCGTTAGAACCATAGCAAGAGTACCTCAGTCAGATGCGAAATACCGGAGCAGGCTCCCCATCTTCAACTTTCCCGTAGCGATAAATATCCTCATATTTAGAATTTCGCGCGCTCCAAAGCCGCTTTACTAGGGGCGGGGAAATATATTTATTCCGCCAAAGAATAAAAAAAAGGGGGGAAGCTTGGCTTGGCTTGGCTTTGGTAGTCTCCTCCTTTGGTAGGTAGGCTTCGGTAGGCTAGAGCTGCTGGCGAATCACGGGCCAAAGTGATCCATTTAACGCGCGTCAGGGGATAAGACAAGTTGAAGATCAGACCCCTGGGGACACTCATAGGGGGTGCTCAGCTTTTACTATTCATCTTCATGTCGCATCTACACGCCGATAAAAGGAAGTAACTCTATTCATATAGGCAGTATGAACCATGCAGTTTATTCAGTAGAGCCATTAAAAGGAATCGTAGATGAAGCTCCAGGAGGAAAATAGTGGCTTGGTGGCCGCATCATGTTCAACTTAGCAAGTTTCAGCCGCTAGAAAAGAACCCCCGCCATCTGTTATCTACGACAGTTCACCGTGCACCAGTTATGTGCTGCGTCACTTACGGCAATTTGCGAGCTCGTTAAGGAGTCCAAAAAGCAAGCCTGATAGGTCTTTGAGACCAGCTCCTGAGCCACCTCCAAGCAGTCTGTAGAGGAAGCTGTAAACTTGACAGAGAAGGGTGTTGACGAGACCCCCAAGGCTCTGGGGTGACAAGTTCTTCACGATGCACTAACAAATCGCATCAGTTATTAGTTTTGGTTGTGCCTCTTTTCTACCAGAAATAAAATACGTGGTCTTATAGAAGAAGTGCTTTCGTTCGTTCTTATAGCAGATAAGATAGCAGATTTATGTGCGTATACGCTCGTGCTTTATGAACAAATCAAATTGGGTACTGTCAACTATACACTTAATGTGAGAACTGTGGCATGTACGTACTATCACTCCATCCACAAGTCCGCTCAGGAGCTTAGGCTGCAAAAGTGTGAATAATGTAATCTAGAACATCCTTTAAGGAGGAAGCTCTTAGAGTTAGAGGACCATGAAGGAGTAGTACCTGGTCGGAGCAGAGATTGAGCGTCTTCCCCAGGCACTTGTGGTAGAGAAAAGAACGTCATTAAATCACTCCCATTCAAGAAAATGCACTGCTTTAAATGAATTTGCAATGAACCATCGGCTACCATGGAATTTCTAACGCGCGGCAACTTTATTACTGTAGTCTCAAACGTAAAGTTGAAGCGGACTCAGAAATGGATCACATCTTCTGCTGACTGAAGATCTCTCTTGTCTTCTTTTTTTTTTCTCCTTTTTTTTTTTGTGTAACAGTCAGATGCGATTAACGGCCCTGTCTAAGCAGCAGCCGTTGTAATATAAAAGACGTGCACAACCATTTCTATCTCGTTCAGGGATATTCTATAGTCGCACACAGTTGGCTACTTTTCGATGCTGACACTGAAATAAGGGTACGAGAGATCACCAACACCGGACGGCGGTTTGAACTGTGCAATTCGCTTTACAGTCCTGCTACAGTCAAAATTGAGGATGTTCTTTGTTGATAGGCTGCTGATAGGCAGAGACGAACGGGTATATAACGCGATGAACAACAATTTATTAGGATGCTTATAGTACCACCCGTTGGTTTCACGTGAATTACAACCATTCTCTGACTGTTTTGCTCGTTACAAGAACGTCGATGCAAATGAGCGCGGGGTGTGTAAATGCAGTATTCAACATGCGTCTCGGCTCATATAGCTAGGCACTGATATAAAGGGCGTACTCACGTCACCAGCTTTGAGAGCGCTCGGGAGCGTCAGGTTTACACTGTGCTTGTCACATCTAACGTAGGCGGGAGTAGGAAGAGATTTGCAGAGATCTGTGAGGAGGCGCGCCTCCAATACGTCCGAGCGGCCAAACACGCCGCTAGACAAGCCGTCGACTAACTTTTTAACTCCACATCCGAGACCGGTAAGCTGTGAGAGTAGCTCCTTAACTGCAACGGGAATGAACAGCGTGCTTTTAACCACGTCCCAGTTGATACGCGGTACATTCCACCAATACCATTTGGCAGGCCGACACGTTTCACAATCATCACAGTTCTTAATGTGAGCATGATGCTCTATTATCCATATTACAGCACGAGAATGCAATACAAGCGAAATAATCGAGCAAGTACACTCGAACCGAAAAACGACAAGACTAGCACGACAAAGAATGGAGCCACAGTTGCGCTGGGAATCGGCAAATAGAAGGACACGCTTATGAAAAAAAAGAAAGAAAGACGGAGTAAGTGAGAGAGAGATAGAAATTGTGACGATAGCAAGGCACCATGGGATTCCATTTGTCCAAAAATGCGGAACAAACAGAAAGACCTCATAGATATGGTGCTAAGGGAAAAACAGGTAGACCTGATCACCCCTATTGCACTGGCCACCTGGCCCCCCCTACTGCACTCGACTATCAGTACATTGTGCTGCTTGGGGATAGACAAAGGCACACGCTTTGGCTGGAGGGGAGAGGAGGCAACTAGGCTGGGTGTGCTGTTAGTCTCATTCTCTTGATGCATTTCATGGGTACAGTGGTTGGAAGTTACCACATCATCTCTGTTGTTGTAGTGTGTTCTGTGTCACTTCATTTAGAGATAAGGTCAAACAAGTTTTGATTTTGAATTTCGGGAAGATAACCTACAGTTTATTATTAGCGGTGAAACCGTGAATCTTCTTTCTACTATCCATTCTGCCCTGACTCTTACACCATTAGTTCCTTGTATTTTCTGGCGAAACGTAGCGCAAATCGTATAAACTCACAAGAGAAAATAAAAATAAAGCACATTCTACAGGAAGAGTAAGACCCCTTACCGTATCGTGAGGGCCTCTAATATGGCATAAATACACACGAGCTAGTGGAGGACCTCCATACATAAAAAGTCACAATCTCGCAGCTCGGTGCTCAACCAAATCCTCCATACCGATGCTCCCAGCACCAGTCTCATCGGGTGACAAACGCGGTGCTGCTCTCAACGCCAGTGACTGAATGAAAAAAATGTTCGCGCACTGCTGAAGCTCTCCTTTAAACCATGTTTTACTATGAATGGATGATGCTTTGGAAAAGAAAAACAGAACGGTGAAGGACAGTGTGCCACCAAGGAGCACTGACTCCAGCAGCAGGGTATCCATGAAGCCTGAAAGTAAACCTAGCCAGACTGATTCCACATTTAACTGAATGATATATGTGTGCAACGTTTTAATATTACCGTTACCGTGGAAAGTTGCCAAAGGAATGGTTATTATGCAGGAGCGGGTACTTTAGTTCGTACTATTCTTCTCGCGGCATTTTCGATATGTTTACCGCGGAATGCTTGGTGCCCTTCATAACACAGGTTGCGCAGAAGAAGGCTCCGTATGAGTAACTTGTAAAATAGTGTATGCCTCGCGATCTATGCAGAAGTAAGGTGTTGCAGGATATCTTCTCTGCTTTTCCAGTTTCTGTTGTTGTTTTTTCAATTCCGTATTATAAATTACTAAATAACAAATTACTAAATTATAAATTACCTTATACTACAGCTTTTTCCAGCGTTATTAATCCTCTTGTCCTTAATCCTTACACCATGACATTTAATCCATTTGCCATCGGAATTAATCCTCTTTTCATTATTTTTAATCCTCATTTCACATAACTTAATCCACTTCTCACGCAATTTAATCCATTCACATCCAATACATCCAAGCGACTATGTGTGGTCTACATGACTTTTTTTTTGTGTATTTTGGGACAATTCCCATGTGTACGCATATTGCACATGCTTTTCACTAATGTTCTGGGTTTCTGTACCATAACGGGATACTGTGGGACTGTCAGTCTGGATTGCGGTGTTGCGGGACTATTCCCATGTCTACGAGTATTACCCATGGTTTTCATTAAAAACGTAGGTTTCTGCATTGTGATGGGGTACTGTGGGACTCTGTATATGGATTACGATATTGTGCGACTATTTCCATGTCTACAGATATTACATATGCTTTTATTAAAAACATGGGTTTCTGCATTGTTATGGGGTACTGTGGGACTGTGTATATGGATTACGATATTGTGGGACTATTTCCATGTGTACGGATATTGCCCATGCTTTTCATTAGATATGCGGCTTTCTGCACCGTAATGGGATACTGTGGAACTGTGCATCTTCATTACGATATTGTGAGACTATTTCCATGTCTATGGGTATTACCTATGTTTTTAATTCAAAATGCAGGTTTCTGGAGTATAACAGGATACCGTGGGATTGTCTATCTAGTTTAACATATTGTGGAACTATTCCCATGTGTGCGGGTATTACCCCTGCTGTTCATTAAATATGTGGCTTTCTGCACTGAAATGGGATACTGTGGGACTGGCAATCTTGATTACGATATCCTGGGACAATAAGCATGTCTACAGGCATACCCCGTGCTTTTCATTAAAAACACGGGTTTTTGCACTAATGGGATACTGCGGGCCTGTCAATCTTGATTATGGTATTTTGAGACAATTCCCATGTCTACGAGTATTGCACATGCTATTCATTAATAATGCGGGTTTCTGCACCATAATGGGATACTGTGGGACGGTCAATCTGGATTGTGGTATATGGGGTTATTCCCATGTCTACGGATTTTACCCATGGTTTTCATTAAAAATACGGGTTTCTGTTCCGTAATGGGATACAGTGAGACTGTCAACGTTGCTTATGATATTGTGGGGCTATTCCCATGTGTGCGGTTATTACCTATGCTTTTCATTAAATATGTGGGTTTCTGCACCCTAATGGGATACTGTGGGATACGATCTTGATTACGATATGCTGGGACTATATGCATGTCTACGGGTATTCCACTTCTTTTCCATTAAAAACGTGGTTATTTGCACTGTAATGGCATACTGCGGGTCTGTCAATCTGGATTACGATATTGTGGGACAATTTCCGTGTCCATGGGTATTACCCATGCTTATTCAAAAGGCAGGTTTCTGCAGTATAACGGGATACTGTGGGATTTTCTATCTGGTTCAGGATATTGTGGGACTATTCCATTGTGCGCGGGTATTACCCATGCTTTTCATTAAATATGTGTGTTTCTGTACTGTAATGGGATACTGTGGGACTGGCAATCTTGATTACGATATTCTCGGCCTATTAGCATGTCTATGGGTATTCCCTGTGCTTTTCATTAAAAACGTGGGTTTTTGCGCTGTAATAGGATTCTGTGGGTCTGTCAATTTGGATCACGATAGTGTGGGATTATTTCCATGCCTACGTGTATTACACATGCTTTTAATTCAAAATGAGTGTTTGCACTGTAATGGGAAGCTATGGGACTGTCAATCTGGATCAAGTATTTCATTACAGTGCGAAAATTCGCATAATTAATGGAAAGCGTCGGTAATACCCGCACACATGGGAGTAGACCCACAATATCCTAAACCGGATAGACAGTCCCACAGTATCCCGTTATATTGCAGAAACCTGCATTTTGAATGAAAAGCATGGGTAAAACCCATAGGCACTGAAATAGTAAAATAATATCGTAATCCAGATTGACAGACCCGCAGTACCCCTTAACCGTGCAAAGAACCGCGGCTTTAATTGAAAGCAACGGGAATATCAATAGACATGCATATAGTCCCAGGACATCGTAATCAAGATCGACAGTTCCACAGTATCCCATTAAGGTGCAGAAACCCGCATATTTAATGAAAAGCATGGGTAATACCCGCACACATGTGAATAGCCCCACAATATTGCAAGCAAGGCTGACGGACACTGTATCCAATTACGGTACAGAACCCCCTATTTTAAACCAAAACCATGGGTAAAATACGTAGACCTCGGAATAGTCCCACGATAGCACAATCCAGATTGACCGTCCCAAAGTATCCCATTATGGTGCAGTAACCCGCATTATTAATGAAAAGCATGTGCAATACCCGTAGACATTTCCCGTAGATTTCCTGGGTGACTCTGTGCTCCTGGACTGCCTCTGAGCGATCGTGTACTCATGCTCCCCTGC
Source organism: Ornithodoros turicata (assembly GCF_037126465.1). Taxonomy (NCBI): domain Eukaryota; kingdom Metazoa; phylum Arthropoda; class Arachnida; order Ixodida; family Argasidae; genus Ornithodoros; species Ornithodoros turicata. Next base: position 50,699,861 of record NC_088202.1, on the reverse strand, counting down.
TGCCCATGTGCCGCTTGCGTCTTTCTCCTTTTCTGTTTCTGTTTTTTTTTTCTCTCTTTCTTTTTCTTTCTTTCTTGTTTTTTTACAAGGAATAGCAAGTCGACTTCTGCCTGGCTGACCTTTCCTTTTTACCTGCCTCTTTTTTTTCGTAATAAACATATCCCCCCCCCCCCCCATAGACATGGGAATTGTCTCAAAATACCGTAATCCAGATTGACAGTCTCACAGTATCCCATTATGATGCAGAAACCCACAATATTAGTGAAAAGCATGTGCAATATGCGTACACATGGGAATTGTCCCAGATTACACAAAAATGTCACGTAGCCCACACATAGTCACTTGGATTAAATTGCGTGAGAAACAGATTACATTATGTGAAAGGAGGATTAAAAATAATGAAACGAGAATTAATTCCGATGGCAAATTGATTAAATGTCATGGTATAAGGATTAAAATGAACGACAACGGGATTAATAACGGCGGAAAAAGCTGTAGATCTTAGTCAAAATATCTGCATTGCCTCCTATGAGTATATGTCGAACTGATCTTTTTTGTCAACCAACGTGAGACTAAAGATACCTCCCAGTTTGTCCAGCAGTGCGGCAACGATGTTGAGTACGGAGGATACGACGTCACTGAGGGTTAATTCCCCGTTTTCCAAGAGGTAGAGTAGCCCTTGCAGCACGCACTGAAAGCAAAGAACAGGCAACGACAATCTACTAGTCGTGTCCTACTGCCTAGTGTCTTTTCAGTAGCTTCTGTTGTTTAGATATCAGGCGTAACCAGCATGCGCAGTAAGGATGTGTAAAGATGTGTAATCATATGTGAAGATTACCCACCTTCAGGAGTAGAAGAACTTGGTTGATGATGCCGTCCTGTAATAGGCGTCAGTTTAACGTACGTTCAACAGAAATACATTAACTACAACATTTGGGATTTCAACCAACAAATCAATCAACCAAGGCGTAGATGAATACAACCTCGTCAAGCACACACACAGGATTTCGTTTGCTGGTGTGCACGCTTGGTTGTGTATTATGCGGACATTTATGAACTCCCGCCTCCTAGCCGCATCCTAGGCTATATTCGCTGACAACAGCAGCTCAGCAGCAGGTCAGCGCGAAATATACCTGTCGTCTGCATCATTGATTGAGTACTTCTGCTGGGGTCTGCTGGTTGGCGAGCAGCCAGCTGGAGAGGCGAATACCCTCTTCGATCCAGGAATTGGCGCGTTGCCAATCGCAAATGTCGCAAGTCACGTGCAAGTACGAGACGTAAACATTGTGGGGGGAACTATTATTGCGAAAACTAGATTTCCATACATGGGATGCACTACGTTGGAACTGTGCTCTGTTTGGGCACTGTGTTTGTTTGCGCGTGTGTCGTTCTGTGCATCTCTATTCAGACTTAGTTCCTTCGTAATTTGCAGACTTCTTAACCTGCATATTCTTTTGAAGCGAAAAACAGCGTTTGTCTGTGGGGGCTAGACGTATTTATAGGAGACACAGAATAGTTTCTTGTCATTATTGGAAGACGAGCGCACGTGAGAGCACCGTTATGCCACAGAACGTAATTCAATTTGATTTGCCTCCCCCCCCCCCTCCCACCACCACCACCACCACCACACAACTCCTGCAACCACAAAATAGTTTAGGCATGGTTGCGTTGAATCGTTTTGGGGGAGTCATTTCATCCCATGTCATCACCACTTTTCCATCATTTATTGTTGTTGTTAGTTTGGACGACTGCATAGTAGCGTTGCCACCAGGCCGGTATTATACCGGCACGGCCGGTTATTTGCTCGATCTGCCGGTTGCCCGTAAAAAGGCTTTTCAAAGTAAGTGGCAGTCGAATCCGGTTGCTCAATGCGATCCAGTGTAGCGTTCATGCCTGTTTATAGCAATTTCTAACACCAATGGTCTAGCCACACAGGAACATATGTTTCTTCGTGTTATCTTGAGCTCTCTATCTCTCTCTCTCGTTTTCTGTGTGTGCTCTTCCATCCCTAAACCACTTCCCTTTCCCGCGAGTTTTTCCTCCTTTCCCTCTATTCCACCTCATCTCCCTCAGCCGGTATTTTTCACTACGAAGGGTGGCAAGCCTACTGCATAGACGGCAGGCGCTGACTCACCGAACTGCTGACGCACGTGTTGAACTTGCCAGCGAGACACTGCAGAAAG